>NW_025533473.1:310714-621428 GCF_020615455.1 Coregonus clupeaformis
AGATCCTTGCGACATGGGGCCGTGCATTGTCATGCTGAAACATGAGGTGATGGCGGCGGATGAATGTAAAGACAATGGGCCTCAGGCTCTCGTTACGGTATCTCTGTGCATTCAATTTGCCATCAATAAAATGCAATTGTGTTAGTTGTCCATAGCTTATGCCTGCCCATACCATAACTCCACCGCCACCATGGGGCACTCTGTTCACAACAATGACTTCAGCAAACCGCTTGACCATATGATGACATACGTTGTCTGACATCTGCCCTGTACAGGCTGAAGAGCACACTTCTACAGCGTGCCAGTGGCCATCGAAGGTGAGCATTTGCCCACTGAAGCCGAACTGCAGTCAGGTCAAGACCTTGGTGACGACGACGAGCACGCAGATGAGCTTCCCTGAGACGGTTTCTGACAGTTGTTCAGAAATTCTTAAATTGTGCAAACCCAGTTTCATCAGCTGTCCGGGTGGCTGGTCTAAGACCATCCTGCAGGTGAAAAAGCCGGATGTGGAGATCCTGGGCTTGTGTGGTTACATGCGGTCTGCGTTTATGAGGCCGGTTGGACATACTGCCAAATTCTCTAAAACGACGTTGGAGGCGGTTTATGGTAGAGAAATGAATATTAAATTACCTGGCAACAGTTCTTGTGGACATTCCTGCAGTCAGCATGCCAATTGCACACTCCCTCAAAACTTGAGACATCTGTGGCATTGTGTTGTGTGACAAACTGCACATTTTAGAGTGGCCTTTTATTGTCCCCAGCACAAGGTGCACCTGTGTAATGATCGTACTGTTTAATCAGCTACTTGATATGCCACACCTGTCAGGTGGAGGGATTATCTTGGCAAAGGAGAAATGCTCACTAACAGGGATGTAAAGACATTTGTGCACAACATTTTAGAGAAGCGTATTGAACATTTCTGGAATCTTTTATTTCAGCTCATGAAACATGGGACCAACACCTTACATGTTGCATTTATATTTTTGTTCAGTATAAATAACATCCGGCCTAATTTAAGGGCACATAGCCTTAACACAAATAGATGGATCCAAGGCACAAGGGATGAGTTCTGTCTGAAGTGAAGTCTCATTCAGAGAGGTTCAAGGCCATAGTACATTGGTAAATATTATATTTTTCTCTCTGCTAGGTCAGAGAAGGATAAAGGAGGGTGGTGGTGAAAATAAGATTTACTGCTCTTTTTCTCTCTCCCTCTCCTCTGTCTCTCTTTATATCACTCTCTCTCTCTCCCCCTTCTCTCTCTCTCAAGTGTTTAGAAACATATTTTATTCTTATTTACAATAAAAGTGACTTCAAAATAACACAATACATACAAATAATCTGAAACACAACCAAAACAAACAGCAAATGCATCCAACAAGTTTGTAGAGTCACAAGCTTGATGTAATCATTGTGTGCTAGGAATATGGGCCCAAATACTAAACTTTTGATAATTTGAATACACATACAGTGGATATAAGTGAATTTGTCCCAATACTTTTGGTCCCCTAAAATGGGGGGACTATGTACAAAATGTGCTGTAATTTCTAAATGGTTCACCCGATATGGATGAAAATACCCTCAGATTAAAGCTGACAGTCGGCACTCATAGTCACTGTATCATTTCAAATCCAAAGAGCTGGAGTATAGAGCCAAACAAACAAAACATTTGACACTGTCCCAACACTGCATTCCACAGTAAGAACATCATACCAAAGGTCAAGCATGGTGGTGGTGGTGTGATGGTTTGGGGATGCTTTGCTGCCTCAGGACCTGGACGACTTGCCTTAATAGAAGGAACCATGAATTCTGCTCTGTATCAGAGAATTCTACAGGAGAATGTCAGACCATCCGTCTGTGAGCTGAAGCTGAAGCGCAGCTGGGTCATGCAGCAAGACAATGATCCAAAACACACAATCAAGTCTACATGAAAATTGATAAAAAGCAACAAATTGGAAGTTTTGGAATGGCCTAGTCAAAGTCCAGACCTAATCCCAATTGAGATGTTGTGGCAGGACAGAAACGAGCAGTTCATGCTTGAAAACCCACACGTCACTGAGTTAAAGCAGTTCTGCATGGAAGAGTGGGCCAAAATTCCTCCACAGCGACGTGAGAGACTGATCAACAACTACAGGAAGCATTTGGTTGGAGTCATTGCAGCTAAAGGTGGCACAACTAGTTATTGAGTGTAAGGGGGCAATTACTTTTTCACACAGAGGAATTGGGTGTTGCATTACTTTGTTTATGAAATAAATATGTAATTGTTGTGTTATTTGTTCACTTATGTTCCCTTTATCTAATATTAGGTTTTGGTTGAAGATCTGATAACATTCAGTATCACAAATATGGAAAAGTGGAGAAAATTAGAAAGGGGGCAAATACTTTTTCATAGCACTGTATATACCCCTCAAACTCAATTCTGGACCTCGAAGCCAGTTCCACTGCATTTTTTTCTACACATTCTAGATCTAAACATAGACAATCAACATAGCACAACACGACACAGAAAATACACACCCTGACTCAACAAATACGAGTCCTTAGAGTCAGGGCGTGACAGTACTCCCCCCCCAAAGGTGCGGACTCCGACCGCGCCACATAAACATAACAGGGTAGGGGCCGGGTGGGCATTCCGCATCGGAGGCGGATCCGGCTCCGGGTGTGACCACCACTTACTCTCCACCTCCCTGTTGCGCCGCTGGTCTGTTCTGGACCTCGGCGCGCTGCTTTCCCTCTCCTTCCTCCCACGACGTACCAAGCCCTGTCTGGACCCTGGTGTGGGAGACCCCAAACCTGGAGAGGGGCTGACGTCTGGGTCTGGACTGGAACCGCTGACTGGCGCTGGACCCGACGACGGTGGATCGAACTGCTCTGGCTCCGGAGTGGAGCCGCTGACCGGAGCTGGATCAGGCACCGGTGGAGCGGACTACTCTGGCTCCGGAGTGGAGCCGCTGACCGGAGCTGGACTGGACCCCGGTGGAGCGGATTGCTCTGGCTCCGGAGTGGAGCAGCTGACGGGCCGCGTCGGACTGGACATACGCACCACTGGCTTGGTGCGAGGGGCAGGAACAGGCCGGGCCGGGCTGGCGACGCGCACCACTGGCTTGGTGCGAGGGGCAGCAACAGGCCGGGCCGGGCTGGCGACGCGCACCACTGGCTTAGTGCGGGGAGCAGGAACGGGCCGTACCGGACTGGCGACGCGCACCACTGGCTTGGTCCGGGGAGCAGGAACAGGTCAGGCTGGGCTGGCGACGCGCACCACTGGCTTGGTGCGAGGGGCAGGAACAGGTCGGACCGGGCTGGCGACGCGCACCACTGACTTGGTGCGAGGGACAGGAACAGGCCGGACCGGACTGGCGACGCGCACCACTGGCTTGGTCCGGGGAGCAGGAACAGGTCAGGCTGGGCTGGCGACGCGCACCACTGGCTTGGTGCGAGGGGCAGGAACAGGTCGGACCGGGCTGGCGACGCGCACCACTGACTTGGTGCGAGGGACAGGAACAGGCCGGACCGGGCTGGCGATGCGCACCACTGGCTTGGTGCGAGGGACAGGAACAGGCCGGACCGGGCTGGCGATGCGCACCACAGGTTTGATGCGAGGAGCAGGAACGGGCCGAACCGTACTGGGAACACGCACCACTGGCTTAGTGCGGGGAACAGGAACGGGCCGGACCGGACTGGCGACACGCACCACTTGATTGGTGCGAGGAGCGGGACTGGGTTCCTTCATTAATCCCCGCTCCTTCTGCTGCCTAACCAGCTCCTCTCGCCGTGCCTCTACACTTTCCTTCTGCTCCCTCTGAACCAATGGCCCCCCTAATCTGGTGGCCTCCTCTGGGAACCACACCGGCCAACATAGATCTACACATTCTAGATCTAAACATAGACAATCAACATAGCACAACACGACACAGAAAATACACACCCTGACTCAACAAATACGAGTCCCTAGAGTCAGGGCGTGACATTCAGAGAGAAGGCAAGAGTGTAGTAGTACATTAAAGGCCCACTGATATTTACAGCCATTTTTGATCATTTAAATCAGTGTTTTTTAATCCTGGTACTGTGGACCAGATGGGACGCACATTTGAGTTTTTGCCCTAGCTCTACACATCTGATTCAAATTATCAACTCTTCATCAAGCTTTAATGATTTTAATCAGCTTTAATATTGCAGATAGATTCTATCAATGTAATTTTTTGCACCGTTTCTAACCCCCCTTATATCAATTGCCCCATTTGACGTAGACTTCAAACTTTGTATGTAGGTATCTTTCCTCATGCTGAACAAATTTGCCTCAAGGACCCATAAGTTCCGTCAGAATAGATTGGACATTTTGGAAAACCTTTGAAAAACTTCTCATTAACCATAAGTCCAAATAACTTGTAGGCCCATGGTACATCTCTTAACTTAACAAAAGGGACTGGTTAAGAGATGGCTGAGTTATTGATAAATCAGGAAATCTGATTTTAATTGTCCATTTAAATCCGTTGTAAATCCACTCCACAGTGGCCTATCAACTTGAAACATTTTAGGGTATTCAAAAACATTACCATGAACCATGTAAAGTTTGGCATTGACATCTTAAAAAATAAGGAAACTATTAACAATTCACATTAATGCTTAAATAATCATATAAAATCTTCTCATGGACTGAAAGTCAGATTCACTCCAAATTTGATATTTGGACTCATCACAATAGTCCCTAAAGAGTTTGAGAAAATAACGTTGATGCATTCAAAGATTGCCACACTATACCAGTAGATGCACAGATTAGCACATATGCTAATATGCTAAAACATGCAAAAATAAAATTCTTACAAAATCTACTTCTCATGAACCATAGGACCAAGTGACACCAAATGTGTCCATGGTACATGTCTTAACTTAGTTTTAGAAGAGCTAAGGGATTGGTCAATGTTGCTGAGTGGCCTATCAACTGTGGCCTATCAACTTGAAATTTGTCATCACTATCATGGATGTCCCAAAGAGGAACCAGACTGAACTTGGTATTGATATCTCAAAAAACAAGGAAACTATTAACAACTAATTAGTTGCATGCATAACGCTGATGCTCAAAATCATCTGCAATCATCTTCTCCTCATGAACCAAATGTCGGATTCACTCCAGATTTTGTATTTAGGCTCATTGCATAAGTCTTTAATCGTTTTGAGAAAGTAGTTGCTGCATTAAAATATTGCCGCACTGTACCTATAGATGCACATATGCTAATGCAAAAAATACTTTTTAAATGATCTTATCATGAACCATATGTCAGATTGACTCCAGATTTGGTACATAGACTCAATGAATAGCCTCTAATGAATTTGAGAATGATTAGTTGCTGCAATCAAAGTCGGCCACACTACACCACTAGATTGCACCATATCACACCAGGGCTATGAGAACTGAACCGATGGACATGGGGCCATAAAATCTGGTGTGTAAACCTTATGTATATGTCCTTTAGAAGCTTTTTGAATATAAAGTCACTGCAACCTTAGATGGCTGTACCAGACCAGTTGGTGGCACTATAGGTGTCATTGGCACCAGTGGCACCACAGGATACTAGAGCAATAACTTTTGATCAAGTGGACTTTGTCCCATGAAAATTAATGTTAGATTTAAATTATGCAGACGACCAATGTGAAATATTGTGATTAGTATATCTGTATAATCACATACAGTGGGGGAAAAAAGTATTTAGTCAGCCACCAATTGTGCAAGTTCTCCCACTTAAAAAGATGAGAGAGGCCTGTAATTTTCATCATAGGTACACGTCAACTATGACAGACAAATTGAGAAAAAATAATCCAGGAAATCACATTGTAGGATTTTTAATGAATTTATTTGCAAATTATGGTGGAAAATAAGTATTTGGTCACCTACAAACAAGCAAGATTTCTGGCTCTCACAGACCTGTAACTTCTTCTTTCAGAGGCTCCTCTGTCCTCCACTCGTTACCTGTATTAATGGCACCTGTTTGAACTTGTTATCAGTATAAAAGACACCTGTCCACAACCTCAAACAGTCACACTCCAAACTCCACTATGGCCAAGACCAAAGAGCTGTCAAAGGACACCAGAAACAAAATTGTAGACCTGCACCAGGCTGGGAAGACTGAATCTGCAATAGGTAAGCAGCTTGGTTTGAAGAAATCAACTGTGGGAGCAATTATTAGGAAATGGAAGACATACAAGACCACTGATAATCTCCCTCGATCTGGGGCTCCACACAAGATCTCACCCCGTGGGGTCAAAATGATCACAAGAACGGTGAGCAAAAATCCCAGAACCACACTGGGGGACCTAGTGAATGACCTGCAGAGAGCTGGGACCAATGTAACAAAGCCTACCATCAGTAACACACTACGCCACCAGGGACTCAAATCCTGCAGCACCAGACGTGTCCCCCTGCTTAAGCCAGTACATGTCCAGGCCCGTCTGAAGTTTGCTAGAGTGCATTTGGATGATCCAGAAGAGGATTGGGAGAATGTCATATGGTCAGATGAAACCAAAATATAACTTTTTGGTAAAAACTCAACTCGTCGTGTTTGGAGGACAAAGAATGCTGAGTTGCATCCAAAGAACACCAATCCTACTGTGAAGCATGGGGGTGGAAACATCATGCTTTGGGGCTGTTTTTCTGCAAAGGGACCAGGACGACTGATCCGTGTAAAGGAAAGAATGAATGGGGCCATGTATCGTGAGATTTTGAGTGAAAACCTCCTTCCATCAGCAAGGGCATTGAAGATGAAACGTGGGTCTTTCAGCATGACAATGATCCCAAACACACCGCCCGGGCAACGAAGGGGTGGCTTCGTAAGAAGCATTTCAAGGTCCTGGAGTGGCCTAGCCAGTCTCCAGATCTCAACCCCATAGAAAATCTTTGGAGGGAGTTGAAAGTCCGTGTTGCCCAGCGACAGCCCCAAAACATCACTGCTCTAGAGGAGATCTGCATGGAGGAATGGGCCAAAATACCAGCAACAGTGTGTGAAAACCTTGTGAAGACTTACAGAAAACGTTTGACCTGTGTCATTGCCAACAAAGGGTATATAACAAAGTATTGAGAAACTTTTGTTATTGACCAAATACTTATTTTCCACCATAATTTGCAAATAAATTCATTAAAAATCCTACAATGTGATTTTCTGGATTTTTTTCCTCCTTTTTTCTGTCATAGTTGACGTGTACCTATGATGAAAATTACAGGCCTCTCTCATCTTTTTAAGTGGGAGAACTTGCACAATTGGTGGCTGACCAAATACTTTTTTCCCCCACTGTATTGTTGCCTTATTATGTGGTCTGAACGTAGTGAAAAGTGGATATTTTATTCAGGAAAATTAGAAACCGGAAATCCTTAAAGCTTGCACAGTCATAGTATTACAGCTGTGAAAGTATTTTGGAATGCTAAATGTGTAGTGTACCAACTGAGATTAAATCATTTACACCAACAGATTTTGACAAAATAAAGTCCCAGAATTCAAAGATTTCCGCAATATACCAATACACTAACGCTGAAAATATTTCACAAATCTTAACATAAACCATTAGTCAAATTGATCCAGAAATGGTATATAAACTCAATGTTTTAACCCTTTACACTTGTGGGAATTGGCCTATATCGATAGGGCTAAATTGAAACGTTTCTTACAGAAGAAATATGAAATGCATATGCATAACCATGGTAGCAATTGAAAGGGAACTGTTTGGAGATAATGGGGAAATTATTAGACCAAAGGTGAGTACACAATAGTTCGCTTGACACAAGACTGAATCCAAACATTACATTGTTGACTTTATGTGCATTTTACATTTACTGTACTGTAATATTCATATGTGTCACCATACTGAATTGTAATTGGATGCATCATACTGTGCAATGATTGGTTAAGACCACCCAGGTGGTGAGGTCATTCTAAGATGATCATGGCCAGAGACACATGGACATGCACGTTATAGCTAGTTAATAAAGAGCTACGTTTATAAATATCCTGTCGTCCTGCATTTTATTATTTTGTACAAAGCGTACAAAACAAGACATGGTGTCAGAGTAAAAGGACTAAAAGATGGATTTTGCTGGAGTTCCTTCACCTCGAATGGATTGGGGGTCTACAAATCTACCCGATGCATGGCGTAAGTTCAAACAGCATGTGGAGCTGATGTTCACGGGTCCTCTGAAGGAAAGAGGAGAAGAGGAAAAGTGCAGCTACCTGCTCCTCTGGATCGGTGAAAAAGGGAGAGACATTTACAACACATGGACACTTACCGAGGCTGAATCAAAGGTACTGAAAACATACTACGATCGTTTTGAAGCATATGTTTTGCCAAAGACCAATACAATTTTCAGCTAGGTACAAATTCCATGAGAAAGTACAAGGCGCTAGTGAATCGTTTGAACAGTTTGTCACTGAGCTGCGTCTGCTTGTGAAAGACTGTGATTATGCAAACAAGGATGAGATGGTCAGGGACCGTATTGTATTTGGAATACAATCACCGCGAGTGAGAGAGAAACTTTTGAATGTTGGATCAGAGTTAACGCTGGACAAAGCTATCGACATAGCCAGATCTCACGAGCTAGCACAGGTTCAGATGAAAACCATTTCAGGCGGCAGCATGAGCGCATCACGTGAACAAGCAGTGCACGCAGTCAGGCAGACATCAAAGCACACCTCCAGTGCCCAGAGAGCATGTTTCAGAACGGAGACAGACAGAACTCCAAAACAGAGCGACACAGACTCCAAACGCCCCAAAACATGTGGATATTGTGGATACAAAGTGCATGGCGAACAGGGGAATTGCCCAGCTAAAGGCAAACAGTGTACTAAATGTGGAAAATGGAATCACTTTTGCAAAAGTGTGCAGAGTTTACCGTGGAAAAACAGTACATACAGTGAGTGAAGATGAAATGTCAATCAAAGAGTCAAATGCTGATGAACTGTTTATTGATTCAGTGACACAGAAAAGTCAGATATCAGAGACAGAGCAAGCCTTTGCTGACATTGAGATAGGAAGACAAGGCACAGAGCTAAAATTCAAACTAGACACTGGTGCACAAGTAAACATTATTCCTCTGAGTAAGTACAGAAGCTTGACATCTGAGTGTGAGCTACAGCCCACCACGCGCAGACTGACTGGTTATGGTGGTGAACAGCTCCCAGTAAAAGGCACATGCACTCTCAAATGCAAATACAAGGAAA
This sequence comes from Coregonus clupeaformis, assembly GCF_020615455.1. Taxonomy (NCBI): domain Eukaryota; kingdom Metazoa; phylum Chordata; class Actinopteri; order Salmoniformes; family Salmonidae; genus Coregonus; species Coregonus clupeaformis. Next base: position 319,912 of record NW_025533473.1, read on the forward strand.
GGGACATGATGTTGGACTTTTACGTTGTTGACACTCGAGCACCTGCAGTGCTAGGTCTTAAAGCATGTTTAGACATGGACCTTATCAAGCTAGTTTTATCAGTGACAGCACCAGTAGAGATAGAGAATGTCATGGAGGAGTTTGCTGATGTTTTTACAGGAATAGGACTATTCCCAGGAGAATGTACCATTCACCTTAACCCAGACGCAACCCCTGTGATCTACCCACCGAGAAAGATTCCACTTGCTCTCCGCGCCCGTCTGAAGAAAGAGTTGGAGAGCATGGAGCAATCTGACATCGTCACCAAGGTTACAGAACCGACGGATTGGGTCAACGCGTTAGTGGTGGTGGAGAAACCACGGACAGGCAAGCTCAGAGTATGTCTCGACCCAAGAGACTTGAACAAGGCTATCAAACGCCCCCATTACCCCTTACCGACGCTAGATGGCATCACACACAAGCTAGCGGGCGCACGCTACTTCAGTGTCATGGACGCCAGATCAGGCTACTGGGCTATCAAGCTCACAGAAGAGTCATCTAAGCTCACAACGTTCAACACACCGTTTGGACGCTACAGGTTCCGTCGCCTGCCTTTTGGGATTATCTCAGCCCAAGACGAGTTTCAGCGAAAGATCGACGAGGTGTACGAAGGCCTCGACGGAGTCGTGGCAATTGTGGACGACATCCTTGTCTATGGTCGAACCAAAGAGGAACACGACAGAAACCTCAGCGCGATGCTGCAAAGGTCCCGCGAGAGAGGAGTCCGGCTCAACCCCGAGAAGAGCACAGTCGGCGCTACAGAGGTCAGCTACTTCGGGCATCTTCTCACAGCGAATGGAATCAAGCCAGATCCGCAGAAGATCTCAGCCATAAAGGAAATGGAGCCACCAAAGAACCGCGCAGAGCTGGAAACAGTGCTTGGCATGGTCAACTACTTAGCCAAGTTCGCACCCAGCCTCTCCAATGCTAATGCACCCCTGCGTCAGCTGCTAAAGCAGTCCAGTGAGTTCCTCTGGGACAACCAACACGACATCGCTTTCCAGAAAGTGAAAGACTTGATCACGAGAGAACCAGGACCAATCCTTGCCTACTACGACCCCAACAAAGAGCTCAGACTCCAGGTGGACGCGTCAAAGTATGGACTAGGGGCAGTGCTACTGCAAGAAGGAAAACCCATCGGCTACGCTTCCAAATCTCTCACAGACTGTGAAATCAACTACGCTCAAATCGAAAAGGAGCTGTACGCCATTCTGTTCGGATGTAAGCGTTTCCATCAGTATGTCTATGGACGACAAGTCATTGTGGAATCAGACCACAAGCCCCTCGAGTCAATCATGAGGAAACCGTTAGCCGCAGCCCCGCCAAGGCTACAGAGAATGATCCTTCAACTACAAAAATACGACTTCACAATCACTCACCGTCCAGGCAAAGACATCCCTGTCGCAGACACACTCTCCAGGAAGTTTCTTACCTACAAGGACAGCAGCCTCAGTGAAGGCATGGACATGCAGGTGCACACTGTGTACAGCAACTTACCAGTTAGTGACACAAAACTGAAGGAGATCCGAGCAGAAACAGAAAAAGACACACAACTCACACAGCTGAGGAAAGTCATACAGTCAGGATGGCCTGAGGAGAGGAGAAAATGCCCTCAGAGCGTCTCAGAGTTCTGGAACCATCGTGACGAACTATCACAGATCAACGGAATCATTTTCAAAGGAGAGAAAATCATCATTCCTACCAGTCTCAGAGAAGAGATTTTGACAAAGATCCATGCTGGACACATGGGCATGGAAAAGTGCAAACAGAGAGCACGGGACATTTTGTTTTGGCCCGGAATGTGCAAACAAATAGAGGACATGGTTGGTAAATGCCCCACGTGTCTTGAACGACGCCCTCGAACACCAAAGAGCCAATGTTACCTCACCGTATCCCAGACCGACCCTGGCAGGTCGTGGCAACCGATCTGTTCACGTGGAACAACGAGGACTACATTATAACAGTGGACTACTACAGCAGATACTTTGAACTCGACAAGCTTCACAGCACCACATCTGCAGCTGTGATACACAAGCTGAAAGCAGCCTTTGCCAGGCATGGCATTGTAGAGACTTTAATATCTGACAATGGGCCCTGTTACAAATCAAATGAGTTTGAATCCTTCACAAAAGCATGGGAGTTCACACACGTCACCACAAGCCCACATTACCCTCAAAGTAATGGCCTTGCTGAAAAATCTGTGCAGATCGCTAAATCACTCATGGACAAAGCAAAAGCAGACAAGAGAGACCCCTACCTCAGTCTCCTTGAATACCGCAACACTCCAGTTGACAACTTCAAATCACCAGCCCAGCTGTTGATGAGCCGCAGACTTCGCTCAATCCTCCCCAGCACCAACCAGCAGCTGCAACCTGAGGTCGTCAGCTACAAGGAAGTGCATGCAAAACGTGCACAGAGACAGCAACAGCAAAAGCGATACTACGACAGGTCAGCCAGACCACTGCCACCACTGAACGACGGAGAGTCAGTTAGAATCCAGGAGCATGGCTACTGGAAGCCAGCAGTCGTCATCCAACCAGCTGACACTGAACGTTCATATCACGTTCGCACCGCAGAAGGAGCGGTGTACCGCCGCAATCGTCGTCACCTACTGAACACAAAAGAACAACACACTGACGAGATGAACTGTTCCCCTGAAAGAGAACGGGATGGACTAAACACAGACACAACACAACATACACCATACTTACCTGCAACACCACAAGAACTGTTGACTGACACAGAAGCATGCTCAGCTTCATATCACACAAGGTCAGGAAGAGAGGTCAAGCCTAGAGCTGTCCTAGACCTGTGAAATGTCAAAGGGTGTAGGCGGATCGCTGCCCTAAAAGAGTTTCCAGACTGTAAACTTGTTATTGAAAGTTAACTTGAAATGCTTTGGTATTGTATTTGTTTGATATGTTGAGATGTCATTGCTACAGTGAAAAGCTGAGTTGCTGAGAAATATTTGTTCTAAAAATAACAATATGCTGAATCATTGTTTGTCTGTTATGTTGATGCAGTTGGTGCAGTTTAAATGGTTACTTACCTCGAGTTCAAACTACAGAGCATATATTCAAAAGAAACGCTTTATTGTTCCACATATTTTTTCTTTTTTTTAAAAAAAAGGGGATGTAATATTCATATGTGTCACCATACTGAATTGTAATTGGATGCATCATACTGTGCAATGATTGGTTAAGACCACCCAGGTGGTGAGGTCATTCTAAGATGATCATGGCCAGAGACACATGGACATGCACGTTATAGCTAGTTAATAAAGAGCTACGTTTATAAATATCCTGTCGTCCTGCATTTTATTATTTTGTACAAAGCGTACAAAACAAGACATGTACTTTTTGCCCCATTTGTTGATAACGAAATCTGAAAATACTCTGGATACATTCAGTAACATGATAAGACTATTCCTGGAAAATGTGGGGTAGGTGCAACATAAGTTAAAAAAGTTACAAAGGTTTAACTGAGAGCACTAACTGGTGTCTCCAAGTCGCCACACACCTCTCTAAAGTGTGCACAAGCAATTTCAATGCACTTTTATGACTCAAAGAAGAGTCTTCAACTATAAGGTACCCCCGGCGAACTCTTTGAGTTCACGCCCAGGCCAATTCAGGAGAGGTTTTGGGAGGGTGATTATGTTGTTTACTGGACCAGTAAACCTGTTAAGAGGTTGCAATTACTCCTCATTTGGAGTGAGGAGCCACTCCGAGGGCGGTCGGTCCGCCGTGCCCACAACCTGATACAGCTGAGGAGGACAGGCAAGAGGTGAGAGGACCGGGGACGTAGTGGAGGGTAAACATACTGTATCTGAACAAAACTTAAGTATCTATTCCGGTAAATGACCTATTCTTTTATTTTTTACTTTCGTCATCTCGTTCTGCACTCAGTTTACCACTACATCCATGGAGAGATCGCTAGCTTTAGATGGGATGGGATTGAACTACAGTAAAGCTAAACGCTAAACTGCACAACACATTCAATATCCAGCGCTCTCAACAAACTCAGATTTGTTTTGCATTTTGACGTTTGAGACAATTCCAAGCGTTTAATGCTTTTTGTCAAGAGTAAGGAAAGAGACACTCCGGACACACTGCCCATTTACCTTGTCAGAGAAAAAAGGCTCCGGCCAGTGATGTATGTGACCACATGCTGGATTTCTGGGGAAGTAAATAAAGGCGACCTCCGCTGGGCGCTAAGTCCCAGGCCCCTGGGGGTCCCTGGGGGATTGTTAAAAAGGTCATGGATGAAAATACCCTGTTTGCAGCCCCTTCTTTCTGCCCGTTCCTTCTTTGCATGTATACCACATGACACACTATGCACTACATAGTGCACTACTTTTGATCAAAGCCCTATGGGCTAGAATGCACTATATAGGGAATTGGATGCCATTTAGGATGCACCCTCCGCCACTGACTCCAATAATCGTCTTCTCATTACTTCCAAATGTTTCCCATAACTCAAATGGGCATCGAGAACAAAGAGGAACTAAAAGAAAGGTTTAAAAACAGTGGCAAGAAGAACTTCATATATTGCTGCCCCAACAAAAGGGGCACATTCTGCTAAAAAGGGAGGGTCATATTTTTTGTCAGAGAGACCGAGACGCAATTATACACTATGTTATGTTTTTATTCTTTAATTGGGTGGCGCCAACGATTCTAAGTGATTGCTTGGGTAGAATTAAGGAATAATCAACAACCCGGGACTAAATAGATTTTACAAATATGAATATACAGTGAGGGAAAAAAGTATTTGATCCCCTGCTGATTTTGTATGTTTGCCCACTGACAAAGACATGTTCAGTCTATAATTTTAATGGTAGGTTTATTTGAACAGTGAGAGACAGAATAACAACAACAAAATCCAGAAAAACGCATGTCAAAAATGTTATAAATTGATTTGCATTTTAATGAGGGAAATAACTATTTGACCCCTCTGCAAAACATGACTTAGTACTTGGTGGCAAAACCCTTGTTGGCAATCACAGAGGTCAGACGTTTCTTGTAGTTGGCCACCAGGTTTGCACACATCTCAGGAGGGATTTTGTTCTACTCCTCTTTGCAGATCTTCTCCAAGTCATTAAGGTTTCGAGGCTGACGTTTGGCAACTCTAACCTTCAGCTCCCTCCACAGATTTTCTATAGGATTAAGGTCTGGAGACTGGCTAGGCCACTCCAGGACCTTAATGTGCTTCTTCTTGAGCCACTCCTTTGTTGACTTGGCTGTGTGTTTTGGGTCATTGTCATGCTGGAATACCCATCCACGACCCATTTTCAATGCCCTGGCTGAGGGAAGGAGGTTCTCACACAAGATTTGACAGTACATGGCCCCGTCCATCGTCCCTTTGATGTGGTGAAGTTGTCCTGTCCCCTTAGCAGAAAAACACCCCCAAAGCATAATGTTTCCACCTCCATGTTTGATAGTGGGGATGGTGTTCTTGGGGTCATAGGCAGCATTCCTCCTCCTCCAAACACGGCGAGTTGAGTTGATGCCAAAGAGCTCGATTTTGGTCTCATCTGACCACAACACTTTCACCCAGTTCTCCTCTGAATCATTCAGATGTTCATTGGCAAACTTCAGACGGGCCTGTATATGTGCTTTCTTGAGCAGGGGGACCTTGCGGGCGCTGCAGGATTTCAGTCCTTCACGGGGTAGTGTGTTACCAATTGTTTTCTTGGTGACTATGGTCCCAGCTGCCTTGAGATCATTGACAAGATCCTCCCGTGTAGTTCTGGGCTGATTCCTCACCGTTCTCATGATCATTGCAACTCCACGAGGTGAGATCTTGCATGGAGCCCCAGGCCGAGGGAGATTGACATTATTTTATGTTTCTTCCATTTGCGAATAATCACACCAACTGTTGTCACCTTTTCACCAAGCTGCTTGGCGATGGTCTTGTAGCCCATTCCAGCCTTGTGTAGGTCTACAATCTTGTCCCTGACATCCTTGGAGAGCTCTTTGGTCTTGGCCATGGTGGAGAGTTTGGAATCTGATTGACTGATTGCCTCTATGGACAGGTGTCTTTTATACAGGTAACAAGCTGAGATTAGGAGCACTCCCTTTAAGAGTGTGCTCCTAATCTCAGCTCGTTACCTGTATAAAAGACACCTGGGAGCCAGAAATCTTTCTGATTGAGAGGGGGTCAAATACTTATTTCGCTCATTAAAATGCAAATCAATTAATAACATTTTTGACATGCGTTTTTCTGGATTTTTTGTTGTTGTTATTCTGTCTCTCACTGTTGAAATAAACCTACCATTAAAATTATAGACTGATCATTTCTTTGTCAGTGGGCAAATGTACAAAATCAGCAGGGGATCAAATACTTTTTTCCCCTCACTGTAGATAGAGGGATGGAGGAGGGGGGTAGCCTGGCCCCAGATCTCTCTGTGCTATTTTATTTATTTATTTTATTTAACCTTTATTTAACCAGGTAAGCCAGTTGAGAACAAGTTCTCATTTAAAAACTGCGACCTGGCCAAGATAAAGCAAAGCAGTGCGATAAAAACAACAGAAAATACAACATAAACATAAACATAAAGTCAAAAATACAACAGAAAAAATATATACAGTGTGTGTGAATGTAGTAAGTTATGGAGGTAAGGCAATAAATAGCAAAATAGTTACAATTTCGTATTAACACTGGAATGATAGATGTTCAAAAGATGATGTGCAAATAGAGATACTGGGGTGCAAATTAGCAAAATAAATAACAATATGGGGATGAGGTAGTTGGGTGGGCTAATTACAGAATGGCTGTGTACAGGTGAAGTGATCGGTAAGCTGCTCTGACAACTGAGGCTTAAAGTTAGTGAGGGAGATAAGAGTCTCCAGCTTCAGAGATTTTTGCAGTTCGTTCCAGTCATTGGCAGCAACTGGAAGGAATGGCGGCCAAAGGAGGCGTTGGCTTTGGGGATGACCAGTGAGACATACCTGCTGGAGCGCAGACTACGGGTGGGTGTTGCTATGGTGACCAGTGAGCTAAGATAAGACGGGGATTTGCCTAGCAGTGATTTATAGATGACCTGGAGCCAGTGGGTTTGGCGACGAATATGTAGTGAGGGCCAGCCAACAAGAGCGTACAGGTCACAATGGTGGGTAGTATATGGGGCTTTGGTGACAAAACGGATGGCACTGTGATAGACTACATCTAAATCATTTCCCATTTTATATATGGGAATATATATTTTCTTCCTTAGATAAAACCATTGCTAGAAACTTTAACAGAACGCTCAAATCAATTCAATACCTCAGTAGATGGACTAACATCCCAGTTGCTTTAACCGGCATAATTTCTACTGTCAAAATGAATATATTGCCATGCTGAATTTCTGTACTTCAATGCTTCCCTTGTCTCCCCCTTCTGGCTATTGGAATAAAATCCATAGTGCGGTTTTGAAATGTATATGGCACTAGCATTTCGTCCCATCCTAATTTGGTTTAGACATCATTCTTTCGCCCCCTGGCTGAGTATAGAGATAAATATGGTGTCTCCTGTTGCCATGGAAGAGGTAGTCGTCACTGATACAGTGCCTTCAGAAAGTATTCAGACTCCTTGACTTTTTCCACATTTTGTTACGTTACAGCCTTATTCTAAAATGGATTCAATTGTTATTTTTTTCCTCATCAATCTACACAATACCCCATAATGATAAATGTATTACAAATAGAAAACAGAAATACCTTATTTACATAAGTATTCAGACCCTTTGCTATGAGACTCGAAATTGAGCTCAGGTGCATCGTGTTTCCATTGATCATCCTTGAGATGTTTCTTCAACTTGATTGGAGTCCACCTGTGGTAAATTCAATTGATTGGACATGATTTGGAAAGGCACACACCTGTCTATTTAAGGTCCCACAGTTGACAGTGCATGCCAGAGCAAAAGCCAAGCCATGAGGTCGAAGGAATTGCCCATAGAGCTCCGAGACAGGATTGTGTCGAGGCACATATCTGGGGAAGGGTACCAAAAAATGTCTGCAGCATTGAAGGTCCTCAAGAACACAGTGGCCTCCATCATTCTTAAATGGAAGAAGTTTGGAACCACCAAGACTCTTCCTAGAGCTGGCTGCCCAGCCAAACTGAGCAATTAGGGGAGAAGGGCCTTGGTCAGGGAGTTGACCAAGAACTCGATGGTCACTCTGACAGAGCTCCAGAGTTCCTCTGTGAAGATGGGAGAAACTTCCAGAAGGACAACCATCTCTGCAGCACTCCATCAATCAGGCTTTTATGGTAGAGTGGCCAGATGGAAGCCACTCCTCAGTAAAAGGCACATGACAGCCCGCTTGGAGTTTGCTAAAAGGCACCTAAAGACTCTCAGACCATGAGAATCAAGATTCTCTGGTCTGATGAAACCAAGATCGAACTCTTTGGCATGAATGCCAAGCGTCTGGAGGAAACCTGCCACCATCCCTACGGTGAAGCATGGTGGTGGCAGCATCATGCTGTGCGGATATTCTTCAATGGCAGGGACTGGGAGACAGGATCGAGGGAAAGATGAACGGAGGAAAGTACAGCGAGATCCTTGATGAAAACCTGCTCCAGAGCGCTCAGGACCTCAGACTGGGGCGAAGGTTCACCTTCCAACAGGACAATGACCCTAAGCACACAGCCAAGACAATGCAGGAGTGGTTTCTGGACAAGGCTCTGAATGTCCTTGAGTGGCCCAGCCAGAGCCCGGACTTGAACCCAATCAAACATCTCTGGAGAGACCTGAAAATAGCTGTGCAGCAAGGCTCCCCATCCAACCTGACAGAGCTTGAGAGGATCTGCAGAGAAGAATGGGAGAAACTCCCCAGATACAGGTGTGCCAAGCTTGTAGCGTCATACCCAAGGAGACTCAAGGCTGTAATTGCTGCCAAAGGTCCTTCAACAAAGTACTGAAAGGGTCTGAATACTTATGTAAATGTTATATTTCAGTTGTTATTTTTTTGTCATACCCGTGGTCATACCCACGGCATTCAGCCAATCAGCACTTAGGGCTCGAACCACGCGGTTTATAATACAGTATATTCTATCAGAGGGCATTTTTGCCACACATCGCTGACTGAAATAATGCATTTTACCCTCACATTGTGTCTCTTTAACCCTTGGCTCGACTTCAATGTTTCTCTATTAGGCTACAGTGCTTTGCGCTGTCACTGGCAGCCATGCAGGTTAATTGTTCTAAGCCCTTTCAAAGAATGCATCCTAAATGGAAACCTATGTAGTACACTATAATGGGAATAAGGTGCTATTTGGGACACAATACACCATAATGGGAATAAGGTGCTATTTGGGACACACACAAGTTGTCAGGCACAGGTATCATAGTGGTCTCTGACTTATGGTCAGACTCGCACAAGTGGAACAAACGTAAACTTTTTTCAATGCTGAATTAAATGTCATTGAGAAAACAGAAAGGTGTCACAATGTAATTATTTCTGAATTTAAAAGTAATCCAAGAAACTGCAATCTGAGTACAATATTTTTTCTGGGAACGTAACTGGTTAGTTTTTTTGTAATCAGATGACATGTAATCAGTTACTCCCCAACCCTATGTGTGTCATTAGGTTGCAGAGTCTGGAGCGGAGGGCTGGGGCAGTGTGACAGACGTAGGGGTAATGTTGGTTACAGTGGCCATCCGCACACACAGACACACCTTTGGTCCGTAAGGCTCAGTCGTCACTGGTGTTGGTGTTGTTGAGGTGTTCTGTCGGTTGTTGAGGTATTGATAGATTCATTATTAATGACTAATTATTACACCCTGAAACTGTGTATAATGTGTTAGAAATGTGTGAGTGTAGGACCAGTAAAGACTCAGCAATGTGAGTAAGAGTTAGGCCAGACAAAGGACAAGGAGAACTGTCTACACTACAGACAACTGAGAAACCAAGATAAAGAGGCCTTCCAATTTAGGGAGGGGAGAAACTGTTATGAAAACATGGTGCAGAATATTGTGAGAACGGCAATAACTGAGGAATGCAGAGAGTAGGCTATGATAAGAAAGTGTGTATGTATGAGTGTGTGTATGCATGTGTGTGTGTGTGTATGTATGTGAGTATATCTGTGTGTGTGTGTGAACTGATGGTCAGGAGAGCAGTTTTAGAGTGGAAAACTACAGCCCGCCTACAGAGGGGAGGGATTTTTTGTATGACGTATGAGTATAAAAGATGGACTCTGAAATTGTGATGGCAGAATTCTCAATGAATAAATATCTCTGACTATGCAGTCCGGGACTCTGTCCGTTACTTAAATCCCAAAAGACTTACAACCTTTTGGGAGACGCACAGAGACACTGAAATAGTTTGTTAAATAATTCACATAACAGGTATTCTGTCAGCATGACAACAGTCCCCTTGACAGACCCCGGATCCACAACTTCCTTTATCAGAATATATAGATGTTATAGGTATAGAGGGTTAGATAATATACACTGAGTTTACAAAACATTAGGAACACTCTTTCCATGACATAGACTGACCAGGTGAAAGCTCTGATCCCTTATTGATGTCAATCCACTTCAATCAGTGTAGACAAAGGGTAGGAGAGGTTAAAGAATGATGTTTAAGCCTTGAGACAGATGAGACATGAACTGTGTATGTGTGCCATTCAGAGGGTGAATGGGAAAGACAAACTACTTAAGTGTCTTTGAACGGTGGGAAGCATTGGAGTCAACATGGGTCAGCATCCCTGTGCAACGCTTTCGACACCTTGTAGAGTCCATGCCCCGACTAATTGAGGCTTTTCTGAGGGCAAAAGGGGGTGCAACTCAATATTAGGACGGCGTTCCTTATATTTGTACACTCAGTGTAGGTATGTGTGGGTGGAAATCCAGAGTCCCTGGGGGAGTGTGTGGGACCCAAACCATCCGTCACTGTGACTACACCCCATCCTGACCTGCACTTTGAGCTAACAACTGAGTGTGTATTTTTGTGTGGTACCTGCCTGGTAAAATAAAGTTTAAATTACCCTGACAGTAAAACCAACATTGGGACACGTGATGGGGACTAGCTTTGGGGAAGTGGCTCTCTTTGAGGTCAGTCAGTGCTAATATAGAGCAGAATATATAACTACAGCTCAAGCAGACCAGTTAGAAGTGGAGCAGATCAATATCCAGGTATGTGTCCTAAATGGCACACTATTACCTAAAAAGTGCGCTACTTTTGACTGGAGCCCAATGGGCCCTAGTCAAAAGACGGGCACTAAATACAAGAACAGGGTGCCATTTGTGACCCACATTCAGTATGATCTTTATGAATATGATCTTAAACCAGTTGGACCATTTATCAGATTCCTCATCATTGAAAATATATCCCATCTTTACAAGGCACTTATTTATCATAGCATGCGATAATCAAAAGCAGTGAACATCTGGACTCATGTCATGATGCATCACGTTTTATACATCTTTGGGAGATACATCTCTTTCTCATCTTACCCTGCACTCTCCATAGCTCCAGGGAACATATAAAACTTGATGACATCGAAGGTATAATTATTCATTTGGAAATTGCTGAACCCATTGTCCGCACTAGCTTTCATCAGACATTTGATCAATATGTTGTGTTATGACCATACATTTGTAAACAATATTATTGATGTGCCTGTCAGTTGAGATGTTTAAGTATTACGAAAGCAGGCAGACAGTGCTAGATCTGAATAGACTGAACAGTCTGAAAGAATGGTGGTGTATTTACTGTTGTTGATCCAAGAGCTTTCTTTTTTCTTTTACCCCCTTTTTTTCTCCTCAATTTCACGATATTACGATCTTGACTCATCGCTGCAACTCCCCAACGGGCTCGGGAGAGGCGAAGGTAGAGCCATGCGTCCTCCGAAACAAGACCCGCCAAACCGCGCTTCTTAACACCTGCTCGCTTAACCCGGAAGCCAGCCGCATCAATGTGTCGGACGAAACACTGTTCAACTGACGACCGAAGTCAGCCTGCAGGTGCGCGGCCCGCCACAAGGAGTCGCTAGAGCCAAGTAAAGCCCCCCAGAGAGTAAGGATGTCATGACACTACAATTGTACATGTTATTGGGCTTGAATCTACAATCATCAGCTGTCCTTTTGGGGCCTTCAGGACCAGGATAGAAACGTGGAACATCTCAGAGGAAGCATCTGAGGCACCACAGTTACACAAAAGTCCTTTATTACTGTGCCAAACAAAATAGAGATAGAGAGACGAGGATCAGAGGATTCTCTTCACTCTGCCTCACAGCGACTGCACAGAAATCAGTAAAAAAAACAACGAAAGCTCCTAAGAGATTCCACAGCCGATACAAAAAACAAAGAAAAAACTAATCAGGGGGTCCAACCCATCTCTAACCCAGAGTCCAATATGTGTCCCTTGTCCAGTGACGTCATTGTGGGGACTACTTCTTGGCATAAGTGATCTTCATGGCGCATTGGGCCGTAATCCGGAAGCCTTGCAGCGCATCTTTGGCCACTCCCGCCTGGCCCTCGCTCTCAAACTCCACAAAGGAGATGTCGTGTTTTCCAGGGACGAGTCGCACCTCTTTGAAACCAGGGAATCTATGAGGAAAAAGAGAAATCACAGGTGTATTGAGAGAGGTGAAATGTTCAGAAATCAGAAATGTAATGAATAGAGCTGACATGATCTACACAATGCTTTCTATCTGAACGTTCTGCACCCTCTTGAACAGAGCCCCAGTTGCCATGCTGCAAAATATAATATATCAAAGGCTTCACCACCTGCAATGGTGAAGTCTGAAATGTGAAGGATATAAAGCAGGTTCTTAAACTTTTTCAGCTAGAGTACCAAATTAGAAATTGACCATCCCCCTGTGACCCAAATCTTATAATAATAATATGCCATTTAGCAGATGCTTTTATCCAAAGCGACTTACAGTCATGCGTGCATACATTTTTTTTGTGTGTGTATGGGTGGTCCCGGGGATCGAACCCACTACCCTGGCGTTACAAGCGCTGTGCTCTACCAGCTGAGCTACAGAGGACCTTCCTCCAAACGACCCAAATTAAAATTAAATCATGTGTGATTATACATGTATTCTCATAACTCGCGACCCACCTCTCTCACATGCCCAGGGTCCCTACCCATAGTTTAAGAAACCCTGATATAAAGATAGTACTGTATATTTCACAAGTTCATCAGCCAGACTCAATAACGATTGTTGTCGATGTTGAATGAAGGCAATCAGGCATCTAGGCCAGTTTACTCATTTGACAACAAGATCATCCAATACTCACTGATTGAACAGCATGGAGAGCATCATTTCATTAGTTTCTTCTGGCAGGTTATTAAGGAATAAAATGTAGTTGGGTGGATTGTCTGGAACCTAAAAAGACAAAGAAATCAGTCTGTAATTGTTGCATAGAATCTTCCCATGGAACATTTTTACAGCTTAGTCAATAAGCAGACCAGACTATCTGTAGCACTCCAACAGTTAATCCAAAAAGGGCACATTAAACAGTAAAACGTTCCTAAAGCAGAGTAGTAGAGATTTTTGCAAGAATACAAGGGAAGGCATTGCAACATTGAGCTTATTAAGAGAGTCCATCATTACTAGTGATTTAGTCACTCACAAGGGACATTTGCTGAGTAAACAACTCCATATACATCTCAATGGAGTTGAGTTGCGATGAGTGTCGGCGGAGTGTACCCCCTATTACAGTCGGTATCAGTCGATACTTGAAAAAATGTACATTCTTTAATGCGTACCTTGTACCTATGGTTCTCCTGTGTACCTACATTATTTTCTTTGGATGCTGCAAGCCGTAGTTTTGGGAAAAACAACAGCATTTATGCGACCTCCGCCAAGGGAGCCGTTGTTTGTTAACGGAGAAGGAGCAGCCCCATCATTGCACGGCAGATTCTTTTTTTTGGGCAGGGGATGCATATAATGCAATTTCTTATAAAAAACTATAGATTCCAACTCCCACTGACAACTCTATAACAATCAGGACAAGCACAGGTACACAGTTAGCATTAAATTATTTATATTTATAGAAGTATCGCGTGGTAGTGCATGTTTGAAGTCACTAACTTCATATTCTATTGGAAAACAGAACAGAGCAGAACTATGGATGGCAGCACCCAAAGAAAATAACACAGTTACACAGGACAAACATAGGTACAAGTATTTACTGATACCGACTTGATGTAGTCGTAGGTACACTTCGCCGACACTCACCGCAACTCAACTCCATTGAGATGTATATGGAGTTGAGTTTACTCAACCTAGTTTACATTCTAGGTTATTATTCTTGATAGGGCTTGAAAGGCTTACCTGCATGGTTGTTGGAGCATTGTTTGTGTTGGCTGATCCCTGTTAATAGAAAAGATAAACAAGTTATGAAAATAGTGTTGGAGTAAAATGACTGACTACATTCAAATGCGTACAGGATGGCTATGTGCATTTCGTTGACATATACTCATGCCCTATGGCAGGGGTAGGCAACTAGATTCAGCCTCGGAACTAATTTTGTCTGAGCGGATGGTCGGGGGCCGGAGCATAATTACAATAATTTGTACACGGCAACAGACTATCTGAGTTGACCCTTGTATTTTATTTTTGCACTCTCTCTATGCACACTCACACTCCAACACACACACTTCATTTGTTCACACACACACACACATAACATGTACACACATCTATACTGACTCTACACACACACGCACTCACATACAATCATCATATACGCTGCTACTACTCTATTTATCATATATCCTGATGCCTAGTCACCTTACACCTATACATACCTACCTCTATCGCTCCAGTATGCCAGCACATTGTAAATATGGTATTGGAACTGACCATGTATATAGCTTACTTACTTTCTTGTGTTCTTCTTATTTCTGTTTTTGTTCTTCCTAATGTTATTTTTAGTACTACATTGATATTGATTATTGCATTGTTGGGTTTAGAGCTGGCAAGAAAGGCTGTACTTGTGCACGTGACATTAAAACTTGAAACATTTCATACATTGAATTACATTGAGACACGATGCCATATGTCTATTGGGAACAGATTTCCTAAATTAAACTAATTTTAGCTGAATTCCTGGTGATTTTACAGTCTTTTTTTAACCATTTAAAATAAATAAATAACAATAGTCACCCACAGTTGAGCAGGTTGCCAACCCCTGCCCTATAGGGTCTGGTCAAAAAGAGTCACTATATAGGGAATAGGATGCCATTTGGGACGCAGTCATATAGCCTATGTGCATATACAATACTAGTCTCACCAGTGCTGGTTTCTTGGCCACGTTGGCCACTTGATCTTGACCCTTCTTCTTCCTGTCCTTCTTCTTGTCCTTGTCCCCAAACGTGCCTCTGATTTTGGAGATCACCTCAGAGTCTGTCTTTGCATACTGAATGCGCTGAAAATAAGAGACAATTACAATACGATTTTTGCCACGCACAGGCCTGGGTCGTATTCACTAGAAACCAAATGGTAGAAAACAGACCGAAAAGCAGAGGAACTGCCTGAAGTTGTCCACAAAGAAACTAACATTTTCATTGCAAAACGTTTTGCTTGTATACCGTAATGAATACCACCCTGTACTACTTCCACTTGTGAAAATGACATGCATGACTACTAAGTAATAACTTACCATGGGCTTATTGTAGAAAGGAAAACCTTGAAGTTGACGCAGTGCGTTCGTAGAAGAGGCAAGCTCTTTGAACACTACAAACGCCTGCCCTCTCATCTTCATGGTTTTCATGGCAACAATGTCCATGACTTGCCCAAACTGAGAGAACAGGGCATAGAGTGACCGCTTCAGTTCTAGAAGGAAACACCAAAGGTTATTTAACGATCGTTACTTATACACCATTGACACAGACAAAGAAATCTATGTAAACTTACTACAGCTCCAGTACAAGAGGGTAAATGGCTATCTAGCTCTGAAGGAACGCTGTAGTTAGCTAGCTACATGATCTTGGAACAATGATGTACTGTGATTATTACCATCCTTCTTGATCTTATCATTTACATTATTGATGTAAATGGTGTGGTTTGGTCGAATATCCATGATTAACAACTTTCACCTGGCGCTCTTTCACCTGGAACAACAACAAAACATCGCCACATTAGCTGGGTACTTTAGCTTGCTAGCTAGCTTGACCTACTACTGGCTAGCTAGTGCAATGAATGAAGCGGTGATGCACGCTAGCTAATAAACATTTATAGTAAGCTTCATCACCTCGAACTGGTAGCTGGTGCTGCTGACCAGACACATGTACAGATTAAACAGATTAATATTTATATGTGTGCAAACAGAACATCTCCTGATTCCAGATAAACTGACTTGAAACGGTGAGAACACTCACCTCTCTACACACTTTCCAGAAAACACAGGAAGTGAATGTGCGCGCGCTGGCTTCTGGGTCGTCTTCGGTTAATCAAAAGGTAGTTCTCTACCGCCACCGGCTGTACAGGAGTGAAACTATTTTTCCCACGAGTTCATTTTGTCCTCTCCGAGTACCCGTATCAGCTTTGTGATTTACTAGCTGATGACACTTCGTGAGTTTGATCATTTTTCTGTGACGCTAATGATAGTAATATAATATAAGGTGCACGCTCAAGTCTCAGAGGGGTGCACGGTGTGAGGACCAAGCTACACGAAGTAACTAGCGATCTTCTTTTGAAAGTAACCTTGTCTCTGTGCAACCGGTCGGGTGGTACAGAGGAAATTGGAAACAGACTCAAGATACTGAAACGCGTTTAGCCTGCTGGTTTGCGCGCTAGCCACATTTATTTGTACATAAAACGATTGGGTTGTTCCTTTCAAGGATAACTGGATCTAGTAACAGGTGACGCTGACACAACAGGGATGTGCAATGGCATCCGTGCGGGTGGCTGTCCGGCTCAGGCCTATGAACCGAAGGTAAGTAAAGCAAAAAACATGCAAAAAAAACTAAAACGGCCAAATTATGGTATTGTTGTTGCTAATGATTATATTGTTTCCTTTGAAGAGAGGCGCCCGGCTGAACACTGGCTCATTGTGATACATTGTAGCCATTTCGAACTTTATTGTAACAGTTTAATACACTAATTTGACTGGCATCATATGACTGGCCATGTGTTGCAAGAACACTGCTTAATATATTTGTCATAACAAGCACTGACGTTGCCACAACTGTCTCTTCCTAAATTTAAATGGAGACAGCATTTGGGATTAAAATGCCAACCCCACTCAAAGGAGCACGAGCCCACCACACATCCCCTTGCTAATCCACCAATAAGAACGCCTGGAGGTTGGCACACAAACATTATTATTTTAGGTAGCAGACAGCTGGCAAGGTGACGGGTGGACAAGTTAACCAACAAAACAAACATGAAGAATAGGAACTGCTGTGTCTGGCATTGGGAGTTAGTATTGGCAGCCACCCAGGGATTATGGGAGGGATGCCTTAATACTTTTCTGACATCTGTCAATAATTGCATGGCATTTAGTTTTCTTTATCACATAAACTATTTCCAACAGTAAATAGGATGCATACATAGCTGCATGACAGAAGACAACCACCCTTTCACTTACTCTGCACATCTATGTTAAATGTGGGTGTGTGAAATATGATGTACAGATTCCAAATAAGTAAGATGCACTTGTAGAAAAAGGATTCTGAAGAAAGTAACCTTTCACGCATTTTTAGACCGATCCGCCCAGAGTATAACCTGATTCGGTTGGCATTGTGTTGATGGTAATCTGTTAGGCACCAGAAAGTACGGTTTTATTTCATTACAGTATGTCATACTGGAAAGGCCACTATTAATAAAAGCTTGAACTGAATTCTTCCACAGAGAGACTAGGAAGAGGCATACCAAGAGACATTTCCTCCAGACAACTTTTAGTGATCAATTAAGCTAATAAGAACTGAGAGGATTCAGTTGGGGCCATTCTCCCTATCTTAGAGAGAATGTAGTCTTCTGCAAAGATAACAATGCCCAATATTATAGATTTATAGATGAATTAATCACAGTAAATTTGTGTTTACTATGTTGTCTTTTGTTGCTAATGTAACGGGTACCTTTCTTGTTGGTCCAATTTGTGAATCACAAAGTACTGCAATTTGGTACAACATGAAAGTAATAATTGTCTTACTCTGATGCTTCTTCATTGGTTCACTGTCTCCGTCGCATCCTGGTTTGGCTCAAAGAAAGGGGAGCTTAATTATTTGGAAGTAGTAACCTGTTTTGATTTTTACAGGGAGAAGGACTTGACTGCCAAAAACATAATTGAAATAAAAGGGGACAAGACCACCATTGCAAACTTGAAGGTAATTGTACGTTTTAAACAGGCTTTCTACTGCAATAATAATCAATCTACCCATAGCTAGGACTGTATTTCTTTCAACTTGGCAGATGTTTAGCATAAAATGTTATTTAATATGACTATTTAATACTTTTTAATACTAGTGCTATTTCATCAGTTAATTTAGATTAATTTAATACATAATTTAATTATTTGGTCATAAAATATGATCAGTGAACATCCATCATCTTGAGATTGCACTCAGCTTTGTGTTTACAGTATATTTATTCCTATTGTGTTGTATTTCATTAGATACCAGATGGCATTACTGGGGATTCCATGAGGGAGAGGAAGAAGACCTTCACCTATGACTTCTCCTATGACTCCTCTGACAGTAAAAGCAACACCTTTGTTTCTCAGGAAAAGGTAAGTGTTTTTTTCTCAAATAATATTGTTGTTGTTGTCCAAATCCGATTATAGTCAAAGCAGCTTACATTTGCCTCTGTTCAGGGGTCATTTTTATGTTTTACTTGTAGGACATTTTGTCATGGATGGAAGTTAATTGAGTCAAAACAGTTTGCTAATGTGCTGATACTCTAGTCTACATGTTGACTCACAAGTTTCTGGCGTAAGATATGACTTACTGTTGTGCAACCTTTTTTATTCATAAAATTGCATCATACAGGGGTCAAAGTAGATTTCATTTCTTACTGGTACGGTATCTTCTCACTTGCACACATGTTTGAGAGGCCTAAACAGAATTACTTATAGAATCCCTGTTAAGATCTCTGTGGGCCTAAAAGATGTTGTTTAATTAGAATGTATTACCTTTTAATGTGGCATTCACATAACCAGTCATGATGTTTTCATCTGACTATCAAACAATCAGATGAAAACGCTCCTGTAAGCCTGGTTCATCCACTCTAAAATAATTCCTGCATCCATACAGTGCGCTGTGCACCTGCCATTTGATGAATGGAAAGAGCCATCTGTAACAAAACACCAAGAAGTGTAATGAATGACATTCGGGGATTGTCATTTTATTAGTCTTACACTTGTAACCTGAACTGATGCGTCCACTGTCCACGTGCGTCTCGTTGCAAAATGTGTTATCGCTGAACCACATCGCATTTTGGAGTGTATTCCACACATTTTCAAGTCCATTTGCTAATTTTTAATGTGGGTGAAATGTGGTAATGATAAATAATAGTGTAATGGCCTACAGTTTTCTTGGAATCTTTGTTTTAATTATTGTTATAGGCTCATGTTCAACCGGGACGGCGTACCCCCACTATCTATTTTGCCAGTTCTCTGTCCTGGACCATACCGGCTTACTTTCACCCCTGGTATCATGTCAGTGTAATATTAATAGTAACACATAGCCTATGAGTTAACTGTTATAAATGTGTTAAAATTATGCATGCATAAATTCCATATTTTTGACTTTGTATTGTGTTGGCTAGTTTCTTTCTTTCACTGACTGCTTACTGTAAGATCTGTTTTAGCTAGTTAGATCTGTGGCCTGTTCAGGCGGTCACACCTTTACAGAACATTCAGATCTAAATGTACTGTGTGGAACAAATGAGTCCCTGTCATTGTGAATCATATCAGCTACATTACATTCCAATTTGCCAAAGCTCTGAACATTTCACCTTATTGAACAAGCCCATGTTTGCCCTCTTCCTTTGCAGGTGTTCAAAGACCTGGGCTCAGATGTCCTCAAGGCTGCGTTCCAAGGCTACAACGCCTGCATCTTCGCCTACGGCCAGACTGGCTCTGGGAAGTCCTACACCATGATGGGAAATCCAGTGAGACAAACATTCCCTTTGTAGGAGTGCTGATCTAGGATCAGGTCCCCCTTGTCTATATAATCGTATTAAATATCTAAAAAGCAAAACTTATCCTAGATCAGCACTCCTACTCTGAGACGCTTTATGAATACAGGCCCTGGATTCCCAAATCAAAGACTGGGCTGTGTTCAGCAGGGCACAACGTTGTGGAATGTTCAGATATAAATATATAATGTAGAACAATCATGCCTCTCTGACATGGAGATAAGTAATCAGGTCTACTCCGTTCATGACGTTTCTGGAAGTTTCCACAACATTTGCCTACTCAACTGGGCTGTTGTTTTTGTTATCAGACTATTGGGACTTCAATCAGTCGTGGAGACCCTAAGCAAATATCACAGTAACGAACGAGGGCTCCGACAGTCCTGTTTTGCTTTCACAAGTCTGAGTGATTAGGGGAAAGTACAAGTCAAAGTTCATAGTGTCAGTTTTCTCTGTGGACTCTTATGTATTGGACTGTTTTGGAGAAAGACTAAAGCCAAACCTGACATATTTAGAGTCTTCCCTGTAATGGATTATTTTAAGATCTGTTCTGTAACATATCAACAGGTTTCCTCAGTCCTCCACTGAACAGTTTCAATTGTCAGCCTTATCGTCAACTTATCGTCTGCGTTTGATTAAGGGTTTGCTCTATGGATTTATTTTTCATCAGGGAGATGCTGGTCTCATTCCACGGATATGTGAGGGTCTGTTCAGCCGGATTGCTGGGATGACTCGTTGGGATGAGGCCTCCTTCCGCACCGAGGTCAGGTAAGAAAACTATGTCCGTTGCAATTCCATTGTCATTCCTTGAATTGTTTTTACCTCTTTGGAAAAATTAAGACGCTTAAGAAGATATTTTTGTATTTGTTTCATTAGTCCACTGTTGATACAATCCCAAAATGTTGTGCATGTCAGCAATCAAGTTTTCAAGATATAGAACTTTCAAAACACAAATTGTCACAGTCGGTGTGATGTGGTTTGCATCATATGATGCAAAACTCGTTATACAGGCTGCATTTCTGCCTGCTTGAACGGCAATAGCTCAGATACACATGAAAACATTAAATGACCCCGAGAATTGATAAAACATCGCTCAGAGATGCAAAAAAAAACGATATAACATTCAAAATGGGTGAATCTTTCCTTTTTAATGGTGGCTCAATGAACACTTTTTTAAAATGTAGTAAGTGATTGCACATGATCAGTAGACGTTCTAGCAATTCGTACCTCATCCATCAGGTTTGTTCATGTAAACCTGAGACGACAAAAAGGGTCCCTTAATAATAATTGGTAGATGTCATCAGGCTAAACTTGACCTCTGAATGACCTCTTTATCCTCTCAATGTCATCAGCTACCTGGAGATCTACAATGAACGTGTCAGGGACCTGCTCAGGAGGAAGTCCACCCAAACCTACAACCTGAGGGTGAGGGAGCACCCAAAAGATGGACCCTACGTGGAAGGTAAGACATTACACTTTTTATATCATAATCAATACTATTATACAGACATAAGGGACATGATTTGGTCTTGCATACTGTATTTTCTCTTCATTCTGAGACTGATCCCAGTCCTGTCTGTAAGGCAGAATGATGGCTCCTAAGCTCATTATAACAGTGGATGTCTGTCTGTAGATGAACTCCCTGTGTTAATCCAATTTGAACCCAGACCTGTCTCAGCCAGAATGATGGCTCCCAAGCTCATTATAACAGTGGATGTCTGTCTCTCTGTATTATTACCTCTTTTGTTAATCCAATCTGACCCCAGACCTGTCCAAGCACCTTGTGCAGAACTACCACGACGTGGAGGAGCTGATGGAGGCTGGCAACATCAACCGCACCACGGCCGCCACGGGCATGAACGACACCAGCAGCCGATCCCACGCCATCTTCACCATCAACTTCACCCAGGTGGGCCTAGCTAATGCTATAGCCAATACTACAGCTACCGCTAGGCTAGCTACCGCTACTCCAGGAATGCACAACTCCAGTCCACAAGGGCCGCAGTGTAGTAGTCCTTGTTTGTTAGTTAGGGATTTAGTTACCAAGTGAGTGGACTCCTAGCCAATCAATTACATTGATTGAGAGAAATAAAAAGTAGCAGGACTGTAGCTTTGGAGGACCGGATGCTGCATTATATGTTGCATGTTAACCCTTAAAGGGGTTGCCACTAATAACATCTGTGATGGCACTTAACCATATTAGGAAAAATGGAGACATTTACACTGTAGAATGCACCCACAGTTTACGTGCAACGTTTTGACTCAAAGGTCTTCATCAGACTTAACAATATTAGCCTTAGCCTTTCAGCTTCTTTGAAATCCTTCAGAGTTTTTACGTGTTGTCTCCCTCCTCTCCAGGCTAAGTTTGACGCGGAGATGCCCTGCGAGACGATCAGTAAAATCCACCTGGTGGACTTGGCGGGCAGCGAGAGGGCGGACACCACCGGTGCCACGGGAGTCCGGCTCAAGGAGGGCGGCAACATCAACAAGTCACTGGTCACCCTGGGCAACGTCATCTCCGCTCTAGGTGGGTAACTGTTATACCAACTGTTATATCAATGTAATCAGAGACAGCAGATATAAGGACATATTCATTAAAGTCGCATAATAAAAAATGTGGAATAAAACCCCTTATCTGGCAATGTCTTTTAGCTTGAATATGCAGGCCATAATAATATGTTTTCCCATTACAATATTTGAACCACAGCAATGTTCCAATGACTTACTTCTACTGAGTATGCAGAGTATTGAGTTTCTCTGTTGATTTGCCTATTGATCAGACCTGGATTCAAATACTACTTGAAATCTTTCAAATGCTTTGAGTGTTTGCTCTAGCCTGTCTGAAGTGCCTGACAGGGTGTGCAACCTATTAAGCCAGCAAGCTCAATCAAGCACAGAAAGTATTAGATTTGATTTTTCTTATTGTTTGATTGATCTGAAATCATTTCCCTGTCTTGGTACAGCGGACCTGAGCCCGGATGGAGTGAACACCAACCTGAAGAAGAAGCAGGTGTTTGTGCCTTACAGAGACTCTGTGCTAACGTGGCTCCTCAAGGACAGCCTGGGAGGCAACTCCAAGACCATCATGATTGCTAGTGAGTCCTTAATAATGCGAAATGTCTTGCATTTAATCAAATGTTTCCAATCCTTCCCTTTAAATGCCCCAAATACACCCGACTAGGAACCCTGGTTTTTACCTGTCTGCTTCAGTGTATAAGGGGAACCCTGGATTCTCATTAATATATCTATAGATCAGATCCTGAGCCCAGCCACGCTTCTTACTGGGATAAAACAACGGAGTGGCTGCGGCACCAACTTTTCTGGACCCGTCTTCCCGACAGATAAAGGTCCCGCCACTTCTGCGCATGTGCGGGATTTTGTACTTTACGCATAGTCTCAGCTCTACTCATAGAGAACAGGCTATTTATTAAATGAATGGTGCTCGTTTAATAAAGTTGGATTAAAGCTTAATCAATGTCTGCAAGATATATCATCTAATTGCATAGTATAACGTTACTATAAGACAAAAAAACACTTTCTTATGAGATTTTAGGATGATTGT
The DNA here is from genome assembly GCF_020615455.1 of Coregonus clupeaformis. NCBI lineage: Eukaryota > Metazoa > Chordata > Actinopteri > Salmoniformes > Salmonidae > Coregonus > Coregonus clupeaformis. The sequence continues at coordinate 343,583 of NW_025533473.1, forward strand.
GCGAAAGGTCAAATGTTTCTCTCATGTGGCCAAAACTCAACAGCACGTGCCACTAGGCAAAATATGTGCTTTGATTTGAACTAAACACAGGTAGGCTATGCTATAGTTTAACGCCATCTGCTCTAAAATTTGCTCATTGTACATATTTCAAAATAACAGAATGATGCTGAGACTCCGATTTTTCATTTAAAAATGTATGTCAAACCAAAACCAATGATTGCAAAGTTAAACAAACCATACAACTCTATGCAGAAGGACTACTTTGAACAATTTCCACATAAAATTGAACAAAAACAAATTTACTTGAACAGTGCAGATGCAAAGTTTGGTAATGGAATGACAGTCTGTCTCAGCATCATTCTGTTACTGTGGAATTGCCATATCCCCATGAAACTGATTGAGATGAAATGGTTGAAGAATGAACCATTTTGAAGAATTAACATTTACGCTAGACTGTGAGAAATGTGAAGGGAGGGTGACTACATAAAATGTGTGTGTAAAAATAATAATAATAATAATATGCCATTTAGCAGACGCTTTTATCCAAAGCGACTTACAGTCAAGTAAAGAAGTAAAGAAAAGAAACGCATGCGCTAGGGCTGTCAAACGATAGAAAAATGTATTAGAGTTATTAATCGCAAATTCTAAATTTGAGCTGTAATTTTAAGATTTTTCATACAAAAAAACATTACAAGAATATAGAAGTCTTGATTTTGTCTAAAGTAACACTTAGCAAAAATAGGTAAACAGAGAAAGCACACTTTTTATTTAACCTCACTAACCACGTTTCCATCCACAGTTTTTATGCGTGTAAAGTCATACCAAAGAAGGAAAAATAATCGACATCTGATGGAAATAGGATGTTTCGGTACAATTTTATAAATGCAAACAGAATTGTTCGTTCGACATGGTGGGATCTTTTTGTGTCTAAAATGTATTATGCGAGAAATGGCGGCGGAAACGCCTTTTATTGTCAAATATTGATCTACAGTAATAACTATCATATCGAAGTAAACTTGGAGTCACGCGATGACATGGTGTGTGGTCCTTCCACTACAACTCAGGAAACCATGCAGTTTATTAGGCTACAGATGAAATAAGTTATGATGAACTTCACAGGGTGGTGAAAGTGCACGGTATGAGCTTGATGCTCCTTTCCAATAAATGTAGAGGGTCTGATTCTGGTGACATGACACTCGACTGCCGCTTGACAAATACAAAATATTCTCGCTCTTATCCATAATAATCACATCCTGTTGTTGGCTAGAGGGCACGTGCCAAGACCAGAGTAGGCACATTTGCTATTTAACTCCACAGTTTTTGTGACAACTATCCGTAGAGTTGAAAATGCGATGGAAACGCATTGAACTTTAGAACTTAAGCGAAAAAGTGAATTTTGTGTGCATTACCTCATCACACACTGATTTTTAACTGCAACAGGTCCGTTTGGTGGAAACACACCACTGCCAGGAAAATGCGCACATTTTCTTTTGCGTATTTTAGAATATTCACTTAAATCTGTCCCAAATTGGATGGAAACTTAGCTACAGTCAACATGTTTTTACATGGCATTGTAGATTTTAGCTGTATTGATTAGGTATTTAGGATGTTTTCAGTGTATTTTCAACGCACTAAAATTACAGTGCACTAAAATCTAAAAGTTAATTTTAGTTAACTTATTAACTCTGATAGCCCTAACATGCGCAGGATCTTTAGCTCAGGGGAAAAGGGATCCAGGGGGGCGGGACGGGGCGGTTACCTACAGATCCGTATTCTGACATTAAACAATAGGGACGCCAGTAGGGACATTCCTGGGTTCCTAGTCCAGTGTATTTGGTGCTAGAATTTGAGAACATGGCTTTCTAAACCCTTGTGAAGGCTGACTTTATGTATAAGAGGCTTAAGTGTGGCCAATGACCATAAGCTAAATATCTGTGGTATGTTTGCAGTCAAAGATACAGCATTAGAACATTGAAAATGCAAAAGTGTTTTGTAGTACGACAAATGTTTCAAAGATGTTTTGTTCTCGTTTGCGGCAGCCATTTCACCTGCTGACGTCAACTACGGCGAGACTCTGAGCACGCTGCGCTACGCCAACCGCGCTAAGAACATCATCAACAAGCCCACGATCAATGAGGACTGCAACGTCAAGCTCATCCGAGAGCTCAGGGCCGAAATCGCCCGGCTGAAGGCCCTTCTGGTCCAGGGAAACCAGGTGTGGATTTGTCACACTGATCTGAATTGTTTTGTGTGTGTTGATGGTTTAGGGCATTGGAACTCAACTATCCTGTCCACTACAACATTTTCTCGGGCCCTGAAGTGTATTTATTTCATAAACAAAACTACTCTACAATACACAAGTTTTGTAAAAAACTGTGAAAGTGTTAATGATATTGTTAATTTATGGGCACATTTTATAATGCATAGCTAGTACATTATGTTTTATTGAAATTTAACAGTCCATTCATGTCCACCTTTCCAGCTACTGGCCAATGACCTTGTTGTTGTGTTTTAAATGTCCCATCTAATCTAACTAGGTCTCACTGACTTCGGGAGTATTGATGTGTGATTCAATAATGTATTGATTGTTGGTTTGTTTTCATCCTTCTCAGATTGCACTTCTGGATTCACCCACCGCTCTGAGCATGGAGGAGAAACTACACCAGAACGAAGCCCGAGTAAGGCCATGTGGATGGTTCCTTTTAGAGTAAAAATAAACAGAATTACACAAAAGAAGCTATCGATACTTTGCAAGTTTAGTGTTCTGTTCTTTGAATCCATAAACAAGCCAAGCATTAAAGCAAGGTAGTGATGTGACCTCACAACATGCACCCCTTTTTTTCTCCAAAAGATCTTTGATATTCAAGAAAAATATTTTTGCTATTTCTGTCATAGGTGTTGGAGCTAACCAAGGAGTGGACTAACAAGTGGAATGAAACTCAGAACATTCTCAAGGTGAGTGGGCATATATTTGTATAAAATGTCGAATTCACTTTAGCTCACACAAGCACTCTGGTTATGTGCCTTTTTAGGTTATATTCAGCTGTGACATTTTATTGACTTATAAGTCAGAAACATCAATCAATTTCTAATGATTGACAATATCTGTCTTCCATTGATCTTTACAGGAAGAAACCCTTGCCCTGAGGAAAGAGGGAATTGGCGTCGTCCTCGATTCAGAGTTGCCTCATCTAATTGGTATCGATGACGACCTCCTAAGTACTGGCATCATCCTCTACCATCTAAAGGTCAGTCACAGTTGATTTGATTATTTTTAGTAGTTTTTACAACAACAACAAAACATCTCAGATTGCTTCACATACAGTGCATTCGGAAAGTATTCAGACCCCAGGACTTTTTCCATGTTTTGTTACGTTACAGCCGTATTCTAAAATGGATTAAAAATAATAATAATTCCTCATCAATCTACACACAATACCTCATAATGACAAAGCAAAAATGGGTAAAAATAAATAAAAATATAAAAAAATATATATATATAAATGATGATGATAATAATAAATAACTGATTTAACATAAGTACTCAGTACTTTGTTGAAGAACTTTTGGCAGCAATTACAGCCTCGAGTCTTAAAATGTAAAAAAAAAATGAGTCTTCTTGGGTATGACGCTACAAGCTTTGCACACCTGTATTTGGGGAGTTTCTCCCATTCTTCTCTGCAGATCCTCTCAAGCTCTGTCAGGTTGGATGGGGAGCATCTCTGCACAGCTATTTGCAGGTCTCTCCAGAGATGTTAGATCGAGTTCAAGTCCGGGCTCTGGTTGGGCCACTCAAGGACATTCAGAGACTTGTCCCGAAGCCACTCCTGCGTTGTCTTGGCAGTGTGCTTAGGGTCGTTGTCCTGTTGGAAGGTGAACCTTCACCCCAGTCTGATGTCCTGAGCGCTCTGGAGCAGGTTTTCATCAAGGATCTCTCTGTACTTTGCTCTGTTCATCTTTCCCTCGATCCTGACTAGTCTCCCAGTCCCTGCTGCTGAAAAACATCCCCACATCATGATGCTGCCACCACCATGCTTGACATTCAGGCCAAAGAGTTCAATCTTGGTTTTATCAGACCAGAGAATCTTGTTTCTCATAGTCAGTCTTTAGGTGCTCCAAGCGGGCTGTCATGTGCCTTTTACTGAGGAGTGGCTTCCATCTGGCCACCCTACCATAAAGGCTTGATTTGGTGGAGTACTGCAAAGATGGTTGTCCTTCTGGAAGGTTCTCCCATCTCCACAAAGGAACTGAGCTGAATTTCGAGTCTCATAGCAAAGGGTCTGAATACTTATGTAAATAAGGTATTTCTGTTTAAAAAAATATTTGTTTCTAAAAACCTGTTTTCGCTTTGTCATTATGGGGTATTGTGTGTAGATTGATAAAGATTTTTTTTTTTTTTAGAACAAGGCTGCAATGTAACAAAATGTGGGGAAGGGGTCTGAATACTTTCCGAATGCACTGTAAGTTCATTTGACTTCCTATTAAACTTAAATAGAAGTTACATGGACTTGACATATCGCTTTCATTTTTGTTCCAGGAGGGCAGGACATATGTTGGTCGAGACGATGCGTCGACTGTTCAGGACATTGGTGAGTGGCCTCTGTTACATACAGTGGGGGAAAAAAGTATTTAGTCAGCCACCAATTGTGCAAGTTCTCCCACTTAAAAAGATGAGAGGCCTGTAATTTTCATCATAGGTACACGTCAACTATGACAGACAAATTGAGAGAAACATTTTCAGAAAATCACATTGTAGGATTTTTTTATGAATTTATTTGCAAATTATGGTGGAAAATAAGTATTTGGTCACCTACAAACAAGCAAGATTTCTGGCTCTCACAGACCTGTAACTTCTTCTTTAAGAGGCTCCTCTGTCCTCCACTCGTTACCTATATTAATGGCACCTGTTTGAACTTGTTATCAGTATAAAAGACACCTGTCCACAACCTCAAACAGTCACACTCCAAACTCCACTATGGCCAAGACCAAAGAGCTGTCAAAGGACACCAGAAACAAAATTGTAGACCTGCACCAGGCTGGGAAGACTGAATCTGCAATAGGTAAGCAGCTTGGTTTGAAGAAATCAACTGTGGGAGCAATTATTAGGAAATGGAAGACATACAAGACCACTGATAATCTCCCTCGATCTGGGGCTCCACGCAAGATCTCACCCCGTGGGGTCAAAATGATCACAAGAACGGTGAGCAAAAATCCCAGAACCACACGGGGGGACCTAGCGAATGACCTGCAGAGAGCTGGGACCAAAGTAACAAAGCCTACCATCAGTAACACACTACGCCGCCAGGGACTCAAATCCTGCAGTGCCAGACGTGTCCCCCTGCTTAAGCCAGTACATGTCCAGGCCCGTCTGAAGTTTGCTAGAGTGCATTTGGATGATCCAGAAGAGGATTGGGAGAATGTCATATGGTCAGATGAAACCAAAATAGAACTTTTTGGTAAAAACTCAACTTGTCGTATTTGGAGGACAAAGAATGCTGAGTTGCATCCAAAGAACACCATACCTACTGTGAAGCATGGGGGTGGAAACATCATGCTTTGGGGCTGTTTTTCTGCAAAGGGACCAGGACGACTGATCCGTGTAAAGGAAAGAATGAATGGGGCCATGTATCGTGAGATTTTGAGTGAAAACCTCCTTCCATCAGCAAGGGCATTGAAGATGAAACGTGGCTGGGTCTTTCAGCATGACAATGATCCCAAACACACCGCCCGGGCAACGAAGGAGTGGCTTCGTAAGAAGCATTTCAAGGTCCTGGAGTGGCCTAGCCAGTCTCCAGATCTCAACCCCATAGAAAATCTTTGGAGGGAGTTGAAAGTCCGTGTTGCCCAGCGACAGCCCCAAAACATCACTGCTCTAGAGGAGATCTGCATGGAGGAATGGGCCAAAATACCAGCAACAGTGTGTGAAAACCTTGTGAAGACTTACAGAAAACGTTTGACCTGTGTCACTGCCAACAAAGGGTATATGACAAAGTATTGAGAAACTTTTGTTATTGACCAAATACTTATTTTCCACTATAATTTGCAAATAAATTCATAAAAAATCCTACAATGTGATTTTCTGGAAAAAAAAATCTCATTTTGTCTGTCATAGTTGACGTGTACCTATGATGAAAATTACAGGCCTCTCATCTTTTTAAGTAGGAGAACTTGCACAATTGGTGGCTGACTAAATACTTTTTTCCCCCACTGTACTCTATCCGCTGTCAGACTTTGCTATAAATCAGGATAAAGAAACAATTGATAATGCAAACACACACACACGAACAGTATCTTTCCCTCTCATTCTCTCTCCTCTCTGTAGTTCTCCATGGGCTGGACCTGGAGAGTGAACATTGCATGTTTGCGAACCAGACCGGCACTGTCACCCTGGTTCCACTCAATGGGGCCCAGTGCTCCGTGAATGGAGTGCAAGTGACAGAAGCCTCCCCACTAAACCAAGGTATATGCTTTTGATCGCACTTTATTTGGATAGTCATAGGCTACTATCAACAACCTGTTGATAAGCAACTGCTTGGTAAGGTTACGGTTAGAGTTAGGTTTAAAATAAGGGTTAGGGTTAATAAATAGTTAGTTGAAATGTTACTGATAGGTTGTGTACAAAACATTAGGCACAGTGTACAACACATTAGGAACATCTTCCTAATATTGAGTTGCACCCCCTTTTGCTCTCAGAACAGCCTCAATTCGTCGGGGTATGGACTCTACAAGGTGTCGAAAGCGTTCCACAGGGATGCTGGCCCATGTTGACTCCAATGCGTCCCACAGTTGTGTCAAGTTGGTTGGATGTTCTTTGGGTGGTGGACCATTGTTGATACACACGGGAAACTGTTGAGCATTAAAAACCCAGCAGTGTTGCAGTTCTTGATACACTCAAACCTGTACGCATGGCACCTACTACCATACCCTGTTCAAAGGCACTTAAATATTTTGTCTTGCCCATTCACCCTGTGAATGGCACACATACACAATCCATGTCTCAATTGTCTCAAGGCTTAAACATCCTTCTATAACCTGTCTCCTACCCTTCATCTACACTGATTGCAGTGGATTTAACAGGTGACATCAATAAGGGATCATAGCTTTCACCTGGTCAGTCTATATCCCTCAAACTCAACTCTGGACCTCGAAGCCAGTTCCACTGCATTTTTTCATTGTTCCCCTCTAATCAGGGACTGATTTAGACCTGGGACACCAGGTGTGTGCAATTAATTATCAGGTAGAACAGAAAACCGACAGGCTCCGGACCTCGTAGGGTAAGAGTTGAATACCCCTGGTCTATATCATGGAAAGAACAGGTTTTCCTAATGTTTTATACAGTCTGTGTATAGTCCGTAGAGCATCTACAGATGGACTATCCAACTAGCGTTAGCACGCTTTTAGCCAGCCAACACAATGATTGTTCTGTGAATGCACAATCCCACATTTACTGATCTGTAGTCATTTTAGCAGTAGTAAAACCCACCCATGTGCATTTCCCTCCCTATGTAGTTTTATTCCTTATTATCTTATTCAATGTTTCTAGTTCTATTGTGTTTGATAGGTGCTGTCATCCTGCTGGGGAGAACCAACATGTTCCGTTTCAACCACCCTAAAGAGGCAGCTAAACTAAGGGAGAAGAGGAAGGTAATACCAAAGGCTCTGTCTCTCAAAGGCGTTTTAAAGAAGCTTATTAGTTGCGGTATCAGTCATAAGTTATTAGATATTAGATTATTATTATTATTAGATATGTGGATGACACATGCTCCCTAAGGGTTTAAATCAAGTAAGTCATGACTCGTATAGCTTATTACTCATGTAGCCAAGCATTTCGTTGCACCTGCGATAACATCTGCAGATCTGTGTACGCGACCAATAAACGTTGATTTGACATAACCATCTAGTGGAAGGGCACGTTTACTGTAAGCCTTGTAGGATGTAGGCGACTTACCAATGAGTCATCATGAGGTCAATGGTCATGTTGACCTTTGTTGTGTGTTGGTCATTTTTCCCAGAGTGGACTGCTCTCCTCCTTCAGTCTGTCCATGACCGATCTCAACAAATCATGTGAGAACCTCTCCACAGTAATGCTCTACAACCCAGGGTGAGTGTATGTGGGTGTATGTATCACCTAATCCCAAATCAGCCCCTAGCCCCTACTGTCTATGTACTTGTGGAGATCTGAGAGGAATGGATGGGTGTAAGCAATATGGCGAAAACTCCACCTAGTCTAACAGAGGGCAAGGTGAAGCTGTTCCCATATTTCTTATACTAATCTATTCCTCTCAGATCTCCAGAAGTGCATGGGGAGTAGGCAGTAGGGGCTGGTTTGGGATTAGTCAGATGTATGCTCCAGCGCATGAACGATTCACCCCAACTCCCTCTGCGCAGTTCCCCCTGCCTTCTCAGCAGTTCAGAAGCACTCCTTTTCCTCCATTCGCTTAGGTCCGTTACTGCTCACTCACGTGACCACTGACTGAAGCAGTGGATTGGTTGTAAAAAAAAAAGAAAAACACTTTTTTTCTTTGCTGAATAACAATGTTACAGTGCCCAGTCAAAGACATCAGTGTACTGGCAGTTTATGATGGTCTAGGCAGTTGGCACAGGTGTAGCTCAAAATGGAAATGGGGGGAATGTACTTTGGAATGGAGGAGGTCTGTGACATTGCAACTGCTGTGACTCAAGCTGAAATCATGTGAGCTGGTAACGCTGCTCGTCACAAATGCCACATCACTCAAACTGTATGGCCTTCATTGATTCTATTACTAACTCTCCAAAAATCTGTTGAGCCAGAGATTAATTCTGCTTGTACAGAACCGCTAGAGAATGCATTTGTTTTGTTGTTGTACAGCACCCCTTGTGGAGGAAGTACATAGTCTTCCATTTCAGTTTTGTACAATACAACAAGTAATGCAATAGCTCTTACTCCGATTTAGACCTAAACTGGATTTTTTTAAAACCTAGAACGACCTACTAGGTAGGTATGCATACATGGACAACACAAAAAAATATATTAGTAGGTCTAGAGTAACCATGGATATTTTGAGGAATACACAGCCAGTATTTAGTGAACGTTGGTAATGGTTATTGCTGTGTTGTTTTAACTCATTTGTGTGACTATTGCTCTTCATTGAGTCTAATTTTAAAAGTACAGTAACTAATGTATCTCTGAACCCTCCCTTGGCAGTCTCTTCACTGAAAAGGGGCCCATCTATCTCAGGTAGACCCAACCAGTGTTCAATGTTCACTGCTTTGTTTTAACAATGCTAGTGAAACATGACACATCTTTTTCACTTTGTCCAGCCACCACCACCGTTGTTTGAACATAAGCCATCATCGTCTCGTCTTGTTTTTATAATGATTTTGAACATCGCCCCCGCTTGCTTCAATCACTGTTTTGGCGCATAATGATGACATCAAGCTTTGACATCCATTGCCTTGTATGAAGCTCTTCAGTCATTCCATGTGCCAATTGCAGCCTTAATTTCTGTGATCATGCCGTCTCGTTGAGTAATACTGTTATGTGCTGTGTGTGTGAGTCCAGTCTCACTGTCATTGTTATTAAGCCAGCTAAATGCTATTGGTGTACTTGCCTAGGTTGGAATTTGAGAGGCAGCAACGGGAAGAGCTGGAGAAGCTGGAACACAAAAGGTGCGAGGGGAGACACACACACAAACATGCTCACATTTTGACTATATAAAAAAAGTCCAACAATGTTTACTCACTAGTCACCTGTAATGCACCACATTGTAGGAACGGTGTGCTTTAAAAGCAAATATGCTGACATCACATGATTTATTCAAATCAAATCTTATTTTATTGGCCACATGCGCCGAATACAACAGGTGCAGACATTACAGTGAAATGCTAATTTACAGCCCTTAACCAACAGTGCATTTATTTTTAATAAAAAAGTAAAATAAAACAACAACAAAAAAGTGTTGGAGACTCTTGTTATTGTTAAAAGCAATTGTACAAAAAATGTCTTGTTTGCTATGTATGTTTTTGGCGAATTGCATAGTGTTTCATGATTTGTCTGTATTTGGTTGGGGTGCAGGAGGCTGATTAAGGAGATGGAAGAGAGGCAGAAGTGCGAGAAGGCGGAGCTGGAGCTCCTGCAACAGGAAGTAGAGTCCCAGCGCAAGGAGTCGGAGCAGGTGCAGCAGCGCATCCGCCACCAGGAGGAGACCCTCCGATGCCGCAGCCAGGACATCGAGAGTCGCCTGCGCGACCTCCTGGCTGAGAAGCAGCGCTTTGAGGAGGAGCGCCACCGCGAGACCCAGGAGCCGGAGCTACAGAGGCGCCAGCGGCAGAAGCAGCAGCAGGAGGAGCGCGAGGATGAGAAGACACAGGACGAGGAGGCGCGCCGCCATAGTGAGGCGGCAGAGCGTGCCGAGCAGGCGGAGGTCTTCCGCGAGCTGGAGCGGCTGAAGCGGGAGCACGTGGAGCAGGGGGTGCGGCTGGAGGCGGAGAGGCGGAGGCTGGAGGAGCGCGAGATGGAGCAGCTAGGCCTGGTGGGGCGCCTGGAAGAGCAGCTGAGGGAGCGTCACGAGGCGGCGGCCGCCCTGCTGACCCGCGAGGACACCCGGCGCCTGGACGAGGAGCGCCGTGCCCTGGCAGAGATCCGCGAGGCGCTGCTCCGCGCCAAGGAGACCAGTGGGCGCTCCGACTGCAACGGAATGGGCGAGGAGGCCGGGCGCGCCGCCCAGGTCCGTTACACGGACTTCAAGGCAGCGCAGGTGGAGGAGCTGGGTCAGTTGGAGGAGGGGCTCCGGCAGCAGAAGGAGTGCCTGGAGAAGGAGGTGGCGTCAGAGCGCGCTGCCCTGGCCCTCCTGGTTCACACCCACAAGGAGCATCAGCGACAGCTGCGAGAGACCCAGGAGAAGGGGGCGCAGGACGCCTCGGAACTCTCCCAGGAGGAGCAGCGGATGCACCAGGCCGAGCAGCGCCTCCTCTTCAAGGAGCGCCGGCTAGCCAGCCTAACAGACAGCCTCCTGCCGGCGGTGGCCGAGGAAAGGCAGAGGGCGGAGGAGCTGCTGAAACTCGGATGCTTCTCTGGCGCTGGCAGCATTTCCAACATCTCCCTGGGACTAGACAACACCCTGTACCAGGTGGAGAAGGAACTTGAGGAGAAGGAGGAGCGCCTCACCTCACACTGCGCCAGCGCCGAGCAGCTTCAGCAGCTGCAGGAGACATACGAGTTCACGGCCAACGTGGCACGCCAGGAGGAGAAAGTGCGGCGCAAGGAGAAGGAGATCCTGGAGTCGCGGGAGAAGCAGCAGCATGAGGCCCTGGAGCAGGCAGTGGCACGCCTGGAGAGAAGGCACTCAGCGCTGAAGAGCAGTGTCTCGCTGGACCCCGAGAGTGAGGAATCCAGGCGCAAGGCCTCCATTCTGGGGCCCGCACGGGAACTCGACCATGAGAGGTGAACACGCTTGTTATTTACTGTCACTACAGATACATCTGTACAATCAATGAATAGTAAAACATTTGTCCTCTAGTGGAAGGTGTGTGGTAGACCCATTGCTGTCCACATAATTATGGAAAATGTAGATAAGCTGATGTTAAAGTTTCAAGAGATGATAGATGATGAGATGGTAAATGAGTGTCGTTGATGATGGTATTATCACATTGGTCAATCCCTCCTGTCTAAAAGGGTGTTCCTCAATTGGTAATATGATTAAGGACATGATAAATAAGTAACTCTGCCTTTTTATAATGATATTGTCATAGTTTTTGTGGAATGAGTGTATTTATCATGACTCTTTGGGTCGATAGACACATGACAACTCTCCATCTTCTCTCCATATCCTCAGGGTGGAGCGGGAAATCCAAAAGCTGAAGCAGAGGATCAGTAAGACTGAGGGAAGTGGAAGGAATCACACTGGGAGCGGCGATGAAAAGACCGGCCTCAGCACTCCCCCTGTCAGCCCAATCCAGAGCCTACCCCCAGTGCTGCCTATCGCAGATGACGGGTACAGTGCCTTCAGAAAGTATTCACACCCCTTTACTTTTTCCACACTTTGTTGTTTCAACCTGAATTTAAAATGGATTAAATTGAGATTTTTTTGTCACTGGCCTACACACAATACCACATGGAATTATGTTTTTCAAAATGATGGCAAGCCTAAATGAGTTCAGGACTAAATATTTGCTTAACAAGTCACATAATAAGTTGCATGTACTCACTCTGTGAGCAATAATATTTATTAACAGGATTGATTTTATGACTACCTCATCGCTGTACCCATACATACATTTATCTGTATGGTCCCTCAGTCGAGCAGTGAATTTCAATTCACAGATTCAACCACAAAGACCAGGGAAGTTTTCCAATGCCTTGCAAAGAAGGGCACCTATTGGTAGATAAGAAATACATTAAAGAAAAGCAGACATTGAATATCCCTTTGAGCATGGTGAAGTTATGAATTATACTTTGGATGGTGTATCAATACACCCAGTCACTACAAAGATACAGGCGTCCTTCCTAACTCCGTTTCCAGAAAGGAAGGAAACCGCTCAGGGATTTCACCATGAGGCCAATGGTGACTTTAAAATGGTTACAGAGTTTAATGGCTGTGATAGGAGAAAACAGAATGGATTAACAACATTGTAGTTACTCCACAACTAACCTAATTGACAGTGAAAAGAAGGAAGCCTGTACAGAATAAAACATATTCCAAAACAGGCAGTAAAGTAATACTGCAAAGAATGCGGCAAAGCAATTAACCTTTTGTCCAGAATACAAAGTGTTATGTTTGTGGCAAGTCCAATACAACACATTACTGAGTATCACTCTCCATATTTTCAAGCATAGTGGTGGCTGGATCATGTTATGGGTGTGCTTGTAATAGTTAAGGACTGGGGAGTTTTTCCAGGATAAAAAAGAAACGGAATGGAGCTAAGCACAGGCAAAATCCTAGAGGAAAACCTGGTTCAGTTGGCATTCCACCAAACACTGGGAGATGAATTCACCTTTCAGCAGGACAATAATCTAAAACACAAGGCCAGATCTACACTGGAGTTGCTTACCAAGAAGACAGTGAATGTTCCTGAGTGGCAGAGTTAGTTTTGACTTAAATCTGCTTGAAAATCTATGGCAAGACCTGAAAATGGTTGTCTAGCAATGATCAACAACCAATTTGACAGAGCTTGAAGACTTTTGAAAAGAATAATGGGCAAATGTTACACAATCCAGGTGTGGAAAGCTCTTAGACTTATCCAAAAAGATTCTAACATTTATTGGCTCAGGGGACTGAATACTTATCTAATCAAGATATATGTTTTTTTTTGTAATGATTATTTACAACTGGTAGAATTTCTCTTCCACTGACATTTTGTGTAGATCGTTGACAAAAAAAAGACAAATCCATTTTAATCCCACTTTGTAACACAATAAAATTTGGAGAAAGTAAATGGGTGTGAATACTTTCTGAAGGCACTGTATGTGTCATCCTTTTGCAATATTCACAATGATAGCCAGAAACGGCACAGGCAAATCTGTTGTAGGTGGAGAATGATGAAATGTAGATGTCAAAGTTACTACCAGATGATCATGATAAAGATGCATTATTTTTGGACCCTAGGGTTGATCTGGCCATTGTAGATTTTGAGTATCTAATAAATGACCTTATCCGTTGACAGGATAAATGCATACATTGAGGAGGAGGTTAAGAGAAGGTTACAGAAGCTGAACCTCCTCAATGGTGACAAAAACATTGAGCTCGCACTTTCATCTGAATCTCCGCAGGTAAGCATCAGTGACACATACAGTGGGGAAAAAAAGTATTTAGTCAGCCACCAATTGTGCAAGTTCTCCCACTTAAAAAGATGAGAGAGGCCTGTAATTTTTTCCACCATAATTTGCAAATAAATTCATAAAAAATCCTACAATGTGATTTTCTGGATTTTTTTTCCTCAATTTGTCTGTCATAGTTGACGTGTACCTATGATGAAAATTACAGGCCTCTCTCATCTTTTTAAGTGGTAGAACTTGCACAATTGGTGGCTGACTAAATACTTTTTTCCCCCACTGTAGCTTTGTTTGCATTCTCCGTACAGAGCATATGCAATATTAAGATAGTGATATTTCTCATGTTCAAACTCATAAAGACATAGTTACTGTAGCCTCCCATACAATCGGAGCATAATAAAGGAACCCCAATTTGGAAATTGTGCCTTCGAAAAATAGCAATTAATTATATGAAGTTCTTCATTCCTACAGGAGGACAAAGAAGTTAATGAATCTAGCTCTGTTAGATTAACAGATGAGGTAAACACAGGTCCTCGACACAGGGTATACAGAATGGACTATAATCGGCATGCATTTCTGATTATTCTCTATAGAGGTTACATGGACCAATCAAGTGGGGTGTTTTTCCAACCCTTCTCTAATTTGTTTGTATGTGGATGATGTTTTGCCTGGTTTGCTTTTCTTTTCCCCAATATGAGAGGAACTCTGCTTGCCTGATGGCAAAATTGTCCATTTGTCACAGCATATGTAATTTTAGTTTGAGATGAATTTGACATTACATTGTATCTTTTAGGAATTGTTTGTCATTGCTTAGAAGTGTGTTCTTATTCATTACAGGATGATGACAAGCTGCAAAACCGTGTCAACTCTAGGAAATTGAAATATGAGGTAAGAGTTGAGTTTTCAATTTTTTGGTTGGAGATGAAGAAACTAACCAGACATTTTTAAACATTAATTTAACTTGAGTGGCAATCATGCTGAATCTTCACTAACCACCACACCAACTATGAAAAGAGGCATGCCGTTTGTAAAAGGTGCTTTAGGGAACATCCTATTTTACAGGAATCTCAAATTTGTATCTGATGAACATAGAAGATTCCTAAACCAAGAACATTTAAGGTCTTTATAAAGAAATGGCAAAAACTTAAGAATATAGCTGTTTATGGGGATATTGACTAGAAAAATCCACACAATCACAAAGAAGCAGGAAATTGAATAAAATACTGAATTGGCTAAAGGAAACCAGTCACTGACAGAGTAGGCCAACCTAAGTGTAGAACAGGATAAGGGGAAATGTCCAGCCAAACAGGGTTGATATCTGGTTTTGTAAGCAAAAAGGGAAGGTCAAGGTTGCATGGAAGCCTGGGGTGTGTACTTTTGTATTCATGCTCCATAACAAGCATCAATCTCTTTAATTCCCTTTTCAATTGTAATCTTGCTCATCTGGATTTTATTTCAATCACAACTGGATTTTTACACTTGGTGGAGGAAGACCTTAATTTACTGGGGTGAGAATGAATACTTGAAAGACTATAATTCAGAGCTTTTGATCTCTGGTTTGAAGTTATAGTCATGGAATCCCCCCTTGTCCACACAGAAAGACTCCATGCCCTTGCTGTGGCGTAGCTTCCTGTACGTCCCAGGACTTGAGACAAGCACTCACCTGGAAGGGCATACAACAAGTTCTGAAGAAGGCAGCGGCAAAGACCACTCTGAGTTAGATAAAATCGGCAACCCAGAAAGGGAAACCAAAGTCTTGCCAGAAAAGGACATAATGCCTTATAAAGAGGGTGAAAAAGCTAAATGGTGGCAGGTGGGAGTGAAGGGGAAGGTTGACCAAGCTGAGAGCGAGAACAATGGCTGTGAATTTAAAACCAAGGACTGGAGATTTAGGTCTACAAACACCATAGCCAGTGAAGATGGAAATAACAGCCAATGTAGGCCAGATGAGGAAGAAACCAATTTGAGTTGCTACATTGTTGATGACAAGACCAAAAGTCTATCATATTCTCAGTCCAGAGAAACCAGAACAGAGAACCCACTGTTGCACACTCTCTCACAGTTTGACTCTGTGGAAGGAACCAAAGACCAAGTTCAGAACACAAGCAAGACAAGTAACGACACTGCAACCGTGATAAATTCTGAAGTCCCCATACTGAGACTAAGCTCAAAGAGACAAATCACCATCAAGGGCTACTTTGGTCTCAACAAGATCCCTAAAGAGTCTGTAAACGGGCAGGTGCAGAGTAATCTGGTAACTTCAGAACCGGATCTACTAACCAACGAACTGGGAGCCAAACAGAGTTACGTCCTTGGATACTTGGCAGGCAAGCTGTCTGGAGTTTACAACGACGCTGGACGATATCTGCAGAGTACACGTGATATAATTCGGCAGGTTCGAGCAGGAGAAACTTCAGCATTGAATAGTACATTCTCTCAGTACATGACCATAGTAACAAAAGATCTTCCACTTGTTCAGAAAAAGCAGCTTGAACCTTCAATGAAACCCGACTCAAGGCAGAATAAAGTTCATTTTGCCAATTTGACAGGCAATTGCCTTTTAAATGTTCCTGAGAAAGGTAATGTGTCTGCAACTCCGGACATTTCATTATGGCCTAAAGGCTCTGTGACTACATACAAAGATGGGAAGCCTGTAGTTTATTGTCAGACGCTCGTGGAGTTTCCCAAATGCCTTTCGGAATTACAGTCTCTTCCTCTTCAGAAGATGATGCATCGTTTGTACTGTGTGACGCCTAAGATCGCTGCCTCTTCCCACCACCTTTTGGGTATCTACTGGCTAAGCATTGCCAATTGCAAACAGCCTACACCACAACCAAGTTGCTTACTGTTATCTGAAACCGACCTCTATGCAGTCTCCGCTGGTACTGGTTTGGGTAACAACCAGCCTTTGGCAGTTTTTCACCACTTCAGTCTCTTGCACATCAAGGAGATCCAAGTGAGCTTTGCTGGGCAGCATGTACGACTCCTGGGTTCCACTGAAGACACCATCTTGGTCATCTTCACCCACAGCAAAGCGCTTACCCAGGAGCTATGCTGTACTCTGCTGAAGATCCTTGCCCCGGCAGAGGTTCAGGAAGGCCCAGGAGCCTACCCCTTGCTTCGTGGAGACCTCTTGCGCCTCTCTCTGGACTGGAGGTCCCACGTTCCAGACCTCCTGCTGGATAGTGGCCTCTGTGTTACCTCGCGCTTTAAGAGGGTCATGGCTGACCTGCTCTACATCCTGCACGGCAACATGGAAGGACCTAACAGGCCCTCCTTGGCTAACATACACCTTCTTCTCTACACTTCCATCAAGGTGGAAAACTATTCCACCTCGCGCCAAGTTGTCCTTTGCCAGTTCTTTCTCACCGACAACCACATAGGCCTGGTGCAAGAGGATGCCGTGTTCCACCCGGTACCTCGAGGCTCAACTCTGGTTCCCATCCAACCCCAGTTTCGGGGAGTAGAGCTGCGCAGACGCTCAGACATCCGATGTGTGCTTGTGAGACACAGCGACAGATGTATGGTGCTTGACATCTTATTCTCCATGACTCACAAAGGGCAGATTGAGACCAAAAGAAAGACCAGGAAAGGCTTAGCCATTGTCCCTCCACCTTCTGATTGCAGGCCCCCAGCTGATTCCTGGAAATTAACTTTCAGCTCTACCTCGGATGCAGCAATCCTAATCAATCATCTGTCAACCTGATTTAAGGATGTGCTTCCAGGTCATAAAAGGATGTAATGCTAATAGGTAATAAAAGGAAAGGAGCTTAACTGCCACTGCAGGCCTGAAGCGTTAAGACTGTGCCGTCCTGCTGAACTCGTCTTGTTTTCTGTCAGCATTGCACTTGAGCAAGAAAGCCATGGTGAGTTGGCTAGCCAGCTAAATTCAGTATTGTCAGCCAACTGCAGTTCTGAGTATAATAATCAGCTAGCTAGACTGATAACGTTAGGGTTTGCATACTACAAGAGTTTAGCAACATTATAGTAAAGATTTCACTTGTAAATCTTATTTTGTTTGAGCATGGCGGCACCGTCCTACCACTTCCGATGTGTATTTAAGACTCTGTTTAAATTATTTGTTTGATTAGTTGAAAATCATATCCAAAAAACCCATTATTCTTGTAACATGGGAACCATGCCTTTTGTAATTGTTAATGTATGTCCACAATGTCAATGTAACATTTTATTGAAACTCATCTAAAGGATCCTCATGAACATTGTGTTATAAGAAAATACATTTCCATATTATGAATACAGATCAAATACTAAATTTTAAAGGTCTAACGCCAATGGCTGCTATTGATTTTAAAGTATTTTATAGTATATTTTAATGCTTCTCTTCTTAACATACTGCCACTGTGGTGGTACACATTAATCAAATCATAGTCAATCCTTCATTGTCACTTTAAGAACAATTTTACTCACAAACCTAATTGTTTTGTATTGGTGTAGTTAATTGGATATTTCATAGATTTTCTTTCCCACTACAGGTAATATTGTGTCATTTTCATGTAGTCAGCTTAGCTCTCCCTCTGTTCTTACATGAATGCTCACATCAATCACTTATGGCTGGTTAAATTGTTTTCTTCAATATGTTTGTGTATCCGTTTACACATATTCATCATATGGCGAATTGTAATGTGCAATATGATTTTGAGGAATATGTGTGAAGCGTAATATGAAGAATGTCTGACGTACAATATGACTTGTGACTATGATCACTGCAATAATGTTAATAAAAGATGGTTAATTGTTTTAACAAAAAATAAAGATTGTGTTCTGTATAAGCCTTTGTTTGTGTTGCCTGGTTGTATCTAGCTGTTCTGTTTCGTACCTGTTCACTGTTGTCATATAAATAAGACTACACCTTCCTGTCCATGTTTCTCTCGCTCTCTCCCATTTTCCTTTCTTTCCACCCATGTTTTTCCCAGCAGCGATTTGTCTCTGTCCCTCTTGGGAACAACTCTGACTGCCTAAAGGACCCCGTTAAAATTAGCATTCCTCGCTACGTTCTCCGAGGGCAAGGGAAAGATGAGCACTTTGAGTTTGAAATTAAGGTAAGCTTCTCTTGTTAAGTATCTCTCAAGATCCAGGATCATCGCTTTGCGGTCTCTGGTCTTGCATACATGTCTGATAGGTCCATATCATACTGAGTTGTCCATTTTGAATTCTGGCATTATTCAATGAGTTAGTTGTATCTGCCTTGTACTCAGTATTATTTTCCTCTCTCTTTAGATCACTGTAATGGAAGAAACATGGACCGTCTTCAGGAGATACAGCCGCTTTCGGGAAATGCACAAAACTCTCAAGATGAAATACCCCGAGGTAAAATAATTTGATGAACTAGGAATTACCACATACTACACGTCCTCGCCTATTGTAGATAATAGTAATATAATTGGCACGATCTTAATGACCTCCTTCCATACCAGCTTGCAGCTTTAGAATTCCCTCCCAAAAAACTATTTGGAAACCGAGATGAGAGAATGGTTGCTGAACGGCAGAGTCACTTGGAGGTGGGTGCAGCCATTGACACATACTATTGCGTTTCTTAACAGTAGTATAATTAAGTTGTAAATCTGTCAATCAGTGACACAAGTCTGAAGGTTTGTCATTCTCATCCATCATTTCAGAGACCTAATTGTTCCTTGACATACATTTAAAGCAGTAGTCACCAACCTGTCGATCGCAAGGCATTCCTAGTCGATCACCAAACATTTCTGTAGAAAAGCAAATGATAAAGCCTTGCACTCCAATTTGTTTTGGTATTAGTGTTGTGCTGTAGGCGGTAGGTGCACTTGATTCAGAAGCCCTGCACGCCGGGTAGGCAAAGTGTTCCCATTTTGAACCATTTAATTTGTCTAAAGGGACAAACTCTGCCTACCCTACGGACCAAGAGCGCTAAATCAAGTGCGCCTACTGCGCTGGCCAATCGGATAGCTGAAATCACCGTGCCTACAGTTTCCACGACCCCACAGCAAAGTTTGATACTAGCCTACGTGAGATTTCATAACTTTTTTTTTAAACCATGACCAAAGAGAGACTGTCAAAGAATAAAGCAAGTAGCTGCTGTGTTTATGAGTGAGTTCATGTTTAAGGTTTTATTCAGCACTGTCAACACTGTTTTTAATCAACACGCTTCTCCCTACTTCTACTCGCGCTACAACCAGCACTGCAGTTGCAATGAATGAGTAGCCGAGTGTATCGATAAGCCTGCATATTTATTATTAGCAGCTCGTTGCGTCTTTTTTTATATGATTTGTTTGACCATTTCTCTGGTCATAAGAACATCACAAATTTGTGCATGAGGCAGATATAATGTAGCATGACTCGAGTTTCGCCATTAGGTGGAAGACTGTGTCCCCGCTCTCTGGTCAGTCTCACCAGAGGAAAGGAGAGAGCAGGGAACATGAGGCAGACCCTCTGCTGCGCTCTCCCTCCGCTGAGACTGACCATCAGATGCAGGTACCATCAGTCCAGTGAAATACAAAAGATAATTATTTGTAAATTATTTCAATTCATTCTCAGATGTGCCTGGCAAGTGATACTACAACTCTATTTTGTTATCAAAGCTCGAGTTTTGAAATATAATATGGTCTGAGAAGAACAATATTGGCAGGCCAAGCATATAGCCAATATGCTGTGATAATGTATTAGGCCTACTGCACAAACCTCATTCCTACAGAACTGTTTTATTAGGTTAATGTTGCATAGCCTTACATTTTTAAGTCATGATAAAAATAAAAATACATCTGAGCGGTAGATCTCTGCTTGCTTTTTGACTCCGAAAGTGATCTTGACTCCGAAAAGGTTGGTGACCACTGATTTTTAAAGTATGTTTGAACAGTAGATAGCACTGTAGGAATGATTATTACATTGATTGATATCCATTGTATGGCTAAGAATAAATATTGTTCTCTGGTTGGATGACTAAGCAGTAGATAAATGCTCCATAAAAAAAAATATATATATATATATATATATATACAGTGAGGGAAAAAAGTATTTGATCCCCTGCTGATTTTGTACATTTGCCCACTGACAAAGACATGATCAGTCTATAATTTTAATGGTAGGTTTATTTGAACAGTGAGAGACAGAATAACAACAACAAAATCCAGAAAACGCATGTGAAAAATGTTATTAATTGATTTGCATTTTAATGAGGGAAATAAGTATTTGATCCCTCTGCAAAACATGACTTAGTACTTGGTGGCAAAACCCTTGTTGGCAATCACAGAGGTCAGACGTTTCTTGTAGTTGGCCACCAGGTTTGCACACATCTCCGTAGGGATTTTGTCCCACTCCTCTTTGCAGATCTTCTCCAAGTCATTAAGGTTTCGAGGCTGACGTTTGGCAACTCGAACCTTCAGCTCCCTCCACAGATTTTCTATGGGATTAAAGTCTGGAGACTTGCTAGGCCACTCCAGGACCTTAATGTGCTTCTTCTTGAGCCACTCCTTAGTTGCCTTGGCCGTGTGTTTTGGGTCATTGTCATGCTGGAATACCCATCCACGACCCATTTTCAATGCCCTGGCTGAGGGAAGGAGGTTCTCACCCAAGATTTGACGGTACATGGCCCCGTCCATCATCCCTTTCATGCGGTGAAGATGTCCTGTCCCCTTAGCAGAAAAACACCCCCAAAGCATAATATTTCCACCTCCATGTTTGACGGTGGGGATGGTGTTCTTGGGGTCATAGGCAGCATTCCTCCTCCTCCAAACACGGCGAGTTGAGTTGATGCCAAAGAGCTCAATTTTGGTCTCATCTGACCACAACACTTTCACCCAGTTCTCCTCTGAATCATTCAGATGTTCATTGGCAAACTTCAGACGGGCCTGTATATGTGCTTTCTTGAGCAGGGGGACCTTGCAGGCGCTGCAGGATTTCAGTCCTTCACGGCGTAGTGTGTTACCAATTGTTTTCTTGGTGACTATGGTCCCAGCTGCCTTGAGATCATTGACAAGATCCTCCTGTGTAGTTCTGGGCTGATTCCTCACCGTTCTCATGATCATTGCAACTCCACGAGGTGAGATCTTGCATGGAGCCCCAGGCCGAGGGAGATTGACAGGTCTTTTGTGTTTCTTCCATTTGCGAATAATCGCACCAACTGTTGTCACCTTCTCACCAAGCTGCTTGGCGATGGTCTTGTAGCCCATTCCAGCCTTGTGTACAATCTTGTCCCTGACATCCTTGGAGAGCTCTTTGGTCTTGGCCATGGTGGAGAGTTTGGAATCTCATTGATTGATTGCTTCTGTGGACAGGTGTCTTTTATACAGGTAACAAACGGAGATTAGGAGCACTCCCTTTTAAGAGTGTGCTCCTAATCTCAACTCGTTACCTGTATAAAAGACACCTGGGAGCCAGAACTCTTTCTGATTGAGAGGGGGTCAAATACTTATTTCGCTCATTAAAATGCAAATCAATTTATAACATTTTTGACATGCGTTTTTCTGGATTTTTTTGTTGTTATTCTGTCTCTCACTGTTCAAATAAACCTACCATTAAAATTATAGACTTTTTTTGGTCAGTGGGAAAACGTACAAAATCAGCAGGGGATCAAATACTTTTTTCCCTCACTATATATATATATATATATATATATATATATATATATATATATATATAATTTTTCATATGTGTGTTTTTAGGGGTTCCATGTTACTGTCATTGCTAATTCACACACTACTAATCTATAGTATTCTCTATTACTTGTAGTCATACCTCCCTCTTCTCCGTTTGCTCTAGAAATATCTGAAAAACTTCTTCAAGGTGATGATGTCGCCCTCCTCGGGCTCTCCACTCCGCACTGATTTGGACTCTGAGGGTGGTCTGCAGCTGTCCAAGCACGCCATCTGTGACTTCTCCCCGTTCTTCAAGAAGGGTGTCTTCGACTACAGCAGCCATGGAACTGGTTGAAGACATTTTGGATGAGGACAGGTTGGAGCTAGCCTGGCCCCAGATCTTTTTGTGCTGTTTTGCCATTTCCTATGGTAATTGCCATGCATTGACCATTGGAGTTGACGTGACAGTGCAAACAGATCTGTGACCAGGCTACGATGGAGCAGCTTTAATCCCAAAGCCAAAGTGTGTAGTGCCTTCCCAGGTCGCAGTCTAGGGATTGACCTCAGTACAACAAAGTTATGCTTTCTTCCTTTCTTGTTACGCCAGTACATTTGGAAATGGTACTTCTTTATGAGGACCAAACACATGAGAAAATAGTCTTCTCTTATGAATCTAGTAAGTAATGTAATGACAACAGGTGTAGAATATTTGCTATTACATGTGAATTACAGTGACACAAAATGGTTCTAAAGCGGGCCTTGTCGAAAGGTAATGCAACCGCTGCCAATCTAGAAGACATTACAAAGTCCTGGCAGTAGTGACTTGCTAAGTAATCTACTCTGCTCTCCTCCTGTTCACCAGAGTTTACTCAGAAATAATGTTCTGAAGGGAGGCTTTACAAAAAAAACTATTTTTATGCAGCTATGATTTCGATGGCAACTCTAGTTTCTACCATTTCTGGTGATATGCAATTGAGACTGATGTGCTGTAACTATGGGAACTGACCATGAAGGCATTACTCTTCACTTCCTGTAGGGTTGATAAGGGTGGCCGGTTTCTGTACTGTATTGGTCGTGGCCTCTAGAACTTGCTTAAAGGGAATGTTCAGTATTTATAACTTAATGTTAGATGGTTCCTCATCCTAAAAGTAGGCTAACCGAACCATGGGTTACATTTAGACTATTAGCCCATAAACTACTTTCAAGGTTAGAAACCATAAAACAGAACTTCCCCTTTTTAATGTTGATACCAATTTCTCATTAAATGCAAATACTCTGAGGAGAGGTACTTTTGAGTGCAATAACGATGACTCATGATCCCTCACAATTTAGGAGAAACGTTTAGTCATTTTGGTGAGCTATCGAAGTAATAATAGTCTGACTTCACCTTTAATGGTGGCTACTACAGTAAAACAAAACACTAATGTCAAGCTGATGTCACATGGCATTTGTGCAGGTTGAATCATAATATTCACGATTGTGAGAATAATGGTTGAACTAATGGTGGCATAGTATAGTCTTTCGAGACTTCACTCTGCAACTCTTAATTGTGTATTTCTGGGCCTAGGCAGTTGGTGTGCCTACTGCTCCTGAAAGCTGTTGCTAACAGTGTTGCTCTCCATGTTTCTAACTGGCTAATAGAATTACGCTTTTGTTGACCTCCAGTTGACCGCATGTCTTCCAAGTTTCACACTTAATACAATCACTGCTGCTGATTCAACACTTGACAGAAACACTTTCATAACTGTACATACTGTAGGTGCTAATACTTGAGTTGTGGATGTCAAACACAGTTCACTTAAGTATAATTATTTCTTAAATAAGGTGGTACAAATATAATACAGTTTCACATTTCAATTTAGCATAGTGCAAAAACATCAAGTAAATCTAGCCCTGAATGACTACTTAAGTTGCATTTTAGGGACTTTTTGGCATTGCCTGAACAGCCAATAACACTAATCACTCCCTTTTGTAAAGCATATAGATACATAGAATGTATATTTCAATGTTTTATGTGCATAGTTTTCTACATGAAGTGCTTGTACACACGCAATGTAAACTATTGACACTGAATGTCATAAAAGGGATTGTGCATTATAACTGCAATTGTTGATTTCAGTTGGAGAATATATAGCTTTTAAAGGCTTTGATATCTTAATGATATAAGAGGAGGACCACTTTGCGTTACTGGTGTCCATTTTGAGACTCCTCCAAGTTGAGGGATTGAAGTCAGTCATATGTAAGTACTGTAGTATAAACTTTTTTTTATATATATACTTTTTTAGAACTGGAATATAATTAGGATTATATTGATTTTCATAACTGACAGCTCATTTGTGTGTTTGTATTTATGTCCTGTAAAAACATTTAGCTATCTGCAAAATAATGTACAGCAAGAAACTGATCAATTGTACCATTTTTATTGAAGTTGTAACTGACACATTTACAAAATCAATACATTTGATAAAACTCCTGCAATATATTTTGCTGTGGCATTGTTTATAGCATGGATGAAACTCAAAAAAAAAAATATGGACAGTTTATGACCTCTTGAATATCTTACTCCTTGGTGTAATACACAGCAAGCATATCAAACAATGTCTTTCATTATTAATGTTCAAATGGGTGTAATCTTTAAATACTTTGAATTATGAATTATTTTGGCAGTGTGATTGTATATACAATTTGTACAATAATTATGCGTATACTATTCCTGCAGTAAAAGCTAAGAAATTCACTGACCATTCCAGTTAGATCATGAAAAAGGAACAGATGTATAAAGCCAACACTTATTCTGCAATAGTCTTTTGACTAGTCTTTTAAATGTACTAACACACAACACTGTCTCAAAACCACACTGTCATTCCTTTGTCCCAATTGACATTTTCCCTCAGTACTCCGAGGCAGACTAAGCAAAACATTAACAGGTTCACACACATCAAGGCCACAGGATGGAAAAATAAACCAATATCCAACAGCCTTGTGAGAAATGTCTTAATGATTCAGAGTGACTTGCAAAGACTCGTCATTATCATTTCCTGTAGATGTATTGCCAAGGAATTTATGCCCTCACTGTTGTGACTTCAGCTTGCGGAATATGGAGCATGACATAAGGGGATTCACTTTGTTTAGGAGTACCTTCACCCTTCATTCCTGGAAAACCAGCCAGGTGATATATAGACTCACTCTGACCCTGAGTGCTGCGTTTTGCTCTCGGCCCGGCCTCAACATCCTTTATGACAGCATAGATGGGGTCGTCTGCCATTTTGTTGCCTTCCGATTCAGCCCTTACTGCCCTTCTTTTTGAACAATATCTCCAGATGAAGATAATCGTTAACCGAAGCATCCCAAAACCAGAAACTACACCAACCAAAACGTGCTTAGTATTATTGTGTCCTGTGTTTGGTCTCTCTCTAGAACAGTTGGTTATTGGGACATTCATGCTATTGTTTGACATCACTCTCAGATATACTGTTAGTTGGCTATTGCAGAAGTAGATCTCAGATTCTGAGACTTTCGAACTCACTATAACCAATGAGTTGTCTGTTGTTGAACCATAACGTTTGCCTGGATCAGGAATGTGTTTTCTGTGTTGGACTCCTTCTTGTAAAGTGACAATGTCTACTTTTTTACAATCTATTTCTTTGCTCCATGTTACGCAACTTCCCACAGGGGGATTACAGCTCAAGGTTGCTGTTTCTTCTCAGGCATTGTCTTTTGGAGTATCCCTGTCATAAGAAACATCAATAAAGGGTTAGGATCCACACCTCAAGATGCTACATTTTGTACCCTGGATCTAACCCTATAGTAGTCTATTCTTTCTTTAAGATACTTGAGTAGGAAAATATTAATGTTGCTGCCTATGATAGACAATGAAATCATAAGCAAAACTGAGCTTCGATCAGACTAGACTGAGGTAAAAAAATAGATTGTGAATAGTTGTGTACAGTTTTTCCAATTAGCCAACAGAGCTCATGCTACTACAACAGGTGCACACCTTGTCCAGATCTTCAAACAACCAATACAATGATTTGGATAAATTTTTAAATGTACTTACCAGTGCAGGCATTGCAGATATACCCAAAGATTAGAAAGTTAAGATAAAAGAACATCGCTGCTCTGTAAATTGTCTGGCTGACTGGGAACTAACGTCAGACTTCAGTCAGATTTTAATTCAAATTAGGAACTTCTGAATAATACTGAAGCGTGTGCATGTGTTTGTACATACACACAACATTTAGTCTTACAAACTTCATACATACTGTACAGTGCCTTGCAAAAGTATTCATCCCCCTTGGCGTTTTTCCTACTTTATTGCATTACAACCTGTACACAAAATAGTTCAAATTGGTGAAGTGAAATGAAAAAAATTACTTGTTACAAAAAATTATAAAAAATAAATAACGGAAAAGTGGTGTGTGCATATGTATTCACCCCCTTTGCTATGAAGCCCCTAAATAAGATCTGGTGCAACCAATTACCTTCAGAAGTCACATAATTAGTTAAATAAAGTCCACCTGTGTGCAATCTAAGTGTCACATGATCTCAGTATATATACACCTGTTCTGAAAGGCCCTAGAGTCTGCAACACCACTAAGCAAGGGGCACCATGAAGACCAAGGAGCTCTTCAAACAGGTCAGGGACAAAGTTGTGGAGAAGTACAGATCAGGGTTGGGTTATAAAAAAATATCAAAAACTTTGAACATCCCACGGAGCATTAAAAAATTGAAAGAATATGGCACCACAACAAACCTGCCAAGAGAGGGCCGCCCACCAAAACTCACGGACCAGGCAAGGAGGACATTAATGAGAGAGGCAACAAAGAGACCAAAGATAACCCTGAAGGAGCTGCAAAGCTCCACAGCAGAGATTGGAGTATCTGTCCATAGGAACACTTTAAGCTGTACACTCCACAGAGCTGGGCTTTACGGAAGAGTGGCCAGAAAAAAGCCATTGCTTAAAGAAAAAAATAAGCAAACACGTTTGGTGTTCGCCAAAAGGCATGTGGGAGACTCCCCAAACATATGGATGAAGGTGCTCCGGTCAGATGAGACTAAAATGTAGCTTTTTGGCCATCAAGGAAAACGCTATGTCTGGCGCAAACCCAACACCTCTCATCACCCTGAGAACACCATCCCCACAGTGAAACATGGTGGTGGCAGCATCATGCTGTGGGGATGTTTTTCATCGGCAGGGACTGGGAAACTGGTCAGAATTGAAGGAATGATGGATGGCGCTAAATACAGGGACATTCTTGAGGGAAACCTGTTTCAGTCTTCCAGAGATTTGAGACTGGGACGGAGGTTCACCTTCCAGCAGGACAATGACCCTAAGCATACTGCTATAGCAACAAACAAGTGGTTTAAGGGGAAACATTTAAATGTCTTGGAATGGCCTAGTCAAAGCCCAGACCTCAATCCATTGAGAATCTGTGGTATGACTTAAAGATTGCTGTACACCAGCGGAACCCATCCAACTTGAAGGAGCTGGAGCGGTTTTGCCTTGAAGAATGGGCAAAAGTCCCAGTGGCTAGATGTGCCAAGCTTATAGAGACGTACCCCAAGAGACTTGCAGCTGTAATTGCTGCAAAAGGTGGCTCTACAAAGTATTGACTTTGGGGGGGGGGTGGTGAATAGTTATGCACGCTCAAGTTTTCAGTTTTTTGTCTTATTTCTTGTTTGTTTCACAAAATAAAATATTTTGCATCTTCAAAGTGGTAGGCATGTTGTGTAAATCAAATGATACAAACCCCCCAAAAATCCATTTTAATTCCAGGTTGTAAGGCAACAAGATACGAAAAATGCCAAGGGGGGTGAATACTTTCGCAAGCCACTGTAATACGGTCCATCATCCGACATACTGTGATAGAGATACAATCATTGTATTTTAAACCAACTGTTTTATTGGATGTTTCTCAAGATTGAGCACTGCATATTTTTCATACATAAGTTACATTATTAGATTGTTATTTAAACAAGAAAAAGACAAAACAAAATTATGATAATTAAAAGACAAAAGAAATGTACATGTGCAGGAGACATAAAAAAACAAGGGGCTTGTAAAGCACCTATCCCTTTCAAATATTAGAGTTCAATGTGTCAAATCGGTGGGCCTGTTGTCTGGACCTCTGGCAGTCTCTATGCGGGTGCCACAGGGTTCAATTCTCGGGCAGACTCTCTTCTCTGTGTATATCAATGATGTCGCTCTTGCTGCTGGTGACTCTCAGATCCACCTCTACGCAGACGACACCATTTTGTATACATCTGGCCCTTCATTGGACACTGTGTTAACAAACCTCCAGACGAGCTTCAATGCCATACAACACTCCTTCCGTGGCCTCCAACTGCTCTTAAACGCTAGTAAAACTAAATGCATGCTCTTCAATCGAACGCTGCTTGCGCCCGCCCGCCCGACTAGAATCACTACTCTCGGCGGGTCTGACTTAGAATATGTGGACAACTACAAATACCTAGGTGTCTGGTTAGACTGTAAACTCTCCTTCCAGACTCACATTAAGCATCTCCAATCCAAAGTTAAATCTAGAATCGGCTTCTTATTTTGCAACAAAGCCTTCTTCACTCATGCCCTTGTAAAACTGACTATCCTACCGATCCTTGACTTCGGCGATGTCATTTACAAAATAGCTTCCAACACTCTACTCAGCAAATTTGATGTAGTCTTTCACAGTGCCATCCGTTTTGTCACCAAAGCCCCATATACTACCCACCATTGTGACCTGTACGCGCTCGTTGGCTGGCCCTCACTACATATTCGTCGCCAAACCCACTGGCTCCAGGTCATCTATAAATCACTTCTAGGCAAATCTCCGCCTTATCTTAGCTCATTGGTCACAATGGCAACACCCACCCGTAGTATGCATTCCAGCAGGTATATCTCACTGGTCATCCCCAAAGCCAACACCTCCTTTGGCTGCCATTCCTTCCAGTTCTCTGCTGCAAATGATTGGAACGAACTACAAAAATCTCTGAAGCTGGAGACACTTATCTCCCTCACTAACTTTAAGCATCAGTTGTCAGAGCAGCTTACCGATCACTGCACCTGTACACAGCCCATCTGTAATTAGCCCACCCAACTACCTCATCCCCATATTGTTATTTACATTGTTATTTATTTTGCTCATTTGCACCCCAGTATCTCTATTTGCACATCATCTTCTGCACATCTATCACTCCAGTGTTAATACTAAATTGTAATTAATTTGCACTATGGCCTATTTATTGCCTTACCTCCATAACTTACTACATTTGCACACACTGTATATAGATTTTCTATTGTGTTATTGACTGTACGTTTTGTTTATTCCATATGTAACTGTGTTGTTGTTTTTAATCGCACTGCTTTGCTTTATCTTGGCCAGGTCGCAGTTGTAAATGAGAACTTGTTCTCAACTGGCTTACCTGGTTAAATAAAGGTGAAAAAAATAAATTATATACATGTTTTAAAAACATTACAAAACATACTTTATTTATCCATTATAAAAATCAACAGTGTACATTTAGTACAGGATATGAGAACAATGTAATGATAAAATGAAACTGACATTTGTCAGTGACCACAAGTTCAGATGTGTGAATCCAGCTATGAAAAATTGTCAATTGTCCAAAATAACATGGAAATTATATATTATTACAATGCAGTTATACAAGAAGAAAAAACTATATCAAGGCGTGAACGCCAAATTATAATGTACAATTTGTGCTTGAAAAAGGAACCTCTATAATTACAGTGCGGAAAGTATTCAGACCCATTGACTTTTTCCACATTTTGTTACGTTACAGCCTTATTCTAAAATGGATTAAATCGTTTTTCCCCCTCATCAATCTACACACAATACCCCATAATGACAAAGCAAAAACAGGTTTTTAGAAATGTTTGCAAATGTATTAAAAATAAAAACTGAAATATCACATTTACAAAAGTATTCAGACCCTTTGTTGAAGCACCTTTGGCAGCAATTACAGCCTTGAGTCTTGGGTATGACGCTACAAGCTTGGCACATCTGTATTTGGTGAGTTTCTCCCATTCTTCTCTGCAAATTCTCTCAAGCTCTGTCAGATTGGATGGGGAGCGTCGCTGCACAGCTATTTTCAGGTCTTTCCAGAGATATTCGATCAGGTTCAAGTTCGGGCTCTGGCTGGGCTACTCAAGGACATTCAGAGACTTGTCCCGAAGCCACTCCTGCGTTGTCTTGGCTGTGTAGTTAGGGTCGTTGTCCTGTTGGAAGGTGAACCTTCACCCCAGTCTGAGGTCCTGAGCGCTCTGGAGCAGGTTTTCATCAAGGATCTCTCTGTACTTTGCTCCGTTCATCTGTCCCTCGATCCTGACTAGTCTCCTAGTCCCTGAAAAACATCCCCACAGCATTATGCTGCCACCACCATGCTTCACCGCAGGGATGGTGCCAGGTTTCCTCCAGACGTGACGCTTGGCATTCAGGCCTTAGAGTTTAATCTTGTTTTCATCAGACCAGAGAATCTTGTTTCTCATGGTCTGAGGTCCTTTAGGTGCCTTTTGGCAAACTCCAAGCGGGCTGTCATGTGCCTTTTACTGAGGAGTGGCTTCCGTCTGGCCACTCTACCATAAAGGCCTGATTGGTGGAGTGCTGCAGAGATGGTTGTCCATCTGGAAGTTTCTCCTATCTCCACAGAGGTACTCTGGAGCTCTGTCAGAGTGACCATCTGGTTCTTGGTCACCTCCCTGACCAAGGCCCTTCTCCCCCGATTGCTCAGTTTGGCCAGGTGGCCAGCTCTAGGAAGAGTTGGTGGTTCCAAACTTCTTCCTTTTAAGAATGATGGAGGCCACTGTGTTCTTGGGGACCTTCAATGCTGCATTTTTTAGTACCCTTCCCCAGATCTGTGCTTTTTGCTTTGTCATTATGGGGTATTGTGTGTAGATTGATGAGGGGAAAAAACTATTTAATCAATTTTAGAATAATACTAACGTAACAAAATGTGGAAATAGTCAAGGGGTCTGAATACTTTCCGAATGCACTGTTCTATTAGTACAAGAAAAGATAATTGGACGCTGCACATATCAAGTCGAAGAAATGCCACTAAATTGTAACAATTCAGCCCACAATATCGAGGGACAGACAAGTAGTTAGCTTGTGTGTAACCTTTGCTTACTTTATTTTTTATTTTTCATATATTCTAACAGAAACATGGGATTATTAATTTATACAACAACTGACAATCTTCAAATTGACCTAGGTGGTCATGACCTCGCTGTAGAGCCCTGAATTCACGTGGTCAAGAAACTCAGGGCCCCATCTTGATGTCCTCAATAGTAGTTTCTCATATGGCTGCAGCTCTCCTTTTTGACCAATATCTCAATATGAAGATAATCGTTATCATTCACAAGCACTCCAAAACCATTAACTAAAGCAACACACACTTTCCAACGGGCTATGGGGGGTAGTTGGTCTTCTATTTTCTAAATATATTTGTTCTGCTTTGTACATTCATATTGGTTCCACTCTTTGTGGTGGGGTAGGTTGGGACCTTTTTTGCAGATTTTTATGTCACTCTTAGATCTGCTGTTGGTTGCCTATTGCAGTAGTATGTACCAGAGTCTGGGGTTTTCACTCTAACTATAACCAAAGCCTTTGTGTGGTTGAACCATGTTTGCATGGATCAGAAATGTGTTTGACGTAGACTTCATCTTGAACAGTGAGAATGTCTACCTTCTTTCCATCTGTTTCTCTGCTCCATGTTACCTTACTCCCCACAGGGTGATTACAGCTCAGGGTAGCTGCATTCCTCTCAGGCACTCTGCGTGAGTATCCCTGTCATAAGGAACCTTAACTAAGAATTACTTCTGTATCTCAAGAGTCTATATCTAATACAACAATAGATTGTGGACAATTGTGTAGTTTACTCCAAATATTGAGCTAATGATAACACCACAGCTTAATACTTTTACGCACCACAACTACAAACAAAAATACATGGCTTTTGAACACAATTCAAAATGTATACCAGAATAGGCATTGCAGAAATACACAAAGACGAAAAAGTTTAGATAAATGAACATCTCTGCTCAGTAAATTGTCTGTGTAACATCTGACTGACAATCAGGGTTGGGGAGTAACTGATTACATGATTACATCAGTTACATATAATCTGATTACAAAAAACGTGTTACCACCAACAATATTGTAATCGGATTACAGATACTTTTGAAAAACTAGATGATTACTTCTTGGATTACTTTGAAATTCACAAAGGATGTTGGCAAAGAAATATATATTGACACCTTTCTGTTTTCTCAATGACATTAAATTCAGCATTGAAAAAATGTGCAAGTTTGTTTGTTTCACCTGAGCGACTCTGACCACAAGTTAGATACCACTATGATGACACACTAATGCCTCAACAATCTAAAAAAGATAGGGTAAATAATGATTGGCACCCGTTCTCAGTACTCCAGCACCCTTCCATTGCGAGGATAACGACACTGAGCCTTTTTCTAAAATGTTTCATGAGATTGGAGAAGATGTTGGGAGGGATCTTAAACCATTCATGCATAAAGAATCTTTCCAGATCCTTGATATCCTTTGTCTGCGCTTATGGACTGCCCTCTTCAATTCAAACCACAGGTTTTCCATTGGGTTCAGAGACTGAGATGGCCATTGCCAAAATGTTGATTTGTGATAAATTAACAATTTCTTTGTGTAGTTTGATGTGTGCTTGGGGTTATTGTCTTGCTGGAAGATCCACTTGCGGCCAAGTGTCAGCCTCCTGGCATAGGCAACCAGGTTTTTGGCTAAAATGTCCTGGTACTTGGTAAAGTTCATGATGCTGTTGACCTTAAACAAGGGCCACAGGACCAGTGGAAGCAAAATAGCCCCATAACAATAAAGATGCACCACCATATTTTACTGTAGGTATGACATACCTTTCAACACCAAACCCACCACTAAAGAGCTCTATTTTCATGCCATCTGACCATAGAACTGGGTGCAATCCAAATGCCAATGCCGTTTATCAAACTCCAGGCGGTGCTATGGTCAGATGACAAGAAAATAGAGCTCTTTGGCCACACACACCAGTGGTGGGTTTGGCGTTTGAGTACAAATATATTTCTATTTCCACTTCTGACATACAACATTACCTTCAGATATACACACTGTATAAACAGTACACATACAGTCCATCAGACATAAAGTGGAGACTATATATCACTGCATTTATTTTAAGAACATGAAGCATGGTACGACAGGAACACAAGACACTAAATGATACATGTAATGTAGAAATGTATGCATTTGCCATTCATTGGTGAGAAACTATAATTATCTGTCATAAAGCATGTATATCAGTCACTGTTTCAACACGGTGTTGTAGCCTTTCTCAATCACTGTCTGGTTTCCACTGAACCTGTGTTGATAGTATCAGTAGAAAAAAGTGATACACTATAAATAAACGGTGACATCTGACTGATTTCAGTCATTGAGTGGACATCTCTTGGGAACCAGTCACCTATCTACGTTAATAGTTCTCCAATACTTTCATTGGGGAACTTACCCCATACTTTCATTGCATTGCTGTTTAATTTTCTTTATGCAATGGCTGCAGATGTTTCTTCTAAGACTTGTCTTTAGTTGATGGCTGGCCGATCTTCGAGAGGTCCCCAAAAGACACGTTTGCAGAGCCTCTTTTAGCTGGTTTCGCCTGCCAAGAACAAAACCGCATTAAATATTGCATCTTCACCATTGACATTTACATTATATTTCTGCAAATGTAATTTGCAAACATACGAGTGAAAATCACACACCTGTGAGTCATGAGGCTTCCAACCAATCATGTAGAGGATCTCAAATGTTGCAGGAACAGACCCATCCTCACTCCCATACATCTCTGAGGGAAATCAATCAAATACAGTATCAGCGTCTAAAGCAGTGGTCAGGCTGGTTAACTGGAACTGGAGAGCTGCTGGTTGTGCATGCTTTTGTTCCATTCCTGCACTAACACCCGATTCAACTGCTCATCAACATTTGTTTAATCAGTGTTTGTGCTGGGCTGGAACAAAACCCCGCACACCCAGTAGCTCTCCATGACCAGAGTTGGTGATCACTTCTCTAAAGCAACAGCTTGATATTAGAGTTACTTTTGCTTACTTTAAATAAGGGTTGAGACATTCAGTCTGAGTCTACACTTCTGACCTCAAACCAGATGATACTGTACGGTGACAAAGGAAAATAACACTCAATATAGAACTTTCAAAATACAGAAAGTTTCACACTATGATGCGTTTTGCTGTTGCACTTTCTGTATTTTGAAAGCTCTATCTTAACTTGATTTCTGACATGCAAAAGATTTTGGGACTATATCAACAGTGGACTAATGAAACATATCAAAATATAGTTTTTGATTGGTATTTTCCTTTACTGAACTTTCACATCTTTAGCTCAAATTAAACACTAAAATGAGACAGATGGGATGTTGTTGGTAGGAGAGGGTTGGAAAAGTGGAGATAAGAGTTTAGCAAAATAAGGGAAAATAATGTTTTAAGATTTGAAGACATTTAAGAAATATATATATATATATATATATATTTTAAATATAAGGATAATAGTATAAGGATATTAGATGGTTTCATTTCAAGTATGTCTTTTTCCACTATGTAGCTCACCTTGGTAGATTGCAGCTGCAGCTAAAATGGTATCTCTGTGCAACATGGACTTCCTGTTCCAAGCGCAGTTGCTCTCCCCCATACCTGGAGGTTCAAGACAAAGGGGATAACTCAGTATTCAGACATTAAATATTATTTAACTGCCTGTCCTATGAGACAATTACCTATGAGAAGTTGAATAGAAACAATTAAACTATAAAAACTCAAGAGTATGAACAAAAAGCACAGATCTACAATAGTAGAACTGTGGTATACAGTAGGCTTACTGTACCTTGCAGATCACTCATGACCTCAAGTATCCCAGGATAGTGCACTTGAATTTCATCAATGTCCTACAGAAAAAATGTAATATAATCGCTTGCCTCAAACACAAATATTGCGGCATCATTATAATTTCTAGCTAATCGCTAGAATCACAGCTAGGACCACAGAATTAAATAGAACACTCATATTAGCCTATATTGTATCTCTATGGCTAGGACACCCAAGGCCTCACCACTGTCAGCATACTGAAGCCTGCCTGGCCCAGCAGGTTGCCCAGGTCTGTGACGGCCGTGTAGGGGGACACGTGGGGGGAGAACCCCCCTTCCCGCTCGAGCTCAGCCAGCTGCAGGGAGCAGCGCAGCTCGTACAGGGTCTCCCCGCCCACCATGGCCCCGATGAACACCCCATCTGGCTTCAGAACCTGGTTGATCTTTGGGAAGGGAGAGGGATTAGAATGACAGCACAGCGATACACACTGAGGAACCAGGATTGTTGTAGTCCTGCATAATTATGATGTTATAAGAATGTAACGTATTTGGAAAAAACAGACGGCAAAAGGCAATAAAGTACTGATGTAAAAAAATAATATGAGGCTGTCAGTTACCTGTCTCAAGGCTCCAGGGAGATCATTGATCCAGTGTAGGCTAAATGGGAGAAACATACAGTACTAGATAATTGCGAGTTGCAAGTAAGCCATATAAAACCCCAGGGAATATGACTTGGAGGGCTCAAATCCAATGTTATGTCAGAAACATCTACAAGGCCAAATCACCTCAAGCTGCTGACCACCAGATCAAATATGTTTTCTTTAAAGGGCAGAAACTCTTCATCGGCCATGACACAGTTGGTAGGGATCTCACTTTCTCTTGTGTTTCTCTGAGAAGCGAGACAAGCGTTAGATCGTCCAGAAAAAAAACAGAAGTCCCTCCATAACATGCCTCTGATTTTACAGACCACTCCATCAATCTATTGATCTATAATTAGTGGCCTCTGCTCATAAACACAATCATTCTACTTAGGCTATGGGTGTTCTAACAGAATGACATATTATAATTCCTATTAGTAATTTAATAGGATCTAAGGAGAAGATTTAACTCACCAAAGACTTTTCTGAGATGTCAGTTAAGAAGAGCTGCTCAACTACTTCCTGAAAATAAATGCACAATTCAATATTCAGAAAGCCATACATATTGTGAGTTAATGTTTTCCCTACCATAAAGGGGCAATCTGCAGTTGCTACATCAATTTTTTGACTTATAAATTAATGATATGTACCCATTGATTCTTGACGAATATAACTAATAAATGTCTCATAAGCTTAGTTAAACTGTTGTACCCCATCAGAATCCAAAATATGTATAAGCTTATTTTACTCCAATGTTTGTCAACAAAGTAAATGTAAACACACACTATATAGCCTCAAAACATGGTTAAAACTATAATTTTGATATCATGGATATATTGCATCCATAGCTCTGTCTATGAATTTGAGAGTGGTTACATTTCTCCAGCCTCATCCCTCAACTTTTTACCAAAACTGGGGCGGGGATTGGTTTATTGTTTCAAATGCTGCCTGCCTGTTTAAGAACAACCATTGACAGCTACCTTGTGCAAATGCTCAGCAATGTGACTTTTCCCACAGCCAATTTCCAATGCTAAAGGAAATGTCCTGTGAAAATAAGTCCAAATTGTCAGCACAATACACACCCTCACATGCACAAATTTAAACTTTCATTTCAACAACAGTGCCATGAATGTGACAATTTTCATATACTATGTCTATGCATCACAACTTCTGTTGCCTTACCTTGTAATGTCATAGACCCTGTCTGCAACTCTGCTTCCAACCTACAAATGAATATGAACAGTACCAGAACACATACATTTTCTTGGATAAAAGAGAGCTAGGACAAGACAAAATCTCTCATACAAATACAGCTACAGTATACCTCATCTCTAAGATAGTCATATTTGTCACTGTCTTGTAGTGATGCAGCCCAATTCTTCTGTCTCCTCTTCATAGTCCTGTCAAATACATTCATTGTACCTCCAGCCCTGCCTGATAATTTCCTCTGAAATTCGGTCCAATGAGAACACCGAATTTTGGAAGAAGACAACTCTTTCACTGGTGTAAACCTTGAAAGAGCTGTCATGACATTTCTTTGTGAATGAGCTGAATCATGTTGTTGAGGGACCAGAAATCTAACGCTGCCTATTTTCAAGACTCTCCGGCAGACACAACTACCATTGATAAAACGACTACCTATTGCATTGTTCATTTTTACAAATTGTTTAACGACTCACGCACCAATTACAGTAATAAGTAGCAAACCATTGCACAACAAATTCATTTTTGGAGCGTGTTCTTTCAGTCGTCCACATTGAATGACCTCGACACAGTGGACAAATAGACAATTATGGAACAGTTTCTTCCTCGTTTGATAGAAGATATGGAACTGGATTTCAGTCTGTTCGCTAGTTTTACCGCCTCTTCTTGTTGTAAAGACTAATGCATATGGTGCTGATTTCATTTTAAAGCTCAAATAATACATTTATATTGGTAAATGTATGTATTGAATTTGAATACATTATGTATTGAATATGGACTGAATTGCGGTTTTGTACTGCCTGGCTTGCCTCATGTATTGAACATGGACTGAACTGTGGTTTTGTACTGCCTGGCTTGCCGTATGCGAAAAGGGGTGGGACAAGAAAAAGGTCACGAAAGTGGTGCATGTTGGGAGAACACGTGGATACCGGTACAATTTCACTGGAGCAGTTGTTTTGGTAAGTCCCTATTCACCAAAATACTTTTGCATTCCTCTTTATCTGTGCCAAATATTTATCAGTTTACACTTTGAATTGTGTTCTTTATGCTAACTGCAGCTCTTGGAATGGCCCTCCTCAAATGTTGTTTACATGTCTGTCTCGTGTGTCTGATTTATGTGTCAAGTGTGTTAGCTTGCTTGCTAATCCATGCAATAAAAAAACTCACTTGTTAGAATAGTATGTACCCAGGGTATTGCACTGTGGTGCAGTGTACCTACTAGGATTAATAGAGAGTAGGAATTAGTTTATGTCATTCTGAGTTTACCTAGCTAGCTAGCTAACTACCTAGCTCGGGTGCCCATAGAGAATGATAGAGGCCTCTGGTGGCCAAAAGCTCATTTTTACCATGGGAAGCGCCATTGAGGGCTTCCACCATTTTAATGTAGTCAACTGGGTGGGACTTCCAACTTCATTGGCTGATCCCTCCAGATGATCCGGTTCGAGTAATGTCCAACCGGGTCAACAGAAGGGATCAGCCAATTGTGAAGAAGAAAATTGACTACTTTAAAGGAGATGGCCTCAATGGCGCTGCCAATGCTGTCACAGATGCTATAATGTAGGGCGTTCACTTGCTGCTGTACAATGTAGAGAAAAACGGGGCAATTCAAGAGGGTGCAACGAAATTGTCAAAACGTGGTTTTTCTATGTCATTATAAATTACATAGAATTAATCATTAGATTGTTCTCTACAATATTATAACCTTAATATACTTGACAGTGTTGATTAAATAAGAACGTTAATTTGCTGTGACCGTTGCTGGTTTAGACTGCGTCGCTCTTGGTTGTATCTCTTCCATATTTGGTGTTGTGAGGTGGTACTATTTGGAGGTGTTTCCGCTGGTTGGACAAATCAAAATAAACTTGATACCTTTGTCATTTTCTACTCCAGATAGTTGGCTTTCATTGCCTATAACCATGGTCAATCTATGTTGAGGGGCCGTTTCTATGATGATTTAAAAGGAACGACTCAAAAATACACAATGAAAACAGGAATAGATTGTCTTTGCGGAGGGTGGATATTGAAATTCAGTCTTTTAGCTTTGTAAATAAATATATATTTAGTCCCTATTTAGTTTTGTATTCAGCAGATTTAATTTATAAAAAGCCCATGTTTTCACTCACGAACCTGCAGCCAATAGCTAGCTCGTCAGTTGATGTTCGAAGATAGCGCCGTTTTGCCGTGGTGCAGCACCACAGAGTTGTATTGAGCAGTGACCACTTTTTGATCATGCCTGTGATGACATTCCATTCACTCTAAACATGCTCAATTCAGAATAAATCATCAGTAACTTTTGAACCATATATGGTAGAGACATGGGGTTTGGACAGTTTTTCTGACAGACTGTTCTATTGAATGGACTTTGATTGAATTAATCATTTTATGGGTGAACACGCTATATAATGGCACAGATACAAAGATGGGTCCTCTATCTGTCTCTATGGGGGTGTCAAACTAATTCTATGGAGGGCCTATTATTGTTAAAGTTGTAAATATGTATTTATTATTTTTATTGTTTCATTCTCTTCTCTTTTTGCAATGCACTGTTGGAGCTCGGAGCTTAAGAATTTCACTGTACCCTGCAATTACATCTGCGACCCTGTGCATGTGACTAATAAACTCATGTAATCTAGGGTCTGAGGGTTTTTGCTAATGTTCTTTACTAATCAATTACCTTAATTCATCAATCAAGTACAATGGAGGTGCAAAAACCTGCATATGCTCAGCCCTCTGTGGCTTGAGTTTAACAGTGACCTAGGGGCAATTCCATGGTAACGGAATTGGTATTCATTTTTCACTTCAAAATGTATACCAAACAAAAACTATTGATTTAAAAGTTTAACAAACCATCAAACTCTATTCACAATTACTACTTTTAATAAATTCCACTGAACATATTACAAAAACACATTTACAAGAACAACTGTGCAGATACAAAGTTTGGTAACAGAATAAAACAGAGGGAGATTTTACTGTAATTCTGTTACCGAACTTTTCATCTGCATAATTTTTCCAGTAAATGTTTTTTTTTTACTGTGTAAATTGTTCAAAGTAGTCATTGTGCATAGTTGTATACACCAAAAGCATAATTCCGTTATCGTGGAATTGCCCCTAACTAGTTACTTTAACATCTTTCTTGGTGGCTATCAATAGACTGGAGAAAATCTACCATCTCTTACTGTAGTTAGAGTAGCTAGCTAGAGATGTTCAAACTTTTGCTCTCTAACCTGGTGGTCCCTGCACGCACGACCCACGTGGAGTTCCAGGTCTCAGGCAGCCTCTGGAACTGCCGTTCTGCTGCCAACAAGGCAGACTTCATCCCAGCCTATGCTACCCTCCAGTCCCTCGACTTCTTGGCGCTGACGGAAACATGGATTACCACTGAAAACACTGCTACTCCTGCTGCTCTCTCCTCGTCTGACCATGTGTTCTCGCATACCCCGAGAGCATCTGGTCAGCGGGGTGGTGGCACAGGAATCCTCATCTCTCCCAAGTGGACATTCTCAATTTTTCCCCTGACCCATCTGTCTATCTCCTCATTTGAATTCCATGCTGTCACAGTCACTAGCCCATTTAAGCTTAATATCCTTGTCATCTATCGCCCTCCAGGTTCCCTTGGAGAGTTCATCAATGAGCTTGACGCCTTGATAAGTTCCTTTCCTGAGGATGGCTCACCCCTCACAGTTCTGGGGGATTTCAACCTCCCTACGTCTACATTTGACTAATTTCTCTCTGCCTCCTTCTTTCCACTCCTCTCCTCTTTTGACCTCACCCTCTCACCGTCCCCCCCTACTCACAAGGCAGGCAATACGCTTGACCTCATCTTTACTAGATGCTGTTCTTCTACTAATCTCACTGCAACTCCCCTCCAAGTCTCCGACCACTACTTTGTATCCTTTTCTCTCTCCCTCTCCTCCAACACTACTCACTCTGCCCCTACACAGATGGTAATGCGCCGTCGCAACCTTCGCTCTCTCTCCTCTTCCATCCTATCATCTCTTCCCTCTGCTCAATCCTTCTCCCTCCAATCTCCTGATTCTGCCTCCTCAACCCTCCTCTCCTCCCTTTCTGCATCCTTTGACTCTTTATGTCCCCTATCCTCCCGGCAGGCTCGGTCCTCCCCTCCAGCTCCGTGGCTTGATGACTCATTGCGAGCTCACAGAACAGAGCTCAGGGCAGCTGAGCGGAAATGGAAGAAAACTAGACTCCCTGCAGACCTGGCATCTTTTCACTCCCTCCTCTCTACATTTTCTTCATCTGTTTCTGCTGCTAAGGCCACTTTCTACCACTCTAAATTCCAAGCATCTGCCTCTAACCCTAGGAAGCTCTTTGCCACATTCTCCTCCCTGCTGAATCCCCCCCTCCTCCCTCTCTGTGGATGACTTCGTCAACCATTTTGAAAAGAAGGTTGACGACATCCGATCCTCGTTTGTTAAGTCAAATGACACTGCTGGTCCTGCTCACACTGCCCTACCCTATGCTTTGACTTCTTTCTCCCCTCTCTCTCCAGATAAAATCTTGCGACTTGTGACGGCAGGCCGCCCAACAACCTGCTCGCTTGACCCTATCCTCTCTTCTCCAGACCATCTCCGGTGACCTTCTCCCTTACCTCACCTCGCTGATCAACTCATCCTTGACCGCTGGCTATGTCCCTTCCGTCTTCAAGAGAGCGAGAGTTGCACCCCTTCTCAAAAAACCAACACTCGATCCCTCTGATGTCAACAACTACAGACCAGTATCCCTTCTTTCTTTTCTCTCCAAAACTATTGAGCGTGCCGTCTTTAGCCAACTCTCTTGCTATCTCTCTCAGAATGACCTTCTTGATCCAAACCAGTCAGGTTTCAAGACTGGTCATTCAACTGAGACTGCTCTTCTCTGTGTCACAGAGGCTCTCCACACTGCTAAAGCTAACTCTCTCTCCTCTGCTCTTGTCCTTCTAGACCTGTCTGCTGCCTTTGATACTGTGAACCATCAGATCCTCCTCTCCACCCTCTCCGAGCTGGGCATCTCCGGCGCGGCTCACTCTTGAATTGCGTCCTACCTGACCGGTCGCTCCTACCAAGTGGCGTGGCGAGAAGCTGTCTCCGCACCACGTGCTCTCACCACTGGTGTCCCCCAGGGCTCAGTTCTAGGCCCTCTCCTATTCTCGCTATACACCAAGTCACTTGGCTCTGTCATATCCTCACATGGCCTCTCCTATCATTGCTACGCTGACGACACACAACTAATCTTCTCCTTTCCCCCTTCTGATAACCAGGTGGCGAATCGCATCTCTGCATGTCTGGCAGACATATCAGTATGGATGACGGATCACCACCTCAAGCTGAACCTCGGCAAGACGGAGCTGCTCTTCCTCCCGGGGAAGGACTGCCCGTTCCATGATCTCGCCATCACGGTTGACAACTCCGTGTCCTCCTCCCAGAGTGCGAAGAGCCTTGGCGTGACCCTGGACAACACCCTGTCGTTCTCCGCTAACATCAAGGCGGTGACCCGATCCTGTAGGTTCATGCTCTACAACATTCGGAGAGTACGACCCTGCCTTACACAGGAAGCGGCACAGGTCCTAATCCAGGCACTTGTCATCTCCCGTCTGGATTACTGCAACTCGCTGTTGGCTGGGCTCCCTGCCTGTGCCATTAAACCCCTACAAGTCATCCAGAATGCCGCAGCCCGTCTGGTGTTCAACCTTCCCAAGTTCTCTCACGTCACCCCGCTCCTCCGCACACTCCACTGGCTTCCAGTTGAAGCTCGCATCTGCTACAAGTCCATGGTGCTTGCCTACGGAGCTGTGAGGGGAACGGCACCTCCGTACCTTCAGGCTCTGATCAGTCCCTACACCCAAACGAGGGCACTGCGTTCATCCACCTCTGGCCTGCTGGCTCCCCTACCTCTGCGGAAGCATAGTTCCCGCTCAGCCCAGTCAAAACTGTTCGCTGCTCTGGCACCCCAAGAGACATTTGAAACCCCACCTCTTTAAGGAATACCTGGGATAGGATAAAGTAATCCTTCTACCCCCCCAAAAAAAAAAACATTGTAAAGTGGTTATCCCACTGGCTATAAGGTGAATGCACCTATTTGTAAGTCGCTCTGGATAAGAGCGTCTGCTAAATGACGTAAATGTAAATGTAAATAGCAGTAGGCTGCATTACTAGCTTCTGATCTGCAGTATTGAATACTTCTATTCAGTTCAGTTTGGACACCAATAGATCTGCATAATCAGAATTGAGTACTGAGCACAATAATTGCTCTAATAAGCTTACATGTGAGGTAGGCTGTTCTTGGTTGTTATGACAAGTATGATAGTATTAGTAAGTAAGAGAGTAGTGTGTATGTAGAAAGGATAATAACTAATCTTGTTTTCTTTCTTTATCTTGTGCAACGTTACCTTCCATGTTACCAATTCACTTCCATTGACAAACTGTCTGACCTCTTTACAGGTACTCCTCCGACGACTTAGCCATCATGGCTTCCAAAAAGAGCCAAAGCGGCGATGACCGCTTCCAGAAAGTGAAAAAGGACCCACGCTTCTGGGAAATGCCAGAGAAAGAGCACAAAATCAAGATTGACAAGCGCTTCCAGTCCATGTTCCACGACGATCGCTTCAAGCTCAAGTACACGGTCGACAAACGCGGCCGACCTGTCAACCACACAACCTCCGAGGACCTGAAACGTTTCTACAATCTCTCTGACTCGGAGGAGGAAAAGGAGGATGGAAAGGACAAAGAGGAGAAGAAGAAAAAGAAGAAGACAAAAGCAAAGTTGGACTCTGGGAAGGGAGAGGAGAAGGTAGTGGATGAGCCTAAAAAGCCTCTGAAGAAAGAGAAGGCTTCACAGTCCATAAAGAGTGGACCTAAAGGAGACCAGCCTATCAGAGGAGTCAGACTGTGTGAGGAGGGTAAAGAGAAGAGGGGACCTAACATGCATTACACCTCAGGGCCGCTGCTAAAGCAAATGCGTTAAAAGCAGATGTTTCAAGTTTTATTGTCACGTGCACAAGTACAGTGAAATGCATTTCTTGAAAGCTCTTTCCCAGCAATGCAGTAATCAGTATCAGTAGTCCTATAAAGTAAAGTAGAACAAAAACACACGAGAAATAGAAATTAGAAGAATACGAGAAAGTAAGTAGGCTGTATACAGGGTCAGTGCCAATACCATATTTACAATGTGCAGGGGTAGATATAGACCCCTTTCTGTGTTTACAAACATTGCCGCACGAGGGCAATGCGCGCAAGTTGGTGGCAGAACAAGGCGAGTTCTTATAGAACGCCAGCCAAAAAAAGCCTCTATTTACATGTTGCTTATGAGTGCATTTCACACTACTTTAGGATTATAATGGGATTTTAAGGCTCGTATGAACGTCCTGCTTAATATAATGTTTGTAT
The DNA here is from genome assembly GCF_020615455.1 of Coregonus clupeaformis. Classification (NCBI taxonomy): domain Eukaryota; kingdom Metazoa; phylum Chordata; class Actinopteri; order Salmoniformes; family Salmonidae; genus Coregonus; species Coregonus clupeaformis. The sequence goes on from NW_025533473.1 coordinate 388,026, forward strand.
CATCATCGCAAATCAGCTGCATTATACTTAAACACTTCAACTTCAACCAGTAAAATGTATATTTGGCTAGCTGTTGCTACAGCCTATATCAATGAGCGTTAGCATTCTAGTTAACAACTGCGGCAACCAAAATAGTTATTTTGCAAAGATCACAACCAAAATATAATCTTAGTGACTTCAAGCAAGAATCAAAACATCATTGTAAGCGTATGAGAACCCAAAAAAGTGATTTTGTTTAGAAGTAATACAAATTTAAGTCTAAGCTATGTTGAATGGGCGCAGATAGTGATGGCTTTCTAACTGCCGCCAAGAGTCGCGTGCATCTCTGCGTGATGCCAGTGTGTCATGTACTGGAAAAGGGTCTATGTATAGGTATAAGGTGACTAGGCATCAGGATATATGATGAACAGAGTAGCAGCAGCGTATATATGATGATTGTATGTGAGTGTGTGTGCATGTAGAGTGTAGAGTCAGTATGAATGTGTGTACGTGTTATTTGTGAGCAAATGAAGTGTGTGTGTTGGAGTGTGAGTGTGTAAAGTCCTTTGAGTGTGCATGGTCAGTACAGAAAATGCATTAAACATTGGGCGATGAGTTGGATTGAAGACATGCATAAAGATATAGCCCTAGAGATGATGATGGTTTTCCTTTGACCCGCTTGCTCAGTCCTAGCAAAGCTGCTGCTGCGGCCAAGTGGAGACTTTATACAGTGCATTCAGAAAGTATTCAGACCCCTTCCCCTTTTCCACATTTTGTTACGTTACAGCCTTATTCTAAAATTGATTAAATAAATAAAAATCCTCATCAAATTCCCCATAATGACATAGCGAAAACAGGTTTTTAGAAATTGTTGCAAAAAAATAATAATCCAGAAACACCTTATTTTTACATACAGTATATGCTCATACAATCCATGCATTGTATTGAAGTTTGTTGCTGCAATCAATACATGCTGTTTTTACAGGAGAGGAAGATGACAAGGTGCCTCGCGTTGAGGGGGATGAGGACTATGTGGACCTGGCGGCCAGCATTTCAGACGGCAGTGAGGATGAGGAAGATGATGACGTGGATGAAGATGAGGAAGCAGATGTGGAGAGTGACGTGGAGAGCGGCTCAGAGGACGAGTCCAGTTCAGAGTCAGACGAGGACAGTGACGGCAGCGGGCCAGATCTGGCCAGGGGGAAAGGCAATGTGGAGACCAGCTCGGACGAGGACAGCGATGATGACGTGGAGACCGTCTTGAAACGCGAGGAGGAGGAGATCCAGCACGACTGGGGCGAGCTGTGCAAGGATGCGCCGCGGAGCGAGGAGGTAAGGAGGTCTAAGGCTGTGTCTCAATTGTCCAGAGGGACTTCCTCTACTCATTTCCTTTCGTCATCTAAAATGACATAAGAAATTGCATGTTCCAATGTTGTCGTTTTTTACTACAACAGGTAACCCAAAGGCTGGCCGTGTGTAACATGGATTGGGACCGGATGAAAGCCAAGGACCTGCTGGCTCTGTTTAACTCCTTCAAGCCTAAAGGAGGGGTTGTGCTCTCTGTGAAGGTAAGGCTCCATTAATTTGCCTTCTGGCTGTCACTCAATTACGATGGATGTGACACTGCTTCACCAGACCAAGTCACAAATGTTATGTATGTTTAACACTGTGTGTTTGTTTAGATCTACCCCTCAGAGTTTGGGAAGGAGCGGATTCAGCAGGAACAGACCCAGGGTCCCCTGGAGCTGATGGCCCTGCCGGAGGATCCGGACAAAGACACAGAGGAGGAGAAGTATGATCTAGCTACCCCATTCACACATCCCTATCATCTCTGTATTATTCTACCAAAAATTAACCGGAGATGAAATGTAGTGGTCCTAACAGATCAAAGATAGGCAGTGAAATAGTTTCTATGAAAAGTTAATTGTTATTCATTTATGTGTGTGTGTGTATTGCAGGATTTACAGAGAGAAGATGCGGGACTACCAGTTCAAGCGGCTAAAGTACTACTATGCGGTGGTGGAGTGCGACTCGCTCGACACAGCCGCTAAAATCTACCAGGAGTGTGACGGCTTTGAGTACGAGAGCAGCTGCTCCATCCTGGACCTTCGGTGAGGGAATAGACAGACACTCATTTATACGAAAGTGTACACTGGAGGAAAATGTGTTCAATTAAAGTCTAATAGAATGTACTCTATAACTTGATAACGTAAAGCATGGTAATGAAGCTGTCCTCAAAAGAGAGGTGGTGGTACACTATATTATCAATACATAGAATAACATAATTGCTTACATAGTGATGAATCTCATCCTTGCCTAATACACTGCTCAAAAAAATAAAGGGAACACTTAAAGAACACAATGTAACTCCAAGTCAATCACACTTCTGTGAAATCAAACTGTCCACTTAGGAAGCAACACTGATTGACAATACATTTCACATGCTGTTGTGCAAATGGAATAGACAACAGGTGGAAATTATAGGCAATTAGCAAGACACCCCCAATAAAGGACTGGTTTTGCAGGTGGTGACAGAGACCACCTGCACAGACCACTTCTCAGTTCCTATGCTTCCTGGCTGATGTTTTGGTCACTTTTGAATGCTGGCGGTGCTTTCACTCTAGTGGTAGCATGAGACGGAGTCTACAACCCACACAAGTGGCTCAGGTAGTGCAGCTCATCCAGGATGGCACATCAATGCAAGCTGTGGCAAGAAGGTTTGCTGTGTCTGTCAGCGTAGTGTCCAGAGCATGGAGGCGCTACCAGGAGACAGACCAGTACATCAGGAGATGTGGAGGAGGCCTTAGGAGGGCAACAACCCAGCAGCAGGACTGCTACCTCCGCCTTTGTGCAAGGAGGAGCAGGAGGAGCACTGCCAGAGCCCTGCAAAATGACCTCCAGCAGGCCACAAATGTGCATGTGTCTGCTCAAACGGTCAGAAACAGACTCCATGAGGGTGGTATGAGGGCCCGACGTCCACAGGTGGGGGTTGTGCTTACAGCCCAACACCGTGCAGGACGTTTGGCATTTGCCAGGGAACACCAAGATTGGCAAATTCGCCACTGGCGCCCTGTGCTCTTCACAGATGAAAGCAGGTTCACACTGAGCACATGTGACAGACGTGACAGAGTCTGGAGACGCCGTGGAGAACGTTCTGCTGCCTGCAACATCCTCCAGCATGACCGGTTTGGCGGTGGGTCAGTCATGGTGTGGGGTGGCATTTCTTTGGGGGGCCGCACAGCCCTCCATGTGTTCGCCAGAGGTAGCCTGACTGCCATTAGGTACCGAGATGAGATCCTCAGACCCCTTGTGAGACCATATGCTGGTGCGGTTGGCCCTGGGTTCCTCCTAATGCAAGACAATGCTAGACCTCATGTGGCTGGAGTGTGTCAGCAGTTCCTGCAAGAGGAAGGCATTGATGGTATGGACTGGCCCGCCCGCCCGTTCCCCTGAATCCAATTGAGCACATCTGGGACATCATGTCTCGCTCCATCCACCAACGCCACGTTGCACCACAGACTGTCCAGGAGTTGGCGGATGCTTTAGTCCAGGTCTGGGAGGAGATCCCTCAGGAGACCATCCGCCACCTCATCAGGAGCATGCCCAGGCATTGTAGGGAGGTCATATAGGCACGTGGAGGCCACACACAATACTGAGCCTCATTTTGACTTGTTTTAAGGACATTACATCAAAGTTGGATCAGCCTGTAGTGTGGTTTTCCACTTTCATTTTGAGGGTGACTCCAAATCCAGAGCTCCATGGGTTGATACATTTGATTTCCATTGATAATTTTTGTGTGATTTTGTTGTCAGCACATTAAACTATGTAAAGAAAAAAGTATTTAATAAGATTATTTCATTCATTCAGATCTAGGATGTGTTATTTTAGTGTTCCCTTTATTTTTTTTGAGCAGTGTATATTACCAGTATATCATCGTACATCGAGGTATTGCACTTGCACATGCTAACTACTTATTAGCACGATACCATTATCTGTGCTGCTGGTTCCTTCTAAACATTAGGATGGCGCTATACTCCCATGCTAACTGTTGTGGTGGTCCCTCGTCCCTTCCGTGGGAACAGGTTTGTCCCTGATGATGTGACGTTTGACGAGGAGCCAAAAGACTTGGCCACAGACGTGGACCTCTCTGCCTACACCCCCAAGCTCTTCACCTCCACAGCAGCAGCCACATCAAAGGTTAGGCACACTCCGTCTAATAAACTCTTATGGTCGTAGCATTAACTCTTTCATGGTCGGTCCCAGGCTTACCACCTGTGGAGCGATGGTCCCTAAGTACACTGAACAAAACTATAAACACAACATGCAACAATTTCAAAGATGTTACAGATCATATAAGAAAATCAGTCAATTGAAATAAATAAATTAGGCCCTAATCTATGGATTTCACATGACTGGGAATACAGATATGCATCTGTTGGTCACAGATACCTTAAAAAAAAAAAGTGGGGACGTGGATCAGAAAACCAGTCAGTATCTGGTGTGACCCTCATTTGCCTCATGCAGCGTGACATATCTCCTTTGCATAGAGTTAATCAGGCTGTTGATTGTGGCCTGTGGAATGTTGTCCCACTCCTCTTCAATGGCTGTGTGAAGTTGCTGGATATTGGCGGGAACTGGAACACACTGTCGTACACGTCGATCCAAAGCATCCCAAACATGCTCAGTAGGTGACATGTCTGGTGAGTATGCAGGCCATGGATGAACTGGGAGATTTTCAGCTTCCAGGAATTGTGTACAGATCCTTGCGACATGGGGCCGTGCATTATCATGCTGAAACATGAGGTGATGGCGGCGGATGAATGGCACGACAACGGGCCTCAGGATCTCGTCACGATATCTCTGTGTATTCTAATTGCCATTGATAAAATGCAATTGTGTTCATTGTCTATAGCTTATGCCTGCCCATACCATAGCCCCACTGCCACCATGGGGCACTCTGTTCACAACGTTGACATCAGTAAACCGCTCGCCCACAAGACGCCATATACGCTGTCTGCCATTTGCCCGGTACAGTTGAAACCGGGATTCATCCGTGAACACACTTCTCCAGTGTGCCAGTGTCCATCGAAGGTGAGAATTTGCCCACTGAAGTCGGTTACGACGCCGAACTGCAGTCAGGTCAAGACCCTGGTGTGGATGACGAGCACGGATGAGCTTCCCTGAGAAGGTTTCTGACAGTTTGTGCAGAAATTAATCGGTTGTGCAAGCCCACAGTTTGGCTGTTCTCAGATGATCCTGCAGGTGAAGAAGCCGGATGTGAAGGTCCTGGGCTGGCATGGTTAGACATGGTCTGCGGTTGTGAGGCCGGTTGGACGTACTGCCAAATTCTCAAAAACGGCTTATGGTAGAGAAATAAAGATTAATTTATCTGGCAACAGCTCTGGTGGACATTCCTGCAGTCAGCATGCCAATTGCACGCTCCCTCAACTTGAGACAAACCTTGTCTGACAAAATTGCACATTTTTAGAGTGGCCTTTTTATTGTCCCCAGCACAAGGTGCACCTGTGTAATGATCATGCTGTTTATTCAGCTTCATACAGTGAGGGAAAAAAGTATTTGATCCCCTGCTGATTTTGTACGTTTGCCCACTGACAAAGAAATTATCAGTCTATAATTTTAATGGTAGGTGTATTTGAACAGTGAGAGACAGAATAACAACAAAAAAATCCAGAAAAACGCATGTCAAAAATGTTATGAATTGATTTGCATTTTAATGAGGGAAATAAGTATTTGACCCCTCTGCAAAACATGACTTAGTACTTGGTGGCAAAACCCTTGTTGGCAATCACAGAGGTCAGACGTTTCTTGTAGTTGGCCACCAGGTTTGCACACATCTCAGGAGGGATTTTGTTCCACTCCTCTTTGCAGATCTTCTCCAAGTCATTAAGGTTTCGAGGCTGACTTTTGGCAACTCGAACCTTCAGCTCCCTCCACAGATTTTCTATGGGATTAAGGTCTGGAGACTTGCTAGGCCACTCCAGGACCTTAATGTGCTTCTTCTTGAGCCACTCCTTTGTTGCCTTGGCCGTGGGTTTTGGGTCATTGTCATGCTGGAATACCCATCCACGACCCATTTTCAATGCCCTGGATGAGGGAAGGAGTTTCTCACCCAAGATTTGACGGTACATGGCCCCCGGTCCATCGTCACTTTGATGCGGTGAAGTTGTCCTGTCCCCTTAGCAGAAAAACACCCCCAAAGCATAATGCTTCCACCTCCATGTTTGACGGTGGGGATGGTGTTCTTGGGGTCATAGGCAGCATTCCTCCTCCTCCAAACACGGCGAATTGAGTTGATGCCAAAGAGCTCAATTTTGGTCTCATCTGATCACAAAACGTTCACCCAGTTCTCCTCTGAATCATTCAGATGTTCATTGGCAAACTTCAGACGGGCCTGTATACGTGCTTTCTTGAGCAGGGGGACCTTGCGGGCGCCGCAGGATTTCAGTCCTTCACAGCGTAGTGTGTTACCAATTGTTTTCTTGGTGACTATGGTCCCAGCTGCCTTGAGATCATTGACAAGATCCTCCCGTGTAGTTCTGGGATGGTTCCTCACCGTTCTCATGAGCCCCAGGCCGAGGGAGATTGACAGTTATTTTGTGTTTCTTCCATTTGCAAATAATCGCACCAACTGTTGTCACCTTCTCACCAAGCTGCTTGGCGATGGTCTTGTAGCCCATTCCAGCCGTGTGTAGGTCTACAATCTTGTCCCTGACATCCTTGGAGAGCTCTTTGGTCTTGGCCATGGTGGAGAGTTTGGAATCTGATTGACTGATTGCTTCTGTGGACAGGTGTCTTTTATACAGGTAACAAGCTGAGATTAGGAGCACTCCCTTTAAGAGTGTGCTCCTAATCTCAGCTCGTTACCTGTATAAAAGACATCTGGGAGCCAGAAATCTTTCTGATTGAGAGGGGGTCAAATACTTATTTCCCTCATTAAAATGCAAATCAATTTATAACATTTTTGACATGCGTTTTTCTGGATTTTTTTGTTGTTATTCTGTCTCTCACTGTTCAAATAAACCTACCATTAAAATTATAGACTAATCATTTCTTTGTCAGTGGGCAAACGTACAAAATCAGCAGGGGATCAAATACTTTTTTCCCTCACTGTATGTCACACCTGTCAGGTTGCTGGATTATCTTGGCAAAGTAGAAATGCTCGCTAACAGGGATGTAAACAAACTTGTGCCTAAAATGTTAGGGAAATAAGCTTTTTGTGCGTAAGGAACATTTCTGTTATCTTTTATTTCAGCTCATGAAACATGGGACCAACACATGTTGCGTTTATATTTTTGTTCAGAATAAATAAGTATGAATTGTTCAGATTGAAATGAGTAGATTTTTATATTTTTTGCTGAATTTTTGCATCTCGTATATTTTTATTTTCCCCTAGTCCTATCATCTTCTTTAGTTATATTTCAGTTTGTGTTTGTTTACATTTCTGACTTATTGTGTGTTTTTCACCCAAGGTGGAGTTGACCTGGGACGAGACGGACCACGAGCGTGTCACTGCCATGAACAGGAAGTTCAACAAGGACGAGCTGCTGCAGATGGATTTCAACGCCTACCTGGCCTCCTCCAGCGAAGATGATGATGAGGATGGAGTGGAGATGGAGAAGGAAGAGGATCTTCCAGAGGGTAAGAAGAAAACAACACTTGAAGTGATTTGATTTTGATTTGTTTTATAAAATGCCTTTCAAACCTGTATACTTGAAGGACAAAACCTTTAAGGTTATTATTCATTGTGCTGGTAGATTATTGCCACCGGGGACAAATCACTATTACTGGAGAGATGTTATTTCACTTATTTTAATGTGTATTGCATATGTTTGTTGCATTGACTTTTATTTCCCCTTTGGTCACCTAGTTAAACAGCCAGAAGAGGCCAGCAAGGAGGTGGAGAAGAAGGCCAGGAAAGGGAAGCAGAGCAGTGGCAAGCAGATAGAGAAATACAGAGAGATGCTGAAGAGCATCCAGGAGAAAGACAAGAAGAAGGACGACAAGGGCGTGGAGATGGAGATCACATGGGTGCCAGGTAGGGCCCCAAAAATATTTTTCCCTGTGTCAGACAGACTTTTCATTGTCAATAGTGCGACTTTTCATTATGTCAGTGCGACTTTTGCCCACATGTTAGACAGAGCGACTTTTCCCCATATGTCAGAACTACTTTTTCCTTATGTCAGACAGTGTGACTTTGACTCTTGTCAGTACAAATTGCATTTAGTTGGAACAACCAACCACTAAGCAGCCTCATAATTACTCACATATTCATCACCTCAGGACTGAAGGAGACAACTGAACAGTTGGTGAAGAAGAAGCTAGAAGGAAAGGACAAGCTGACACCCTGGGAAGAGTTCATTGAGAAGAAGAAGGACAAGAAAAAGCAGAAGAAGACCAAAGGAAAGCAGGTGAGATCACTAGATTAAAGATTGTTGTTAAATGTCTCTCACACACTGTATTGGAGAGTGACAGACTTTTATTTCCTTCAGGAATCAGATGATTCGGACCTCAGTGACGATGAGCTTCCTCCAGACGTTGACTTTGATGACCCGTTCTTTGCTGAAGAGCTTGGTTCTATGGGTGAGTCGCGTCGTGAATCATACTCAATCAGTTGCCACATTTACTCGAGTGCACCGGTAAAATGTATCACAATATCCTTTTATGCATGATTTGGCCATGACTTGTTTTTTTCCTAATCTGCCAGATCTGAAAAAGAAAGCAAAGAGCAAGAAAAACAGAAAGGTGGAGGAGGAGAGGACACCTGAAGAGGAGGAGGAGTTGGAAAAACAAAAGGTAGGTGTCAGTGACATGTGGAGTTGAAGCACTCGTATACACTAATGCAATGGACTTAATACTGTTACTGGTATTCTGAATGCTACACATTACATTTTGTGAACAGATGTCTTGACAAGGTTCGTGAGTAAGCGAAAAACCCATTTTATTTCTCCATAAAACCACAGGCTGAGATGGCCCTGCTAATGGACGACCAGGACGACGCCAAGCACAAACACTTCAACTACGACAAGATCGTAGAGGAGCAGAACCTGAGCAAAAAGAAGAGGAAGAAGCTTCTGAAGAAGGACAACACGAGCCTGGAGGAGGACGACTTCCAGGTCGGAGCAGCCTTTTGGTTTCTTTTCATGGCAAAGAAATAGCTTGTACTCAACAGGCGGTATTTTTACTTGTGTTTTCGACCATCGTTTCCCATTGACATCAATGAATGATTACGTAAAAGTCTCAAATCAGAAGCTTCATGAATACTCTTATTGATAGGGGAATTTAGGTGAAATTACCTGGAATAAGGTGGAATTGGTACACATACAACTTTGCCAAAGTTCATTCACTTTAATTAAGGACCATTTTTCTGTGGCCTTACGATGCACAATTTGTTTTACTGTCAAGGCTTTTTTGTAGACTTCAATGAAATCTCAACATCCCCCTCATCCCTTCTCTCTGACTTACAGGTGGACGTGAAGGACCCTCGTTTCCAGGCCATGTTCACCTCCCACCTCTACAACTTGGACCCGTCCGACCCGGGCTACAAGAAGACCAAGGCCACCCAGAGCATCCAGGTCGAGAAGCAGCGCCGTAGGGAGGAGCGCCAGCGCGACCAGGACGAGGCGCTCAAGAGCTCACAGGCCCCGCCCACACAGGAAGTGGGAGAAAAGAAACAGGAAACAGATGCCAGTGGCCAGGCGGTGGCTGAACCCACCAAGAAAATGGACCCCGGACTGTCCATGCTCATCAAGTCTATTAAGAACAAAACAGAGCAGTTTCAAGCAAGAAAGAAACAGAAGACCATGTAGGCCTTTCTAACTGGACTATTGAGGACTGCGTTTCTGGGTGAAAAGCTATGGACTGTTCTTAACCAGCAGCTATGTGCAGCAGCCTTACGCTACACTATCTCTTTGTGATGAAGATACTGTTGGTGTGTGTGAGGCCTGAGACAAAAGCCTTGCCCACTTTTATGAACTATCACTCTACAAAAGAGGCCTGATCAGGAACACGAAGTTGAACATAGAATATGCTAATTAACATTGAGACGCTTGTATAAACCATGTTCTGGAGGACTGCCAACAGTAAATGGTGGTTTGATGGGGCTCTAAATTATACAAACCTGCTCTATAGCCCCAGTCGGAGCCCTTTAAAATACTTCTTTATATAAAAAAATGACAACACAATTTTACAGAACTGGTTAATTTTATTTTCTAATTTATATGCAACAGTACACATTCATAGGTCCATTGACACTGTCAAACTCACAGCACGATTCTCATTGGAATCTCGTTCTTCAACACTTCATACTGATTTTCAGAGAAAACAAGGGGGGAAAAAATCTCCCTAAATTAGTGTATACAAGTAAGCAAGATACAAAAAGGCTGTCCCGTTTGAAAAGAGGACCAATAGTAGTGCAAGAAAAAGTTAACTATACATACTTGGGCCTACACTGAGACGGCAACATACTCAAGTATCTTAAACCTCAGCACAGGTTTACATTGCCATTTGATGTCTATTCTCAGTTTATTAATCTCACAGAAAACCCAAGGAGATACTTAGATTGAGAGGTAACAATATTAGCAACACAAAATGAGTTAACAATATAAAATCTTAGAAATTGCACCATCAAATGTTTAAACTATTTATCAAGTTACGAAGTACAAAAATATTTGATTATACCCTAAGTCTCCTCTACATCAATGTCGAGTTTCTTGCACAGGTTGAAATATATTGTATTCAAGTTGTAGTGTTTTACTTGAAAAATAATAGGAATGTGTGACATAAAAACAAAAAAAGCTACCTACAACATACTAATAATCTTGTTAAATGAGAACTGTGCTTCATAAACAGTAAAACAAATGAGTGAACAGTGTTAAATGTGTTAGGACCAACCCTGAACAAATGCCTATCCTTCATTTAAAATAAGAAAATATTTGGTCACTGCAACCCAGTTTTAAGTCAAAATACAGTCCTACGCTAGGTCCGACATACTCATAAGGCAATTGAATATTGAACTAAATAACCACCATTGGATGTTTTTTTCTCTTCCAAACCAGGTATACTTTTAAACCCATAGTTAAGAGCTGATGCTTTCTCAACATCCGGAGTGGTGCATTTACTGTGGCAGTAAAGAGGAAGGGATACGATTCTCTCACGTTCGACACCTCAAGCGTAAAAGATGAGCTCAGGGATTTGCCCCCCCTGCACACCCGTCCCGTTGGTGCTGTCCGAGGAGCACTGGAACTGGAAGGTGACCTTGCCACACTGCACCTCAGTCATGCCCTCCTGGCCAAAGTAGCTGAGCTCGTTGCCGTCCAGCACTACGCTGGCCGTGTAGAATGTGTCGGGCTCGATCTGCACAGGGTATTCAAACCACACTGGGAATGTGCTGCTGGAGCCGTCCGAAAAGTACTTGATGAGGCTCTGGCCCAGCGGCACGCCCTGCCTCTTGAGTTCAATCTTGGCGCTGTACTCGGCTGAGCCGCAGCTGGAGCCGTACAGGCCGAAGCCGGCGATGAACACTCGCTTGTCCACGGCGAACTGGATGCTGTCGCAGCGGCCCCGGTAGCGCCACTGGTTGCTCCGGTAGGCGCACGACTGGAAGCGGTGGCAACGCTGCGGCGCCAGGCCCTTTCGTGGCTTGCTGGCAAAAAGCAGCTCAGGCTTCTTGGCTGCCGTGTACCACAGGAAGATGTCATTGGTCTCGTTGAGCGTCAGCATGCCCGACTGTGCCGCACCATTGGCGAAGTCATCCAGTGTCATGGTGGGGATGCGGATCAGGTAGATGGCCTTGCCCAGCGTCAGCCGTTTGTTCTCAATGGTGGGCGTCAGGTCCTGGCGCTGGCATTCGGCCTCGGCCCAGCTCAATGCCGCCTCGAACACCACCATCTCCTTGGCGTTGAGCGTCTCGCGGCGCAGGATACTCTCCAGGGTCACCGAGTCGATGTCTGTGAAGCCCTCTGAGCGGAGCGCCAGCTCGGCTTGGGCATCGATCACCTCCCAGCAGCGCTGCATCAGGTCGGGCTCCTCAAACAGGCAGCTCTGGGAGAGCAGCACACAAGCGTTCTTGGCGCTCAGGCTCGTCTCCAGGAAGTTGACGCAGGCCCGCGCCAGGTGGGGCACGATGTACTTCTTGGCAGCGTAGAGCGTGGCCAGGACCGTATCGGCGCACAGGTCGATCTCGTCGCAGTAGATGTACCTGCCAGACCAGAGCGGGGAGAGTCAGATGAGGGCTCGACACGCTCACTTCGACTTCTCATTTATGATTGGAAGGCTAACTTTATCATTTCATATGCCATTGCATTGCTGAATATTCAAACACATTCTAACCTGAATACGGCCAAGTAAAACTTTTCATCTGGAAAAAAACTTGGAGGGTCCCATCATTCAATCGGAGAGGCATTCTTCCTTTGTAGCTTACTTGCAAATACCATACCACCATTATGACCTATGGCGAATTAGCCTACATTTCAAATGACTCTAAGGTAGTCCTCATTCTGAAATGCACAATGAACACTGGGACTGCATCTAATGAGATGTCAGGAGGCGCCGGCCACTTACTTCAGCATGGCTAGAAACGAGGGAGGCTCCACATCAGGGATACGGATCTCTTCATTGTCCTCTGCCAGTTCACCGTAAAACATGGCATGGAACACAGAACTCCCCACAGCCAGCACATACTGGGGGACAACATGGAAGATGAAGAGCAGCAAGTTATGGTGGGAGGATGGATGATGGACAGAAGGTGGAGAGAATGACAGGTTAGAGAGAATAAACATTTACACATTGTGTAATATAAATGTAGATATTTGCAAAAGGATTTAGCATAAAGAGGCTGGTGTGGAGAAATGTCAGCCAATTGCATTTTATTTTACATTTTGGTCATTTAGCAGATGCAACAGATAAATCTGTCTGTACAGCTGTTGTGTTTTGTTGTCTTGCTCAGTGAAGTGAAGTCCTCACATACGTTGGACAGGTTTAAAGGGGATTGTTACCTTGTGCCCAGGTACTCGCTGAGTCCCTCCTGGGGGACCAACGACAAAGTGAACATCTGCCATCAACTCATTGTTGAACATGACAGAATTCCTGTGAAAGCATGAGTCATATGATTAGTAAACAGTGTTGATGGCATCACATTCAGACTTCAGTATCTGCATGTAAGAGCTGGTAGACCCAAGAAATTGGTTCTCTTTGGCCATTTTAAATATTTGAAAATTCACATCATCTCCCCTCAAAAGGCAGCAGAATCCCAGTTTAACTACTGCTTACTAGGGTCACCTACCTCTCTCGGATGGTAGGATAGAGCCCTTGCCAATTGCAGCTGTGAATGGTGTTGTTGTTATTCAGGTTCTGCTGCTGGTATTGCTGCACAGCTGTGTTGGTTGAGGATGCTGGGGCCAGCTTCTTGGTGGGAAAGAGCTCTGCAGCCATCTTCTCCCCACTATTTCTTGTTAGGGTAATCTCATGACAGGCTTGAGGTTGCGATTGTTGGGGCAATCTTTTAAATTGCCTTCATTTGACGATCGTGGCTGACGCTGGAAAGGCCAAAAAAAAGCTACCTAAATAAAGGACAAGGTGGTCTAATGAGGCAAGTTGCTATTGTCGACCATGTTTGTAAGTCCACACACCTAACTAGCCAACCCAGAGTCCTCATGGCATAAATACAGTAGTTAGGTACATTAGTCAACTAACTAATGAACACACCTTACTAAGTTAGCTAGCAAATTACAAAGGAACAACAAAACTAAGTTGTGGTAGCTAAATGACTAACGTTAGCTTGCTAGCCACTGCAACAATAAAGTTCTAACGTTAGCTAGCGTAAAATAGTTCGCTAGCTACGCGAGGTAGTCAAACAATGCATGCAAAAATACACACGATAAACATCTAGATAGCTAGATTCTAGAGAATGTACGTTGTTTAAATCCTCGCTTAATTGTAGACATATTAGCTAGATAGCTACCTGTAGCCACTTTGCTAATGCTAGCTAACTGTGCTAGACTGCGGTCAAGACTGGCCAGGCCAGATGTGATACAGGAAGTAGCTAATGAATGCTTGTTTGTTGAATTTGGCAAACCGGGAAAGGTAGCTATCCTTTTACCTGTCGCATTTGACGTCTAGGTAGTAGCTATCACCAATCGTAAAGTGGGCGCCCGACGCTTGTATGAAACGTTTCCACATCCAAGGAGCTAGCTTGCTACACAACTCGAGTGTACACAATACACACCTGCCAGGCACTATTGTTTAGGTGTCATACAAGTTCATACCACTACGGGTGAAGGGGGGCTGTACTCCTGTTTTTCTTTGTAGAATGCTGAACAGGAATCCTTTCAAAACTCTTGTTAATTTTTGTGACATTTATAGAGAAGCACAACATTCAAGTAGATTGTCACTGAAATATATTTGTGTAGGTATTGAAGTTATTTCAAAATAAATGTAACACAGTGTATGTGAGTGTTTCTACTGCCTTTGCCCAGTGTTGTAGTACTCCGTCTCGAGACCACATATTGAGTGTCTCGGTGTCGGAAACGTTTGTACTCGGACAGTGAGGACTCGTAATTTCTTACCGAGACCAGCGGAGTAAAAAAACTCATAAAAACCAGCTTCCATTCAGTCAGCGCATAAAACCGCTTCGACAGGCCAAATATATACACTCCTTTCTTGAAATATGAATATCTTAAGAGCCTTTATATCTATTACAGACATGTTTGTAATAGATATACCTATAGGCCTTCAATGTGTGACAGGTTCGAGATTCTGAAAGGACAGCAACCGTAATACCAGCGCATTCATGTAGGAGAGTGCACTTTTTGTAAAACACAAAGGGCCAGTAGTGTAGGGTATGCAGAGGTATAAACCGTATACCCCACTTTTTTTTCAGTGGGCATTGCTTATACTCACTTCTTAATCCCTACTGATGCGTATCGAAGTAGTGTAGTGGAGGTATACGATTTATCAATTATGTAGTACAATAGAGAAATCATGCACAAAGTAGCCTACACAATTGCAAAGCACGTAAAATATATTCACATGCGCGCTGCACGCAGCCTAGTTTCAACGGAATATCATCTGCAGGCAGCAAGAGCGTGCAGCTCTCAACTGGTTTTGACATCGGTAGCCGGTAGGGTAAGAAAGACGTTTCAATTTATGATATCTACCAGCAAATGCTAACTAAGGCAACAATAAGTAAGCAAACCAGATATTGAAAAAGTTTAATCCGAAGTGTTGGTTAGTAGGCTATTTGTGATGCGCAATTGTCATCCTGCACAGTTTGCATCAGGGGCGTAGACATGGATGGGCCTGGGTGGACAGAGGCCCATCTACTGGGGAGCCAGGCCCTGACAGGCCCACCCAATCAGATTGATGTGGTTTAAGCATTGGTGTAGACTTAGACCATCAATGTTTTTTCTATTTTAAAAAAGTTTGATTTTGGGAGTTAAAATCAAAAAAATCTATAGGAGAACTCATTAAAACAGGAAAACATAGGACTTTTCACACAGGGTGCATTCCCTTCGCTTGGCGGGCCATTTGGGAACTTTTTGACAAAATTTGAGTATACCCACTTCTCCAGGCACAACTACGCCACCACATAGGGCCGATGGAAAGACAGCAGTCACACACAGCATGATTTTAAAGGATACAAAATCCATAAACTCTGACATAATAAGCCAGTAGGTCCCAATCATAAGATTACAAAAACACAACCAAATCGAAATGTACAACTATTACTTCCCATTGCAAAAAACATTTCACGTTTAGCACACAAAGTAACCAGTGACCTAAAGTTTAAAGTGGAACTGACAGCGTTTTAACTACTTTACAGATATGAAACAAACAGACAATCATAATATCAGTCAAAAATATAAAATTCCCAGTTTATGCTACAAAAACAACTTTATAAGAGGTTTTCAAAATAGGTTCTATTTGACTCAACGTTCCATGACATACACTAAGGCATTGTTGGCCGACTAGATGGATGCAGTTCAATGCATGATTAATATAATTCACCAATACATTTCTTAGTAGTCCAAAAAAATATTGCTATCAGTTTGTAAATCACAGCCGGCCTGGTACATTGTTTGTTGCCACCATTCGGGATACACTGTTTCAGTTTCAATGACTCTATATTCTGGACAGAAATGGACGAGTGTAACTGAAGCTGGGAATGTCAATACAATGAAACTAGCAGGGGCAATGATCGCAAGTCAGTCATAACGTGGCTAATAGGCTAGCGTACCTATTTATGTAGCAAGCTAAAAACACAGAGCCGTTTTTCAGTGGCTATACACAGCTAGAGATGCAGGTGTCATTTGGTTAGCTAGTAAGAACTTGAACGACTGTTACACAGTTAGCATATCTCTTGCGTTCGCAAATTCACTCTGGCTATCTACTCTGATTTAGCACAGAACAACTGATGAATTTACGAACGCGCAACACCTGCTGTATATGACCGGTGTCAGTAAACAGGCAAAAAAAGTAATAGTTAGTCAATAACATGTAAACAGCCTAACCAACTCTGCTACGGTGAGTAAAATGGTCAGAGTGAGGTGTTCTCTCATTTGTGTCTGGAAGTAGCTAGCTAGCAAGCTAGCCAACTTTAGCCAGTTAGCTTGGGTGCTTTGTTGGGACAAGCATGCATTGGCAGGCAAGCTGCAGAAGGACAAGGAGGCTACAATTCGCCATTGTTTATCAGTGTAATTTTGATGGCCAACTAGCTGAAAAAGTTTAAAATTCCTTTGTTAGATTTTAGCTCATCTTGCTCTGGCTTGCATTAGTTGTTGATCTTGTTGTTGATGTGCATAACTGAGGGAGAGAAAGCCTACCTTTTCATGTTTTTTTTTACCTTTATTTAACTAGGCAAGTCAGTTAAGAACAAATTCTTATTTAAAATGACGGCCTACACCGGCCAAACCCCGATGACGCTGGGCCAATTGTGCACCGCCCTATGGGACTCCCAATCACGGCCGGTTGTGATACAGCCTGGAATCGAACCAGGGGGTCTGTAATGACGCCTCAAGCACTGAGATGCAGTGCCTTAGACCACTGCGCCACTCGGGAGCCCCTTGATCATTAGGACTGTAAAGTTCCCAAATGTAAGAGGACTCCCATGGTGTTTACATATTTGCAGAAATCCATTCAGGTGTATTTTGTGGCTTTTGGAGAATGCGTTCTAATTATCTAAAGTCGCGCTGTTGCAACTGCCTGTAAACACACAGTCCAGTTCAGAGTGAATGATGGCAGGCCCGTGTGGAAAATGGCTTGTTTGTATAAAGGTCTACTGTAGCTCTGATTGGCTATAGCGCACCATCTGTGTA
Source organism: Coregonus clupeaformis (assembly GCF_020615455.1). NCBI lineage: Eukaryota > Metazoa > Chordata > Actinopteri > Salmoniformes > Salmonidae > Coregonus > Coregonus clupeaformis. The sequence continues at coordinate 405,335 of NW_025533473.1, forward strand.
GACTCCAGTCTTGAACAAGACAGATGTTTTTATTTGGTTTTATTTACTGCAGTGTCTATTAATTTTCCAAATGCATGGCCACTTTCCCACTCTATATTGCTATAGAATCCACTTTAAATGCAACAATGTTTCACATAAGTTATTTTCAAAGAGATGGCTAACATCAGCAAGCGCCCTGCAATAAAAAAACACAGTTCCACTCACCAGATGATTTGAAACTTAACTTCTCATTGAAAGTTATTCTTGAAAAGGGAGAAGCTAACAAATTAGCAACAACATCCTCTTTGATAACACCTGCTGCAGCCGCTGCAAATTAGCCGGCAACAAAAGCTAGCTAGACCTTGAGAAAACTACTGCTGGCTTTTGCCCAGTGACCTGTTGACCTTCAAGAAGGCAGAAACTTCCATAGGTTTTTGGAAAAACAGTCCCACTCATTGAGTCAAAATGTGATTGGTTGATTCCACTGTCACTCCAAAATGTTGCCCTAATACAGTTGAATGGCAGATGCCTTTATCTAGCTTCTAATGGCCTAGCCAATGGCTGACTTAGCTAGCTAGATTTATCTCCCCAGAGACCAGCAAAGAAAAATTCTGATTGGATCTTTCCTTTCCAACAAAAACTGAAGAGATTAAATCAGAGCATCATTGAAAATAATAATATAATTATCATTATTATAATATTATCATAATCATTATTTTATAAATCCTTAGCCCTTCTCTGAAGGCGTAGAAGGCCCATTGTTCCCCTCTGTGCTTGGGTTAGTAATAATTTGTAGTGGCTCTATTTTCCCTCAGCATGCATTTTTTCACTATTCTGAATGTCTAAAGAATCCATATGTTGTTGTGAAATATGAACACAGAAATACTGGACATTTTTAACTCTTATTATGGTGGTGATTTGACAAAATTACAATCATGGTCTTGAATTGGACTCATATTTTTCTGACTCGGTCTCGGACCCCTTGTCCCCCTCCCGGTCTTGGTCTTGACTCGGACTCGATTTGCTCCGGTCTTGGTCTTGAATCGGTCTCGCTTTAAGTGGTCTCGAACACAACAATTCCTCTGTCCAGAGCTTCTGTGCCACAGTCCGTTAGGTGCGTGCCTCTGCATCGTAGGAGCCGCTGTCCGAGTCCCTGTGGCAGTCTCACTTTATCCCGCTACACTGGTGGCAGCAGTGATCCCTCCAGTGGTCTCACGTGGCATTGGGCAAGCATGATCTGTAGGTGTTTTGAGCTTGGTGTGTGAGGACACTTAGTGGAGAAGCCTGGAGTCCGAGGGTAGTAGCAACAATGTGATCAACGTGGTTTCGAACCTGTGTTTTGCGAGCTCACACCTCTGACCTCATCCTGAGTCTAATTTCTCCCCTTAAAGGGATACTTCAGGATTTTGGCAATGATGCCCTGTATCTCTTTCCCAAGAGTCAAATTAACTTGTGGATACCATTTGTATGTCTCTGTGTCCAGTATGAAGGAAGCTATAGGTAGTTTCCCGAGCCAATGCTAACTAACTAGCGTCAACGCAATGACTGGAAGTCTATGGGTGTCTGAAGCTAGTTAGCAATTGAGTATGGAATTTTATATTTTTTGAATCTCTGCCTCCTTGGTTTTTCTTTTGTATGTTTTTTTGTGTTGGTTTTTCCTTTTTATGGTTTGTGTGTGATAAATACCTGCTGAACTCTATAACTTACCTACTGTATCTAGCTATATGTCTTATCTTAACTAATGTCAAAGGAACACATGAGAGGTAATTCCAATTTCTTTCCTTTTATTATTAATATGTGCAAGGCAAAATAGAATGGCATTGTATTTGCTCTTGCAGAACAGTTTAAACAACTGCCAGTAGGGCATGCAGCAGCCTGTCCTGGTCCAGGTTCTCCATCCTGGGGGTCTGCTCTGAGGAAGATCTCGTCTTCTTCCTCAGGTAGTTGCGGAACCTCTACCAGGCAGAGAACTTGGCTTTGCCATAGAGAAACCTCTCTGCCCAAGAGCTTTAAGTCAGTCTCCTTTTCATCGGCATCACCAAGGTCCTCCACTTCAGCTACTTCAAGCAGAGTGTCCTCTGTGACAAGCTGGTTGGACAGGGGAGGCTAACCTGGACTGGCTTCTGCTGGAGCCCTTCCTCTCCATAGTGCTGGGGGTAGGCCGCTCTACAGGAACACCTTCCTCCTGCAGAGCGATGACCTCCTCCTCACACCTAGGAAAATGGCAAAGGACCAGGAAATGTCTCCACTCTCTGAGGAGGTATCAGCATCTTCCTCCTTTCACCAAACAGCCTTGCAGCCAATCAGCTTTTCCCCCAGAGGGTCTGATGCAGAGATCTCGAGATTGTCTCTTTGGCCAGCCTCCTCCAACTCAGTGCAAATCATCACTGACAATGTTTTAAAGTTTAGGACCAAAGGAAAACCGAACTAGAGCCTGAAATATGAATACATGTCAAAATAAAAGCATGTAAACAATACATCAGCTAGGGCTGCAGAAATGACACTGCCACAAATTACAGTGGATTTTCATTAGGCTATTATAACAAGTCACATGAGCACGCAGTAAAATCATTTTCATTTTTACTGTACGTCCTTCACCTCTTTGCTTTCCGTAGACGATTTTTTTTAACCAATCGTCTTGGGTCGACAACTGTGTTTTATTAGATGGCAAAACTTGGGATTTTCGGCGTTGTGAATATTATTTATAACGACTACTGGTAATACTAAAGATATTTTCACAAGTTACTTCTGAGGACACTTTCATTTATCCAGCAGTTATCATTACGACAAGCGAATAAGCTTTTCGCCGCTGTTGTTGCTAGTGCGCACTAGCTAGTAGCACATCATTAGCTAGCCTGCCAACTAGCCATCTACTTTTCAAAACGGTTCTTTGTTTTTGTGTTTCGTGGCGCGTTGCATTTGCATCAGTGATGATAAAAAACACGATACAATCTGCAGGACTTCTGGTTTTGTTGTGGTTGTTATTTGGGGACTTTGTTCTGGGTTGGTTTCACAACAGAGTCAAAACCAAAACCTACAACAACCAATATTCTTCCAAAGAAGATGCTCCTGACAGTCAAGACCAGAGCTGTTTTTGTCACGTAAGTACATTCAATTTACAAGTTACAATATATTGCAATATCAATGTCCGTTTAGGAAGGCTAAATGAAAAATCTTCTAGCATTTTCTACTGTCACGTTAATTTGACGTCATCATACCCAGATAGCTTTCTGGCGCCCTAAGGTTGCATTATCCAACTTTATGGACATCAGGGCATAACATGTATATATTTATCAAATTGTTTATTTTGCCTTTCACATCGATACACACGGACTTGTCAAAAATAATTATTAAAATGGGTGGCTAGAGACACTTAGCCAGCTATTTCCTGAATTCAACATCAGTGTTTATTGTTATTGTTGTACAGTGTAATTTGACAGACAATATCTCGTGCTTGTGCGCATCTCAACTCAAGACCCCTGTCATAGTCAAACTTGCCCTTATCATGCGAATATCCGATCTTACAAATCCGTTTGTAGGCCTGTGTCGTGCAATGTTATATTTCTGTGTATTTTTTCTTGATGGTTCTCATTCATGCCAACTTTTGAAAGAAGTTAGCTACTGAGCTGAGTGGTTGTGTATCTGATCGACGGCTGATTTGACCCACATACTGCAATCCGAATCAATGTGTCTGTTTTTTGTTCTACTATGGCACGTGCCTTTATTATTTAATTCTAACAAATTGCACTCACATGAGTAATATGAAAAGACCGAGACGTGGTGTCGTCTGATTGGCCATACTAAAGCTTCCTTCCAATGAGTTTGTGGGACATGTAGTCTTCTCTTCCGTGAGTAATACTTGCTTTAAATGACCTTGAACCGATGTGAAGACTACAAATGTCAGGTATAGAGGCAGGACTAAGTTTGACAGCTGCTGAATTATCTTTGTTTGGAGGCGAGGCCTGGACGGGAGAATAATGCACGAGGAAAATCAGTGGTCTGAAATGACAGTTCATCCCCAGGTTAGGTCAGAGTCGTCGCATCAACTCTGGCAAACTCTCACCTTTTGTTGAAGTAGGCTACAGCAGTCCTATTAGTGACATAAAAGACAGAGAGATTCTCATAAGGCTGGTCTTAGTTTTGTAATTTCCTGCTGTTAAAGATAGCAGCTCCTCTGAGAAATAGGCAAATTAAACTGTATTTTTAATAAACAAGGGAAACCACTCAATGGTTTTGAATTAACCGTCATGCTCAGAGGACTTTGTTACTTATGGACGGCTTCACTGCTTCCAATCACATTCTCTGGACAGCTACACTCAGAGGTCAGATATATGGTTATGTTTCCAGCTGTGGGCTATATGATGATGCTTGTGTCAATGTACAACTGTTTGCTACATTTCTGACATATTGTCACAATGACACAGAATAAACTGAAAGAGAAATGCATTTCTGCTGTTTGTAGCCAGTTTGTGAAACTAGTTGTCAGTAACAGCTGGTCAGATAGGCTACTCCGTTTTCTCCTCATCATGACACACAACCACTGATGTGAAAGTGACTGAATAGTCTACACAGTGCTAAGAGAATTCTTGCAACATGCAATCTTGTGCAACTTGTTTTTTATAAAATAGCGTATGTGTCTGGTGACAGTGACACACATACCTTTCAAACGACTGTAGTGACAAGATACTCCTGAAACGAGTTTAACAACTAAAACATTTTCTATAACACCATTTTCATTGATTGGGTCTAGAGCTGAATACTTCATGACAAGAGAGAGTGGGAAGGCTTGGGTGTCTGCTGGACCAGACCAACGCAGTCTTTCTTTCACAAAGCAGCTGTCTATTTCATTATGTATGGGAGAATAAAGCCGGTTGTCCGCAGGTATCAGATGTATGAATAGTGATAGGTGGAGGGAGAATGGCAAACGTTTTGTTAACCAAATTTTGGTCAACAACCTCAACCGGCAGCTGGAACGAACATCGTCGTGTTGCTTAAGTTTTTTGTAATGTTCGAGCGTCAGGAAGTGGTATTTTATCTGGCTTCCAGCTCTCATATCTGAAAGTGTTTGTGATTTGAAATAGTATGTTGCAGTTTAGGTATCAGGCTAAATGTATGTAAGAGGAAGTTAAGATTTGCAGGCCAGCTTTTGCCCTCGTTTCTCTCTCTCTCCTCTCTCTCTCTCCTGCCCACACTCATCGCTTGCTCCCCAGCTGATGTATGCTAGGCTGTGTGTGGCGGCTCCTTCCCACTGCTGAACAGAACCGCGCTGCGCATCTGTACTCTTAATATTAATTGTGCTGATCACTGAAAAGCTTTCAATCTCTCCAAAAACTCTTGTCCAGTCCACTTAGTAGTCTGATTTTAGCCACAGAGATAATTTAGTCTCGTTTTAGTCAACTGAAATTAACAATCTTTTTCGTTTAGTTATAGTTTTTTCTGGGTCTATTTAGTCAGTTATAGTGTAGTCAATTGCCACTGAAAAATAGGTGTTTGACAAATATTTTTGTTGACGAAATTAATGCTGGTGTACAACCATAATTCTTAAGGCATTCTCCGGTTGTTTCCCTCAGTTGACAGGCGTCTTGGACGACTGCTTCTGTGACATCGAGAGCATCGATGTCTTCAACAACTTCAAGATCTACCCCCGCATTCAGAAGCTGACCGAGAGAGACTACTTCAGGTACTACAGGGTAAGTACTAAATAGTAGGCCCCAACAGTGGAGGACGAGGAGCTTTAGAAATGTCCTTAAAATCATCAGACCGTAAGGTTTTGCGTTTGTCTTTGCAGTATAGCTTAAATGTGTCCTAAAAGTAATCCCTCAATAAACAATCATACTACTGTGGATTTACACTAATTGACTACCTGTATTTTCAAATGGGTTTGTATTTTTTTTAACAATACCTTTGTTTGAGCTTCAATGGCTCCTAACCCGTAGTACTTAGTGCTTTTAAAGGGACCCTCCCCAATTCAGTTCCTTGCTAATCTAAAACAAATAGGCCAAGCAAATGTTTTCCAGCCTACCCCGTATAGAGTTTGTGGACGCTGCTCTGTTGTGTATTCACTGCAGAGGATGTCTCCGCCCGGGACTACTGTTGTATTTGGAATAGGTCTGCTTCAGGGATGACTGTAAATTGACAGCGAATAGACAACATTCTTACATAAATAAAAAACTAATTCTGTTTACATTATAATGTCCAGGGTGTGTATTCACTAGGAACCAAACGGAATGGGATGGGACTAACCTGAACTCGTCCCATAGGGTTGGTTGTTTAGCAACAAAACTGACGCATGCGCAACTATGGCGCAAAACAGACAGGGTTAGCTTATGCACTAATGAATACACCCTGACCAGGAAAAACTTGCTTGGGCCCTAATTACAGCAAAAACTCATTGACCTTAAGTTATAATTATGGTATGTGATACTTATCAGGCACACTAAGTGTGAAAATTAGATGCTCCTCATACTGGAACCTAGGTATTAGAAAGAGTGCATTAGGATGACATCAACGTGTGGATGTAACTGAATCTTGTAGGGAAATACAGTAGATCCAGTGCTGACCTTTAGTCATCCCTCTTTCCCAATCATCCTCTTTTGCATCCCTAGACAGTCTTACGAGTTGCCCATTTGTAGAACCTGATGCAAAAATTATAAAATTCTCTCTGATAACAGCACTCTGTCCCCTGTTACATTCTGTATAACTGCTCAAACACTCTCCCAACACCTAGCATCCATAAAAAAACCATTGAGGCCCATTGAGTCACTTTAATCTTTTCACAAAGGCAGTAAAAAAAAACACTTGGCGTGTGAGTCCAGCTGTTGCGTTCATACACCATTCATACACACTAAGCCAACTCATTCTAAAGGCAGAGTGTATTGCCCTTTTCCCACTGTGAACTTCCCATCAGGAACTCTGAAAAGGAAGAATAGACTCATAGGAACATCATTTAATATTTTCAGAATACTCATCTGGCCCCTAGTCTGATAATCCGATTAAGTTTATGTCTACCACTGCCACTGGTCAGTAAGCTGCTGCTCTCCTAGTCAACATCCCATTGGCTGAGCAACACTTTTGACCCCACAGACAGTGTGTCACCTTTATGATTATGAAGCATTCTCCTCATACGGTCGCCTTTGTATGAGGTTGATGTATCCAATGACGAGCACGACTGGAAAGAGGTCACCAGCAGCGACGATGCCCCGTGGCGTTTTCGACGGAGCTCGTCTCTGAAAAGCGTCAATGGAAAGAGAATCTGAATCATTTGATGACATCATCATTTGAGACTCCTTCTGAGACACTTATAATCATGCGTATAATTCTAAATCGGGAAAAAAGTGAATTTAGCTTAGCTGTTCTCTTGCCTGTCTCCAATACATCACATCTCTGTGTGACGCAGTTACTTTCATAGCATATACCATGCCATCCCAACTCTTCCCTTTTCTTCTCCACAGGTCAACCTGAATAGGCCCTGTCCCTTCTGGGCTGACGATGGCCACTGCTCCATCAAGGACTGCCAAGTGGAGCCCTGCCCAGAGGTCAGTTCAACCTACCCACAATTATCTACGTTGGTCTCCAAATTGACTCCTAGTATTCATTACCCATAGACACCTCCTGTAGGTCTGAAATGATTAAGTAAGTATTGGCAATGTGGTGAAAATTCCACGTAGGCTACAACAAGGTGGAGCTATTATTACTATATTGCTAATCACTCTGATTATTTTAGATCTAGGCCTACAAGAAGAGGCCCCTAACCCCTAGTGGGTTCATTTACTATTGTTAATATAGTGTTCCCCGAGTCTTCGTATTCTAATCTGTGTTTTCCATTAATTATAGCTTAGCCTCTGTGACCTGCTTTCTGCGTTGTTGACAGTGATGTTCACCTGTCCCATCTGTTTTCTTTGTGTGTGTGTTTGTTTACAGAGCAAGATTCCAGTGGGAATTAAGTCTGGAAACTACAATAGGGTAAGACGGTCTCTCTCCAGACAGGAACAGACATCGTTAACTCAACAGTCATTCAACTGTAATGAATACAAACACACTCTACAAACACGTTAGCATGAAAGGAAAGAGAATGTACCGCATGCACTCTTGATTTTCATGCAATATGGAAAAGAAACAGCAGTGTATTTCCTATGTTGTAAAATAATTAGGACAAAGGAGGAAGTTAAACAGATAATACTGTGTAAATTGATGGTTGGAAGGATGAATTATAGTTGGATATGTTCTATTTTATATCTGATTTAACTGATGGTCTCTGGAGTGTCATGTACATATAGGCCAGGCTACCTCTAGAGAGCAGACAGAAAGCGTTTGTTTGCCTCTTCAAAGTGTAGCCAGGTAAATAGAGTGTTTGTGCTTGTTCCAGCACTTTCTGACTAGGGTTTGTCCAAAATGGCACTCTATTCCCTATATAGTACTCTACTTTTGACCAGAACCCTTTGGGCCCTAGTCAGTAGTGCACTATATAGGGAATAGGGTGCCATTTGGGAAGCAGTCTGTCTGTCTTGGCAGCTGATTCAGAACTTAGTGGTAGTTTCCATTGATCCTGGACTGGAGGGGGCGGGGGGTATGCGAGTGATATGTTGGCGAACGCTTGGGTCGTGTTCAGTAGGCACGAAAAGGAGTGAAACAGGTAGGTACTATCTGATTTTGTCTATTTACAAATGCTTGTTTTTGTTCTCTTCTGCAAAGTGTTTTGATACAGTGTGCCCTAATGAACACGACCCTGGCGTAGTGGCTTCTGTTTGTCTTGTAATGACCCAATAGTGTTTGTTGGACATCTGGACTGATTGCCAGGCAAGGTCAAATCCTGCTGTATCTTTAGTTGGTAGGAAAAGTTTGTTTGGACACATCGGTTGAGCTTTTCAATGGGCTCCTAGTTTGGTGTATTTAGTCCCATTGTTTTTCACACTTTCCACTCCAGCAGGGGCTATATACATGATAGGGGTAGTTACATGGCTATATGTACAGGGCAAGGTTGATTGTTTTTCACCTTTTAATAAAATCAACCCCATCTCATAGATTTTCGACCAACAGCGTTAAGCCAGACAGCTCTTCAAAACGTTACAGTAGTTTATTACCACATCTGGCTTGATCTCCCGGGGTCTCTGGTTCCTTATTGTGTGGTCTGTTGTGTGAGGATTTTTGCCACATCACCCCTAGTGTTAGGGGTTAGCGCTAAGCGTGCTACTGGAGACGTGTGAGGCAAAAAGCTGATTAAATTTGCAGTTAGCGCTGTGGTGGTGCTCTCCCACAGCTGAAGGGACAGAGGGGGCATGCAGGCAGTGCTGGCTAGAGACGCAATGTGGCTGGCGACGTGGCCATGCCGCAGGATAAAGCACAGCAGGTGCTTGTGTGTGAAGTCATGACGAAACATTAGCTGACTGCACATTAGAGTTGTTTATTTAGCTTTTTATGCATCGTGGCTTGTGGCGTTAGCTTAACCAATTTGTTTAGCCCCTCAGGTATTTTTTCTTGACTGACTTTCTATTTTAAAAGTGTAGTCCTATTGCAGACAGTGTGTGAAGAGCTCGAGTTGAAGTATGCAGAGTAGGGAGCCTTAATGATGGATTTAGCCTAGCCTAATTGATAACAAAGATGGGTCGTTTCATTTGATTTCAATCATCTTTGGACGCCACCCCTTTTGATTTTAACAAAACTTTGAATACATATTTGTCCATGGTAGAAGTGGTCAGAAAGTAGCTTTTTGGTAGAGGTGCTCAAAGATGACCCATTTTGCATACCCCACCCTACCATGAGACATCCATGTCTTAATCACTGGAAAATATAGAAGGTTGAGTTTTATATAATTTAAAGCTTATAAACAGGGTTGACAAACTATTGTATAATTTCTTGACAATTACTTACTTTTTTTTAACCTATATGTTGTGTCTTAGACCCGATTTTACATAATCTGAGGGGTTTGTGTTGTGCCCGCCACAGCATGCTCTTGAATACAGGTTGGGTGTCATGTTTTGGGTGATAAATGATCTAAAATGGGAAAACAATTGAAATGAAACTTTCAAATAAATGGTAGCACAAGGATGTTTGGAGGTGCACACATCAGAGACTTAGATAAGAATATCAGTTGTTTTAAATTATACTGTCAATCTTCCATAGGAAACCTATTGAAATCAAAAAATTATAGATAATAGAGTAGACATTCCCATTTAAATTGACATTTGATGGTGGGTGGACTGGTGGCCATCTTTGTGGTATTAATTGGAAGTAAACATTTACATTCAATTAACATTTAATATTAACAATTTGTACCAGCTAAATTGCAGGGATATGTCCTAGGGTTGAGCGGTATCCAGATTTCCATACCTTAACACCGTGCTTGTGCCATCCCGGGATATACGGTATTACCGGTAGTGCACACAAGGGGCACTATTATTATTGTTTTCAAACAGGAAAAAAAGCCCAAAAAACTTCACTTACCAGAATGTTAACAAAATGCTAACAAGTACTAAGGAATTCTCATAGCAGATGCTAGGTAAATGGTAACGAGTACATTCAAACATTTATTACTAGGACCGACAACCCAGCTCATAAAGTTATGCAAGTATCTCAAAACGCAGTTTGCAGCACGCACAAAACAAATATTAGCAGCAGGAGGGGATTGTCTCTGCTGCTGTTACCAAGAAGCTTGATCTTGCAAGCTAACGTTAGCAACATTAGCAAGTTAGCAAAACCCAGCTGGAGAAAATGTATTTGGCACATCTTAGATAGTTAACTTAATAGTTATAGGATATATAGCTGGCAAACATTAGTAGTGAGTTTCAAACAAGTGTAACTTGATCACCTCACTTAAGTTGCGCTGCAGGAGTGACTCACCTTACGAAGCTCCCATTTTGCTCGTTGTGCTTCTTTGTAAACAAACACACGTGGCTGGCTCAAACCGCTGTTTTGGGAAACTAGTACCGGTAAGCTTCATAATGAAAAATTATCTAACGGGCGAAATGATGAACACGATCTGCTTTATCTATTACCTAATTGACTAGTTGACTGCAGTATTTATTTAAAAAGTACTAATATTCAAAGCGCAAAAAACGTCACTTACCAGAATGCTAACAAAATGCTAACAAGTACTAAGGGATCCTCATAGAGAATGCTAACTAAATGCTAATGAGCGCATTGCGACCGTTTTGTACAGTTTCTGACCTAAACTATACAAGTAACTCAAAAACTCTACTCACAGTTTGTTGCATGCAGAGGCGCCACTTTAGTTTTAGAAGTGGTGGGAGACATAACCTGGCGAATTTGTTTGGGGCATCTAAAGCTCATTTCCTGCATTTTTACACAATTTAATATGCCGTCTCTATTTAGAATGAAAAGTAAGCAAAAATGCCCACAGTCATCAAGCTAGGTAAGAGAACATTATTAAAAATATGTTTAAGTGATGAATAAGACTGAACTAATTACAAAGGTAATTCAATAATAAAAATTGTGTTGCACCTAACAAATGAGAAAAACAGACTTTTGATTTGTCTTTATTAAGACTCTCTATCAAATTTCAGCCAGACCAACCAGCCAGCCGAGCCGGCTGCACGCCCAACCCCCACCAGTCTAGTCAATAACTCAACTCTCTCCCAACACAATTTCCTTCCCAGTTCACACCTTTCATTTTTTTAATTCCCAAGGGAAAGTTTTGGAAACAAAAAAAACAAAACAAAAAAACATACATATACATTAACACACAGAAACAGCAAATCTTCCATATAATTAATCTCATAGGACTAATAGTATTGTAAGATACCTTTTTACTTGCACACAATATAACTGGGTCTTGCACACAATATAACCCGTCTTGTCCCTAGGGGTCCAACACCCTGCCGCCCCCCAACCCAACACACCCCAATCAGCTTTAGGATCTTAGTGAAACATTCATTATTGGTTTTGGGTGTGTTAGGCCATGGCCAGATTGACAACCCACAGGAAGGCAGACCCCCAGGGCCAGGACTGAGCAGCCCAGCAGCTAGGGATTGCCTAAATGGATATCTCCGTTAATAATATAATAATATAATATGCCATTTAGCAGACGCTTTTATCCAAAGCGACTTACAGTCATGCGTGCATACATTTTTGTGTATGGGTGGTCCCGGGGATCGAACCCACTACCTTGGCGTTACAAGCGCCGTGCTCTACCAGCTGAGCTACAGAGGACCGTTGATGTGGGCATGTTTTCAATACAGACTCCTTTAGTCGTACTATATTCCATATAAGGCATCCAGACCTTATGAAAGTTGCCCAATATACCCTTAATCTTGTGAAAAATCAAATCTACATTTTTACATTTACATTTTTAGTCATTTAGCAGACGCTCTTATCCAGAGCGACTTAGTTAGTGAGTGCATACATTTTAATTTTTCATACTGGTCCCCCGTGGGAATCGAACCCACAACCCTGGCGTTGCAAACGCCATGCTCTACCAACTGAGCTACATCCCTGCTGGCCATTCCCTCCCCTACCCTGGACGACGCTGGGCCAATTGTGCGGCGCCCCATGGGTCTCCAAAAAACGGATCACATTTACATAAGTATTCTGACCCTTTACTCAGTACTTTGTTGAAGCACCATTGGCAGCGATTACAGCCTCAAGTCTTCTTGGGTATGACGCTACAAGCTTAGCACACCTGTATTTGGGGAGTTTCTCCCATTCTTCTCTGCAGATCTTCTCAAGCTCTGTCAGGTTGGATGGGGAGCGTCGCTGCACAGCTATTTTCAGGTCTCTCCAGAGATGTTCGATCGGGTTCAAGTCCGGGCTCTGGCTGGGCCACTCATGGACATTCAGATACTTTTCCTGAAGCCACTCCTGCATTGTCTTGGCTGTGTGCTTAAGGGTCGTTGTCCTGTTGGAAGGTGAACCTTCGCCCCAGTCTGAGGTCTTGAGCGCTCTGGAGCAGGTTTTCATCAATAATCTCTCTGTACTTTGCTCTGTTCATCTTTCCCTCGATCCTGACTAGTCTCCTAGTCCCTGAAAAACATCCCCACAGCATTATGCTGCCACCACCATGCTTCACCATAGGCATGGTGCCTGGTTTCCTCAAGACGTGACGCTTGGCATTCAAGCCAAAGAGTTCAATCATGGTTTCATCAGACCAGAGAATCTTGTTTCCCATGGTCTGAGAGTCCTTTAGGTGAATTTTGGCGCACTCCAAGCGGGCTGTCATGTTCCTTTTACTGAGGAGTGGCTTCCATCTGGCCACTCTACAATAAAGGCCTGATTGGTGGAGTGCTGCAGAGATGGTTGTCCTTCTGGAAGGTTCTCCCATTTCCACAGAGGAACTCTGGAGCTCTGTCAGAGTGACCATCGGGTTCTTGGTTAATTCCCTGACCAAGGCCCTTCTCCCCCGATTGCTCAGTTTGGCCGGGCGACCAGCTCTAGGAAGAGTCTTGGTGGTTCCAAACTTCTTCCATTTAAGAATGATGGAGGCCACTGTGTTCTTGGGGACCTTCAACGCTGCAGAAATCTTTTTGTACCCTTCCCCAGATCTGTGCCTCGACACAATCCTGTCTCTGAGCTCTACGGACAATTCCTTCGACCTCATGGCTTGGTTTTTGCTCTGTGGGACCTTATATAGACAGGTGTGTGCCTTTTTCAAATCATGTCCATTCAAGTTGTAGAAACATCTCAGGGATGATCAATGGAAACAGGATGCAACTGACCTCAATTCAAGTCTCATAGCAAAGGGTCTGAATACTTACACTACCGTTCAAAAGTTTGGGGTCACTTAGAATTTTCCTTGTTTTCGAAAGAAAAGCAATTTTTTTGTCCATTAAAATAACATCAAATTGATCAGAAATACAGTGTAAACATTGTTCATGTTGTAAATGGCTGTTGTAGCTGGAAACGGCTTATTTAAAAAAAAATGGAATATCTACATGGGCGTACAGAGGCACAGCTGAAAACTGTTGTGCTGATTTAAAGAAGCAATAAAACTGTCCTTCTTGAGACTAGTTGAGTATCTGGAGCGTCAGCAATTGTGGGTTCGATTACAGGCTCAAAATGGCCAGAAACAAATAACTTTCTTCTGAAACTCGTCTGTCTATTCTTGTTCTGAGAAATGAAGGCTATTCCATGCGAGAAATTGCCAAGAAACTGAAGATCTCGTACAACGCTGTGTACTACTCCCTTCACAGAACAGTGCAAACTGGCTCTAACCAGAATAGAAAGAGGAGTGGGAGGCCCCGGTGCACAACTGAGCAAGAGGACAAATACATTAGTGTCTAGTTTGAGAAACAGAGGCCTCACAGGTCCTCAACTGGCAGCTACATTAAATAGTACCCGCAAAACACCTGTCTCAACTTCAACAGTGAAGAGGCGACTCCGGAATGCTGACCTTCTAGGCAGAGTTGCAATGAAAAAGCCATATCTCAGACTGGCCAATAAAAATAAAAGATTAAGATGGGCAAAAGAACACAGACACTGGACAGAGGAAGATTGGAAAAAAGTGTTATGGACAGACGAATTTAAGTTTGAGGTGTTCGGATCACAAAGAAGAACATTTGTGAGAAGCAGACCAAATGAAAAGATGCTGGAGGAGTGCTTGATGCCATCTGTCAAGCATGGTGGAGGCAATGTGATGGTCAGGGGGTGCTTTGGTGGTGGTAAAGTGGGAGATTTGTACAGGGTAAAAGGGATCTTGAAGAAGGAAGGCTATCACTCCATTTTGCAACGCCATGCCATACCCTGTGGACGACGCTTGATTGGAGCCAATTTCCTCCTACATTTACATTTTTACATTTTAGTCATTTAGCAGACGCTCTTATCCAGAGCGACTTACAGTTAATGAGTGCGTACATTTTTCATACTGGCCCCCCGTGGGAATCGAACCCACAACCCTGGCGTTGCAAGCGCCATGCTCTACCAACTGAGCTACAGGAGGCCTTGTCCTACAAACAGGACAATGACCCAAAGCACAGCTCCAAACTATGCAATAACTATTTAGGGAAGAAGCAGTCAGCTGGTATTCTGTCTATAATGGAGTGGCCAGCACAGTCACCGGATCTCAACCCTATTGAGCTGTTGTGGGAGCAGCTTGACCGTATGGTACGTAAGAAGTGCCCATCAAGTCAATCCAACTTGTGGGAGGTGCTTCAGGAAGCATGGGGTGAAATCTCTTCAGATTACCTGAACAAATTGACAACTAGAATGCCAAAGGTCTGCAAGGCTGTAATTGCTGCAAATGGAGGATTCTTTGACGAAAGCAAAGTTTGAAGGACAAAATTATTATTTCTAACCTTGTCAATGACTACATTTCCTATTCATTTTGCTATATTTCCTATTCAAACTCATTTAATGTATGTTTTCATGGAAAACAAGGACATTTCTAAGTGACCCCAAACTTTTCAACGGTAGTGTATGTAAATAAGGTATTTCTGTTATTTATTTTTGATAAATTAGTAAAAATTGTTTTCGCTTTGTCATTATGGGGTATTGTGTGTAGATTGATGAGGGGGAAAAATAGTTTGATCCGTTTCAGAATAAGGCTGTAACATAAAAAAAATATGGAAAAAGTCAAGGGGTCTGAATACTTTCCGAATGCACTGTAACTTGCCATTGTGGGAGGATAACCAACCTTCCAATTAATTTGCAATACATTTTTTTAGCCGCTATAAATGCTTGGTTACACATTTTGTTTAGATAACAGTCTCTAGAATCAACATGTCCAAGCAAATAAAAATAGCGAGAAGGGAGAATCTGTAGACATGCTGAGATAAGAACATACTCTTTGCCAGAATTCAGCCAGCCTTCACAAGACCATAACATATACAAATGTGTCACCATTTGTGTTTTACACCTCCAGCAGAGGAATGACATTTCTGAGTGCATGTAATTCAGTTTCAGTGGCATATAGTACATTCTATGGATGGCCTTAAACTGCAGTAATTTATGGCTGAGATGATATGAACATTACTGGGCATTCAAACATATCTGTATCCATTAATCATCATCAATAGCTTCTACCAGGTCTTCCTCACATTTTTGTTTTACATGTTGTGTGTCATCGGATTAAGCCTTGATACAGTTTGGAAATCAATTTGGGAGGTTTGTCAGACTGCCTTAAAATAGCATCTGGCTGGTCCAGTGTTTGCAGCACAGATAATAAAGTTTTGTAACTGCAAAAATTCACCTCACAGACTGGTCTTCCCTGGCTGCCTGACCGTGCTGAGACCCCTGTCACCATCTGATCCTTCTAAAATGAGGCATGACAAAGAATTACCTTGGTGTACATTTATACATTATATTATCCAAGAATAGAATCAATGGTTCAATAATTGAAATGACCATTATTTCCAGATCCCAGACTGTAGCTTTAAGCTTAAGCTGCTGTCCTGTAGCTTAAGCTTAGCTACTGTAGGTCTACCCATTAATTCAAGATGGAACTTTGTATAATTCACTGATATTGTTAATATACTTAAAAATTCACCTGAGCTCCGTAGACTGTTCTTCCCTGGCTGTCTGAACCCTGCTGGGACCCCTGATCCTGCTAAGACATAATGAGCATAGTGTTGTGTACTGACTGCACTAGAGGGCTGCGGGTCCGACAGAGATCATTGCGGCTCGGTCTGCATTTTTGCGGGTCTTTGTGATGAAAACATTTTTGTTGTCCCACAGATTATTTGGAAACGGTCCACTTTCTTCTTTGTATGCGTTAACAAAGGCTACAAAACCTTTCCATACAAACAGCAGCTGTTAGATAGCGATATGAGGTGGCTATTATTACTATCTGACAGAAAACTAGAGGATAGAGCTGACCTGGCTGTGGTAGGTACTACTAGCTAGCATAGCTTATTCATTCACCTCAGTTGAGAGGGGATGAAACATTAGCTAACGTTACTGTATATGTCAGTTACAATACTAGCTCAACACTGCGAATAAACACTAGTTTCGTTTTCTTCTGTTAAGTTAAACAGCAGTTACCTTGCCAGCTACATCAGTCAACTAAAGAGTAGCCAGTTTCTGCTCTGCTTGCTTTTGAAACTTGGTGAAAGAGTGCAACACATACACACTAAACTATGCTCAACTCTCCCGTGCCTTCCAGAAGCTTTGCCTTCACACAGCCTGCCAGCCTGCTCTGTGGTGTTCGCGGGGTCCTAAATCCAGCCGGCTGAACACTCCAAATAGCCTACCTGACTGCTCGGATGCTGGATTTTGGAAGAAGCTAACCACTTAGTTAGATAGCTAACTAGCTACTAAATTAGCAAACCAAATGCAGAACTGCAGAGCATTTAGCACATTTTAGACAGTTAACTTAATAGTTATAAGATATCTAGCTGGCAAACATTTAGTTGTGAATTCCATACTGTAATTAGATCACCTGGCGCATGCTGCATGACAGTGAATGACTCACAAGGGTCTCTCTCCATGTGCTTGTAAACAAACACCACATGAGATGTGTCTGGGGACTACTGTAAGCTACATAATAATGTGACAGGTGAAATTAAGAATGTAATGTTCTTTATCTCCTAACGTATTGCACAAGTTGACTGCAGGTATTTACTTAAAAAGTAGCTACAAATATTCAAATGTATAAAACATTTTTTTTTCTTCAAATAAATAGTTTCAGTGGTATTGAAAAACCATCTCTTTCTATCCTTGTGTGCCAGTACTCCCAGGTGTCCAACGCCAACACAGACATAGTAGATTGTGAACAAGCCCAAGACCTGGGGGCCATTAACAGCACCCTGAGGTAAGAGCACACGCACGCTACTTCCCTAAAAGGCCTCATACATACATGGGCAAACCAACACTGCAAAACATGGTGGTTATTTCAGATGAATGAAAGCGTTGTCCGAGAGTGGTTGCAGTATTACTTTTACTCCTCCTCTCCCCTATAGTAACTATAGTAAAGAGGCCTTTGAGGACTGGGCCCGGCACGATGATGCACAGGACCACTTCTGTGAGCTGGATGGTAAGGACCATTCTTCTTCCACTGCAATGCTCCACCTAAGAGACTTATAGACTTTATAGACGGTGCCTACCTTTTCCATTCATATGGGATCGAGGCTGGTGTATTTCTTCTAACATAGGAGCTACACTGTGGTGTTGCAAAAGTAGTAGGTTTTTTACCTGCTACACTGGAAGCAGAACTTTTGGCCAGTGTGCGAGAACCACTTTTATCAATTGTTCTCGGGCGTGAGCTACACAACGAATCTTGAAAATAGAACCAGAGCTTAATTAGACGCTCAGTAATCTCTGATGGACAAACACATGTAACTGTCTGAGAGTATCTGTTTAGAAAGATGGAGACGTCATTAGAATATTTTCTAACACGTCTCCCCCCACAAGATAATCGAGCATCTGACGCAATTGCGAAAGATTTTAGTTTTGGGTGTCTTGAGATTATACGCTCAGCCACGCGAGCCTCTCGTGAAGCGACGCTTCTTACATCCAGGTTTCATTGAAATGAATAGGAGCGTCTCATGCTCTGCAAATAATGTGCATTTAGTGTAGCAGGCCAGTAATGCATTTTAATCTTTTGAGGTGTGAAAATATCGGACACATTTTGGTATTGCGGTGAAATACCCCTTTAACGTTGATAAGAGAGATTTTATAAGGTGTATCTCAATAGTGAAATTGATTAATCTATCCATCCATCCCAATGTTCTCTCATTCTTTCTCACACCTTTCTTCTGTCAGATGAGACGTCACCAGATGCAGACTATGTGGACCTGCTCCTCAACCCGGAGCGCTACACTGGCTACAAGGGCCCCTCAGCCTGGAGAGTGTGGAACAGCATCTACGAGGAGAACTGCTTCAAGTGAGACACACACACACAGAATAAACTTGTGCACATGAATGAATGCAGTCTTACACACAGATGAACTCAATCTCTCACGTGCCTACTCGCGCACAGTCCACATCACATAAGTGACATGTTCCCTAATCTGTAGCTAGCTGAAATAGTTCAGCTTCTTTCCTCTCTTCGATGGTCTGATGGACAGTCAGGTCCATAATTATTGGCATGTGTGCATCAAAGATCCACTACCATATTTTACTGTAGGAACGTGGTACTTTTCTGCATATGCTTCTGTTTTTTAACACCAAAACCACAACTGGTATACAGTATATACATATGAGATGAGTAATGCAAGATATGTAAACATTATTAAAGTGACTAGTGTTCCGTTTATTAAAGTGGCCAGTGATTTCTAATATATGAAGACAAGGCGGTGCTATGGTCAGATGACATGAAAATAGAGCTCTTTGGCCACACACAACAGTGGTGGGTTTGGCATAAAAAAAGGGACGTATATGCAATAAAGTACATCATACCTATGGTAAAATATGGTGGTGAATTGTTGATGTTATGGGGCTGTTTTGCTTCCACTGGTCCTGAGGCCCTTGTTAAGGTCAACGGCATCATGAACTTTACCAAGTTCCAGGACATTTTTGCAAATAATCTGGTTGCCTCTGCCTGGCCTCAAGTGGATTTTCCAGCAAGACAATAAACCCAAGCACTAACAAAATCCAAAACTTGAAAACCTGTGGTTTGAATTGAAGAGGGCAGTCCATAAGAGCAGGAGAATGATATGGCAAGATTCTGTATGGAGGAATTGTCTAAGATCCCTCCTAACGTGTTCTCCAATCTCAGAAAACATTTTAGAAAAAGGTTCAGTGTCGTTATCCTTGCAAGGGGAGGTTGCTGGAGTGTTGAAAAGGGGTGCCAATCATTTTGACTCCTACATTTTATTTTATTTTTTGTATTACTTGTTAAAAATATATATATTTCTCTGAGCAATTGTATTAGTATAAAATAATATAATTTCCCAATTTTTTGGAACATACAATATAGCTCAGTATTTGTCTTATTTATTTTAGTATTTTTTGCTTGTCTTTATCAAGGCTGCCAATAATTATGGACCTGACTGTATGTCATATTAATAAATCCAAACAGTATAGTGTCTGATTGCGTATTGTTTGTGGTTTGCAGGCCCAGATCAGTGTACCGGCCCCTTAACCCACTGGTTCCGCCCAGAGGTAAGGGATGCTCTTCTAATTTACAGCCTGTATTCACCATCATGGATTGTCTTGTCTTCATTGTCCTTCTCAGAGTGGCCTGGATTATACACACTTAATCCAACAGCTAGTTTTGTTTTACGATTTCCCTGTGTATTCGCATGCTTTCACTTCGCTATTAGGTTATAGTAATAGTTGTTATATTGTTAATAACCAATATATTAATTATAAATGATATAAATGGTTATTTATTGCTTGTTTTCCAGAATCATTTCCAGAAATGTTGGTGTGCATATTCATCTTTTGTGTAATAAATAATGTCCTCTCGATCAGTTTACCTGCTGGTAATTGATCGTTGATGGTAATAATGAATTACTTGAGTTATTTATAAGTAAATACTGTACAGTTTTCCCCTCCAGAAGAGTGTGTGTGTGTGTGTGTGTGTGTAATATTAATAGCCTACAGTGTGTAACCGGCTTTGTTTTCCTCTCTCTTCTGTATTTTTTCATTCCCATAGGAGGAGATGATGACGGTAAATTGGAATCTATGCATGTTAATCTATGTATATTGAATTGTTCTATTTATAATATGCTTTAATGAATGCAAACTTACACAAGGCCTATTGTCTTGTATCCGTGCAGGCGAAGGCTTCTACAACTGGCTGGAAGGTAACTTTAAAAAATTATTTTTATCTCCTCAAATTATTTCTTTTTTTCTCATCAAATCTGCATTCTTTTCACTTGAAACACACTATATATTTTGGAATGAAGCAGTTTCATGACAAAATGGCACATCTTGTATCTGCGCTGTTACACCCTATAGTCATTTCCCTGTATGGGACGCCACAGGACAAGTAGAAACTTCAAAATGAATTCCACTAGAATGGGATTATGATGACAGACTATTTTGACGCTCTAACCACTTTTGTTATTTAGTCAGTTTCAGAACCACACCACTCAGAACAGCCACTCACATTCAAACCAATTCAGCCGAGACACTCTCTCTCTCTCCAACTTTTTCTCTTGACAACATCTCTCAGATTGCGTCCCAAATGGCACCCTATTCCCTATGTTGTGCTAAACTACTTTGGGGGGCTCTGGCCAAACCTACTGCACTATATAGGGAAAAGGGTGCCCCAAAAAAGCGCCCTCTTATCTCTGTATGCCTTCATTAAGGTTTTTGTTCAGGCAGACAGTAGTGGTGGAAACCTCTTGGGGTGGGCTACAAAGAAACCATACACAGTTCCATTCCTTGGCTCTAGTATAAAGAAGACTATGAAATAAGCCTTTGTTGTGAATGTCCCGTGACGTGCAGACACACTTACTGGACCAAGAGAGGGGACTCTAGTCACTCAAATGCGATGAGTCGACGACACACACGTACACAGTGATGGCAGACTATTTCTGAACTAGGGGGGTGTGTGCGCCTATCTCAAGCTTTCTTTTTTTTCTCCTCCCTTTCTCTCCCCCTCTCCCACCCCTCCCCCTCTCTCTCTCCTCCCATCACCCCTCTCTCTCACTCTCTTTCGCCCCTTCCTCCACTCTAGGTCTGTGTTTGGAGAAGAGGGTGTTCTACCGGCTCATCTCTGGTCTCCACAGCAGCATCAACATCCACCTGTGTGCAGAGTACCTATTGGGCGGTAGGAAACACAGACCACTTCCTGTTCACTTTCTCTCCATAGATGTCAAAACATTCACCAGCGTTATATGGTCATAGAATTATAATTCTTAGAATAGAAGAAGCCCCTCGAGTCCATGGCAATTTGGATGACGAACCATGGCAATTTGGGTGACGGATTCTATCTCTGGTTATAGTAATGTGTGTGGTGTATTGGTGTTTGTGTAAAACCAATTTAGCATTTTCTGTATATTTACTCTACTTTTGTAAGTATTCTTGTATTGGAATACTTTCATATGTGTCTGTTTTATCATTGTATAACTGATACACTATGCGTTTACACCTTCATTACATCAATGCATCAAGGTTTCTAAATCAGTGGTCCCAATTTTTCACCCCAACGTCGTCATAACATTGTGCCAACGTCGATGTAACCCTGACTCTTCACTCCCTCTGCTCTCGTCAGAGGGCTGGGGCAAGTCCCTGTGGGGCCCCAATGTGCAGGAGTTCCGCCAGCGCTTCGATCCGGCCGAGACCAAAGGCGAGGGCACACGGCGCCTCAAGAACCTCTACTTTCTCTACCTGATCGAGCTGCGCGCCCTCTCCAAGGTGGCGCCCTACTTCGATCGAGCCTTCGTCAACCTGTACACGGGAGACCTTCAAGAGGACCGAGCCACCAAAGAGTTACTGCTGCAGTTCTTCAACGAGACCAAGTGTGTTTTATTTACAAAAAAAATTATAAAAGAGATACTGAGAGATGAGGGTGACAGTGAGTAAAGCTAGAGAGAGGGTGTGTCAAAGGGAAGTAGGCTGGATTCAAACCTATGCCAACACTGTAGACATTACAGATAGGCCAACCAGGCCACAAGACCAAGTGAGTCTTAGGGATCTTTTGCGCTACTGAACTGTAGGGCTTCAATGAGACCATGTGAATTTCAGGTCAAGTGGTTGGTTTTGACTGTGAATTAGAGCGGATATTGTCTTGGCTTCGAAATAACTGTATTTTCTCGTCACCCAGAGCTTTCCCAATGCACTTTGACGAGAAGTCCATGTTTGCTGGTCAGAAGATTGAAGCAAAAACGTTGAAGGTGAGTCCACGCATCTCACTTTCATTTCACTATATTGGTACCTCATAGCAATGCTAACTAACATGCTTATATTTGCCATAAGCCCAGTCCTAGAATAGGTTTGACCCATATGTCAATGGTTTGGTCCCTATCATAGCTTTGTACAGTGGGACTTAATTTGGACTGTGGAGAGCAGATGTGTGTATGCTGATTTTTGTGCTAGCTGACTGCACAAGCGGCTAACCAAATGAGCCAGTATTCGGTCAACAGACCGAATTTGATGCGTGCGTTGAACTTTACTTAACACTTCCATGATATGGCCTACATGCTGTACATTTAGGCTGACAGGAAGTCATAATAGCTAAGCTAATGACAACTGACTTGGTGCGAGTGTGTGTGTGTGTGTGTATGATTCCTCAGCCTCACTGATTCTGACTAAATCTCTTCAAATTATACTGAATGAATGCAGGTGTTTGCAGGCTATTTATTCACATTGAGCCTAGCTCATACCCACACATGAAGCAAAAGCCTGAAACATTCCTGTCTCTCTCTCCCCCTCTGTTTTCCCAGGAGGAATTCCGGCTACATTTTAAAAACATCTCCCGGATCATGGACTGTGTGGGCTGCAGTAAATGTCGACTGTGGGGGAAGCTACAGGTACGCCATTTTGTGCCTCTTGTCCTGTGTCTTCTGTGGACCCGTGGTTACTTTTAGCGGTAGTTACCCGTTATGCTTTGCAGTAGTTAGCTGTTACGCAATGAGTGGAAAGGCAGTGCTATTTGTAGATGTGATCAGACAATTTTTCATTTATTTACTTTTCATTTACATTTTCGTCATTTAGCAGACGCTCTTATCCAGAGCGACTTACAAATTGGTGCATTCACCTTATGATAGCCAGTGGGACAACCACTTTACAATATACACTGCTCAAAAAAATAAAGGGAACACTTAAACAACACAATGTAGCTCCAAGTCAATCACACTTCTGTGAAATCAAACTGTCCACTTAGGAAGCAACACTGATTGACAATACATTTCACATGCTGTTGTGCAAATGGAATAGACAACAGGTGGAAATTATAGGCAATTAGCAAGACACCCCCAATAAAGGACTGGTTTTGCAGGTGGTGACCACAGACCACTTCTCAGTTCCTATGCTTCCTGGCTGATGTTTTGGTCACTTTTAAATGCTGGCGGTGCTTTCACTCTAGTGGTAGCATGAGACGGAGTCTACAACCCACATAAGTGGCTCAGGTAGTACAGCTCATCCAGGATGGCACATCAATGCGAGCTGTGGCAAGAAGGTTTGCTGTGTCTGTCAGCGTAGTGTCCAGAGCATGGAGGCCCTACCAGGAGACAGGCCAATACATCAGGAGACGTGGAGGAGGCCGTAGGAGGGCAACAACCCAGCAGCAGGACTGCTACCTCCGTCTTTGTGCAAGGAGGAGCAGGAGGAGCACTGCCAGAGCCCTGCAAAATGACCTCCAGCAGGCCACAAATGTGCATGTGTCTGCTCAAACGGTCAGAAACAGACTCCATGAGGGTGGTATGAGGGCCCGACGTCCACAGGTGGGGGTTGTGCTTACAGCCCAACACCGTGCAGGACATTTGGCATTTGCCAGAGAACACCAAGATTGGCAAATTCGCCACAGGTGCCCTGTGCTCTTCACAGATGAAAGCAGGTTCACACTGAGCACGTGACAGACGTGACAGAGTTTGGAGAAGCCGTGGAGAACGTTCTGCTGCCTGCAACATCCTCCAGCATGACCGGTTTGGCGGTGGGTCAGTCATGGTGTGGGGTGGCGTTTCTTTGGGGGGCCGCACAGCCCTCCATGTGCTCGCCAGAGGTAGCCTGACTGCCATTAGGTACAGAGATGAGATCCTCAGACCCCTTGTGAGACCATATGCTGGTGCGGTTGGCCCTGGGTTCCTCCTAATGCAAGACAATGCTAGACCTCATGTGGCTGGAGTGTGTCAGCAGTTCTTGCAAGAGGAAGGTATTGATGCTATGGACTGGCCCGCCCGTTCCCCAGACCTGAATCCAATTGAGCACATCTGGGACATCATGTCTCGCTCCATCCACCAACGCCACGTTGCACCACAGACTGTCCAGGAGTTGGCGGATGCTTTAGTCCAGGTCTGGGAGGAGATCCCTCAGGAGACCATCCGCCACCTCATCAGGAGCATGCCCAGGCGTTGTAGGGAGGTCATACAGGCACGTGGAGGCCATACACACTACTGAGCCTCATTTTGACTTGTTTTAAGGACATTACATCAAAGTTGGATCAGCCTGTAGTGTGGTTATCCACTTTAATTTTGAGGGTGACTCCAAATCCAGACCTCCATGGGTTGATCAATTTGATTTCCATTGATAATTGTTGTGTGATTTTGTTGTCAGCACATTCAACTATGTAAAGAAAAAAGTATTTAATAAAATTATTTCATTCATTCAGATCTAGGATGTGTTATTTTAGTGTTCCCTTTATTTCTTTGAGCAGTGTATATATTTTTTTCTTTGTGGTGGGGTAAGGGGGGGTAGAAGGATTACTTTATCCTATCCCAGGTATTCCTTAAAGAGGTGGGGTTTCAAGTGTCTCCGGAAGGTGGTGAGTGACGCTGTCCTGGCGTTACTTTGCAAATTACAGTGCAACTTGCTACAGTTTTAATACATACTGTAGAAAATAGATATTACATTTTTGATGTATGAAGACTTAACTAAAAGGATACTTCTCTGATTTCAAACTGATCCCGGCACATAACAGGGGCACCATTATAAGCAGTAACAATACCCTTAGGACAATAAACAATACTATTGAATTTTGAGTACAGTCAAGAGGAAGAAGCAATATGGAATTGTACCCTGTATCGTGGGACAGTGTTAGATCTGATGATGTATAGGAAAATATTACATACCAGTATCCACATCCAATGTTTCTGAGCATTTGCTGGATATCAAATATGTTCATAAGGTAAAAAGAGACTCCGAACATTGAAATCTACGCTCCCATGTGGTTTATGGGCGACAGTATTTCTCAATCCTTGTCCTGGGGAGCCAGGGCACATTTTTGTTTTTGCCTTAATAATAAGACACCTGATTCTAATAATCAAAGGCTTGATGATTAGTTTAATCAAAAGTGTCCAGGACCAGGATTGAGAAACATTTAAATACAGTGGGGGAAAAAAGTATTTAGTCAGCCACCAATTGTGCAAGTTCTCCCACTTAAAAAGATGAGAGGCCTGTAATTTTCATCATAGGTACACGTCAACTATGACAGACAAATTGAGGAAAAAAAATCCAGGAAATCACATTGTAGGATTTTTTATGAATTTATTTGCAAATTATGGTGGAAAATAAGTATTTAGTCACCTACAAACAAGCAAGATTTCTGGCTCTCACAGACCTGTAACTTCTTCTTTAAGAGGCTCCTCTGTCCTCCACTCGTTACCTGTATTAATGGCACATGTTTTGAACTTGTTATCAGTATAAAAGACACCTGTCCACAACCTCAAACAGTCACACTCCAAACTCCACTATGGCCAAGACCAAAGAGCTGTCAAAGGACACCAGAAACAAAATTGTAGACCTGCACCAGGCTGGGAAGACTGAATCTGCAATAGGTAAGCAGCTTGGTTTGAATAAATCAACTGTGGGAGCAATTATTAGGAAATGGAAGACATACAAGACCACTGATAATCTCCCTCGATCTGGGGCTCCACGCAAGATCTCACCCCGTGGGGTCAAAATGATCACAAGAACGGTGAGCAAAAATCCCAGAACCACACGGGGGGACCTAGTGAATGACCTGCAGAGAGCTGGGACCAAAGTAACAAAGCCTACCATCAGTAACACACTACGCCGCCAGGGACTCAAATCCTGCAGTGTAAAACGTGTCCCCCTGCTTAAGCCAGTACATGTCCAGGCCCGTCTGAAGTTTGCTAGAGTGCATTTGGATGATCCAGAAGAGGATTGGGAGAATGTCATATGGTCAGATGAAACCAAAATAGAACTTTTTGGTAAAAACTAAACTCGTCGTGTTTGGAGGACAAAGAATGCTGAGTTGCATCCAAAGAACACCATACCTACTGTGAAGCATGGGGGTGGAAACATCATGCTTTGGGGCTGTTTTTCTGCAAAGGGACCAGGACGACTGATCCGTGTAAAGGAAAGAATGAATGGGGCCATGTATCGTGAGGTTTTGAGTGAAAACCTCCTTCCATCAGCAAGGGCATTGAAGATGAAACGTGGCTGGGTCTTTCAGCATGACAATGATCCCAAACACACCGCCCGGGCAACGAAGGAGTGGCTTCGTAAGAAGCATTTCAAGGTCCTGGAGTGGCCTAGCCAGTCTCCAGATCTCAACCCCATAGAAAATCTTTGGAGGGAGTTGAAAGTCTGTGTTGCCCAGCGACAGCCCCAAAACATCACTGCTCTAGAGGAGATCTGCATGGAGGAAGGGGCCAAAATACCAGCAACAGTGTGTGAAAACCTTGTGAAGACTTACAGAAAACGTTTGACCTGTGTCATTGCCAACAAAGGGTATATGACAAAGTATTGAGAAACTTTTGTTATTGACCAAATACTTATTTTCCACCATAATTTGCAAATTTCTCATTTTGTCTGTCATAGTTGACGTGTACCTATGATGAAAATTACAGGCCTCTCTCATCTTTGTAAGTGGGAGAACTTGCACAATTGGTCGCTGACTAAATACTTTTTCCCCACTGTAACTATAAGCTCATGAAACCTTGTCACCAATAAACCACATGGGATCATGGATTGGCGTGTGTGAGATCTCAGGCTTTCTCACATGATAAACCCATTGCTCCCCAACCCCCCATTGCAGACCCAAGGGCTGGGCACGGCGTTGAAGATCCTCTTCTCTGAGAAGGAGATCAAGAACCTTCCGGAACACAGCCCCTCTAAGGGCTTCCAGCTGACACGCCAGGATATAGTGGCCTTGCTCAACGGCTTTGGGAGGTTGGTACCACTTTTATAGATATTTTGTCTTTATGGTTGGTACTACTGCCTTGGAAACTGGGTGGTGTTCATTAGGGCACACAATGGAAAATGTTTTAAAACGGAAAACAAAAATGACCATTTAATGCTGGACAAATCCAGGTAGTCCTTCCGTTTCAGTCCGTTTTGTTCTCTTTGGTGCGTAATGAACACAGTTGGCCTCATGACGGGGGATTCAAGTAGTGTTAAAATCTCTCTCACTCTCTCGCTCTTTCTCGCACTTTCTCTGTCTTGCAATTTCAAATTACTATTAGCATGACATACATTTAGTAAATATTGCATACATTGTCGTAAATAGTTTCTCAATCTTTTTCTCTCCCCATCTCCTCCCCCCTTCTCTGTTTTTCCCCCTAGGCTCTCCACAAGCATCCACCATCTCCATCGTTTCCGCGCCTTACTGAAGGAGAAGAGGTAACAAACACCCACCCCCACCAGCACTACCACCTCCCGGCCACCAGGTGGAGCCGCCCAGAGGGAACTGCAATAGTCTTATTCCTCCCCAGATTAAGACCAAGTTCAGGGACTTCAGGATCGACACTGAACCCCCATCCCCTCCTCCTTCCTTCTTCCTCTCAAAGTTTGTTTTGACTGTTGTGGATGAAAGTGTTCAGCATTTCAGGCATACTAGTTATGAGCTAGACCCATCCTTGAGTGTGTGTGTGCAAGTGTGTTATTGAAGGTGTGTGTTTGTGAGAGAGTACTTGTTTGTCTTTGATCACCAGTTGCAGCTAAATGATAACGAGAACTAGGATTCATTCCGTACTTTTACGACCATAAACTTGATAAGCATAGCTGCTTTTTGCTATCCTAGAGGTGTAACCTTTTTTCTGTGTCAATGTGAGTGAGTGCATGTATTGAAATAACGTCTGTGTGCGACTGTCTGCTTTTGCTTTTGTGTGTCTGTGCATTTAACTGCCCTGTTTAGGGGTGTTTTAACATCATCTCTATTTGGCAATCCAGTCTTATTGCTCATCACAAATGTATTATATAAAGCCTAATTTAAATGTGAAAAAGGAACAATTTGCGGAGTGTGTATCTGTTGACAACGATAAGCTTGCATTACTTCTCTCATACCTATTCTATTTGGTGGCAGAACGGTTCATGGTGTTTTATTCGTATCCTGTTATTTTATTGGTTTTATGAAAGACGAGACTAACCAGGGTGATGGCAATCCCAAATGTGTAAGAGGTGTTTTCATGGCAATGAAAAGCCACACCAGTATTTGTTTCATAGTTCACTTAAATAAGCTGTCGTGCTGTGAAACTGCCATGTTGGAGAAGAGGGAGAAGAGTACTGTTAAAGTAGAATGGAGAATGGAGCCAATGGTGTGAAAAGAAGCAACTCGAAACAAGCAGAGGGGTTTGTTCCCCCATGATGGTCAAGTTCGCTGGGGTGTCTTGGTGAGCTTGCCATATAAATCAATTCAAAATGGATACATGTAATGGCATTTAACGTCACACAACCTTTTTATACCGTCATACCCTTCAGGGCTGGGACGATACCAGTATCGCGATACTCTACTCTAGTATCATGGCATAGAAACAAAACACGAAGCGGATTTAACTTATTTAGGAAAACAGCCCTAACGTTCCACCCACTATACATTTTTTATTTCTGTCTGAAGTAGGTATTTTACGATGTGGACCAAAGATTTTACGTTGCCTTTTTTCTTTTCTATCATGTCAAAGCACATTTTAGTTTTTCCAGCATATACGTTTTTAGTTTGTGCATCATCACCCCCTTGGGTAACATTGGTTAGAAAATGTTGCAAGTGAGGATCGCCTTATGTGCAAAGATCACAAACTATCGGTAGCCAGAAAATACCTGGGTAATACTTAGTAACACATTTTTGTAAAAGAAAGATATCGATCCAATCAAAGGTAGACATGGGGTCCAGTAAGTAGGACTTGAGTCAATAGTGGTAGCTAGCTGATACTTATGCTAACATAAAGAGCAATGCTAATGTCGCCGTGAATGTGAACGCTATGGAGATTTGAACGAGCTGTTCCTTCTTTGCTTAAACTGAAGGAAATAGACAAGAGAAAATATTATCTTTGAGGAAAAGCGTGTGTGTGTGTGTCTGAGCCTCGCATGCTTTCAAAAACACCAGAACGTCCTGTGCAATCCACTTGTCTGCCTTAAAAGTTCCAAAAAATTGTTTTGAAAATAATAATTAAAAAAGCTTGAGTCTGCGTTCTTGGATGAAATCCACAATTTTGTCTCCAATGATCTCCACGCTCTTCTGCTTTCTGCTATCTCTGCCTTTGTAACATATTCAGATTACCCAGAAAGTTGTACTATTTGTAAAAGGAAAATTACAGAACTTTTTTCAAATCTATATGAATATGTATAGTTGCACCTGTATTGATGTGTATTCTTGTTTGATTATATTTATTTGAACATAGGAATAAACATTTCTGGTTGTCATTCAAAACTTTTTGTGCCTCTTTTTCAGATTTGTACCCCAATCTATTATGTACAAGCACTTTGGGAACAATACTATTTGACCTCACCGTAACCGAAAGGTATACTTTATACCCCTCAAACTCAACTCTGGACCTCAAAGCCAGTTCCACTGCGTTTTTTTTTCTCCATTGTTCCCCTTTAATCAGGGGTGCAGTTAATTATCAGGTAGAACAGAAAAACCAGTAGGGTATCAGTTAAATACCCCTGCTCTATACGCTTAATGTAATATTTTAATGTAATTTTTAGCAATAAACCCCGAAAAGGGTTGCGTTGTTATTGGGACTTGTTCTGACCTTTCCTATCATAAAATAAATTGTAGACAATGTTGGGGTCAATTCCGTTTTAACTAGTGACTAAATCAAGAACAGTAGGCTATCTTCACGTTGAGTATGTCACACCCCAAATGTCCTTTTATTCATGGTTATGTGTCAATACCGACCACGATGCATCCACAGACAGAAAAGCGGACACAAAGTAGAGCATCTGATTAGTGACATTTTCTCCATTACAAATTACGTTTTAAAAAACCTTCCTGTTAGAAATATAGAATCCATATTTTTCACCATTACATCACCAATAAATTAATGTATGTTCATAGTCATATTTACTGCAGATATAGATATGACATGATTTTGTTTCTGTATTTGTATCATTGTTATATACAGGCTTTACGATATTGATATTGTCTAAGGTCAACTACCTTGATGTATATGTTTGTGCATGACTTAGTGCTAGCTTATAGTATGGTTTTATTTAACAGGTTTTCTAGTCGTCTTTCTAAAATGTCTATATCAGTGGTTCCCAAACTGTGGGGTGGTCTGTAGGGGGGACGCAGAGTTTTTTTTAAGGAACTCAGTCAGGCTTTCAACTTACTATTGAAAGTTGTAATAGTAGAATGCACAAGGCACAATTTCGAAATTGGGTAGTATATCAGCAGTTTTCCTCTTGTCATTGCAGACGTTAGGGCTATTTATAACTTGTCAGAAATGTCCAGATCAACTAGCCCATGTCAGCTAACGGGATGTTCCCCAATGATGGAAGGGGGGCCTGAGTGAAATAGTTTTGGAACCACTGGTCTACATTATCACTAAGTTGCTAATGCAATACGGTGGCTGATGATGGACAAAGTACGGATGCTGTCGGGAAGTGTCAAAGTTGACAAAAGTGCATTGCGGTGCTGTACAGTGCAGTGTGGACTGGTTTAGAGTTGGGGTCAATTCCATTTAATTGCTTTTCAATTTGTAAAATTGGAATTTGAATTTTTGCATCTTGATTTGAATTAATTGAAATGGAATTGACCCCGACCCTGGACTTGTTATGTCTCAGTAAGGATGGAGCTCTCCCGTCACTGGTGCCAACCGTTGTTCGTCCGTCCCCGTTTGTACAGTGAAACTGCTGTTGCGGCTGCCCCAGTCGTAGCAGTCTGTAACTAGGCTATAGAAACAAAAGATAAACAAATCCTTTAGTTACTATTATTATACTGAACAAAAATATAAACGCAACATGCAACAATTTCATTGATTTTACTGAGTTACAGTTCATATAAGGAAATCAGTCAATTGAAATAAATGTATTAGGCCCTAATCTAAGGATTTCACATGACTGGGAATACAGATATGCATCTTTTGGTCACTGATACCTTTAAAATTAATGGGCCTCAGGATGTCATCACGGTATTTTTGTGGATTCAAATTGCCATTGATAAAATTGTGTTCGTTATCCGTATCTTATGCCAGCCCATACCATAATCCCACCGCCATCGTGGGGCACTGTTCACAACGGTGACATCAGCAAACCACTCACCCACACAACGCCATACACGTGGTCTGCAGTTGTGAGGCCTGTTGGACGTACTGCCAAATTATCTAAAACGACGTTGGAGGCGGCTTATGGTAGAGAAATTAACATTCAATTCTCTGGCAACAGCTCTGGTGGACATTCCTGCAGTCAGCATGCCAATTGCACGCTCCCTCAAAACTTTAGACATCTGTGGCATTGTGTTGTTTGACAAAACTGCACATTTTAGAGTGGCCTTTTATTGTCCCCAGCCTGTGTAATGATCATGGTGTTTAATCAACTTCTTGATATGCCACACCTGTCAGGTGGATGGATTATCTTGGCAAACGGAGAAATGTTCACTAACAGGAATGTAAACAAATGTTTGCACAAAATTTGAGAGAAATAAGCTTTTTGTGCATATGGAACATTTCTGGGATCTTTTATTTCAGCACATGAAACATGGGACCAACACTTTACATGTTGCATTTATATTTTTGTTCAGTGTAGTTATCTTTCAGTATATATTTTAAATCTAAAACATACTCAGAAGTATACTCAGAACCTATCCCCGTCTTGACACTGTACTGTACCTTGCGGAGTTGTTCTGAGGAGGGATGCTCCACGCCAGGTCATCGTCACTATCGTACCGACGGGGGTTGTCAAAGAAGTAACCTCTGGAAGAGAGCACGTGGTTCGGGATCCCTGTTCCACTCTGCAAAGACAGAGCATTCCGAATAAGCTAAATAAATAGGTAACGCTTTCTTTAAGAGCCCAGTTTAAGCTGGTACTTACCTGGTGTTTTCACTAAGAAACTATGTGGTAACAACGGACACTTTCTAGTACTTACCTCAGAATTCAACACAATTGGTAACTACCTGGCACCAAATGGTATTGGCTTACATAGTGACGCTAGCGTCAATGAATCTCAATGAAACCGAAGTGTAAGTGCAATGCAATTATTAGGTATTTACCGTTTAAACCACTAACTAGCTGGTAAACAGCAGACTAGTTAAATTAAAGCATTTTACAAATCAATCAAACATTTCCAAGCTTCTCTTCCCTTGTCATCTGAACACACACTCACCCTGTCCTGTGGCAGCCTGCGGACCCTGAAGAAGAAGACCACCAGGGAGGTTGGCAGCAGTTCCCAGACAAAGAGGATCACCCCGAATACGATGTAGCCAGCGTCCCCCAGAGTGGACCTCAAGTCAGCCTGCACAGAGAGAGAGTGTGCATTAGTGTGTTTATCCCTCCAGAAGGTCCTCATTTGTGGATCGTTGGTGTTAGACTGTGTTTTCGAGTGTGTTTGTCTGGCGAAATGTATTTGACTTGTCCCACATATACTGTGTTTGTGTCTGTCCACTGTGTCTGCCTGTCTCAGTGTGTCTGCCTGTCTGTGTGTCTCCTCTCTCTCTCTCTCCCTCTCATTCTGTGCCTGGGATAGCGTGTCATCCTTACCTGGTCGGACACGTTGTACCAGTCGTAGTCAAAAGAGTTGACGGTCTCGATGTCGGTCAGAGCCAGCACCACCAGGTTGTAGCAGGCCCGTGATGCGTACAGTAGAACCACCAGGACACCAATCAAAGTCACCTGACACACTGACGTTCCCTGCAACCAATGGTGAGGGAGGTCATGGTCATGCACTACCAATCAGCATGAGTATTTACGAGGGGTCACAGTTTAGTGCTACCGAGTTCACACATTTTCCCACCTCCAAAATAAATACAAAGACATTAAATAAAATAGAAAACTTTAACTGTTTTTTAAGTTGACCTTAACTGTTTTTATACTTTGTGTCCTACGTTCAGAAAAGCATGGAGCAGACCTAGTCAATCTTAATGGAAGTCTGGGGCTGTATGTATCAAGTGTCTCAGAGAAGGAGTGCTGATTTAGGATCGCATGGACAGACGAGACCTGATCCTGGATCAGCAATCCTACTCTGAGATGCTTGATACATACAGCCCCTGATCTACAAGTTCTGAAGGTCCTACCTTGGACTCGAGGTATATGCTGGCCAGGGACATCTTAGCCACCTTGTAAAGGCAGACGGACAGCGAGATGGCGCAGAGCACGAAGAGCGTATCGTTGATGGTGACTCTGACCAGGACAATGGTCTTGACTTCGGTGGCGGTCATCTTAACCAGCAGGGCACAGACCAGGTTGACCACCAGGAAGAGAAGACTGACTGCCAAGAAGACCAGATACAGAGGGAGCCTGCAGAAGGAAAGATAGGGAAAGGGGGGGGGGGGTCTAAAACACTGCAATACATACGGTCTGGAGACGCATGAAATGAATAAAATCTCTGGGTCCTAGTTACAGCCTTTGAGATATGTGAGGGTCCTGTATATGGAGAGGAAGAGAGGGGGAAACAGTCTACTTACTTGTATTTAAGGAGCTCTGGGGTATATTTGGACTTTGCCTTGAAGTAAACCTGTTTTGGGTGACATCAGAAAGCAAGAAATGAACAACAAACGATCAACGATGTGGAAGCTTAGCTGAAAAACCAGTTAATTAATTGATTCTGTCTCCAGATCAGATACATTTGAAGGGATCCCGAAGAAATCCAAACAAATTGGACCCCTTTTTCACTATGTAGACTAACCTCTTATCAGTTACTGTAATTGCACCAAAAAAGAAACCAGTGACGTGATGTCAACAGCAGACAAGCGAGGCCCTACTGTATTATCTTTAATAGTAATGTGTGAAGGGAGACAAATAGATATAGCATTGCGTCTCTAACTGGCTATACAGAGCAGTGGGCATGAGAATGTTAAGCAAGTGTGTGATTGCTGGCGTCTCTAGACGAGGTCTGTTCAAGTCTGTATTGTGGGCCACCCCTTTGAGCTGGGTTCCTCTTTTTAGGTTTGCTTCCTCCTAGGGAGTTTTTCCTGCCCTGTTCTTTCGCTTCTGATTTGCTTGCTAATTGGGGTTTAAGCCGGGTAACCTTAAAGCACTTTGTGACAACTGCTGATGTGAAAAATCTATATAAAACTACAAAACGCTAGATCCTCTATTTAAGTCTATTACAATTTAATTACGCGCCTCTGATAATGATTCATCATCTATACTGAACAAAAATATAAACGCAACATGTAAAGTCTTAGTCCCATGTTTCATGAGCTGAAATAAAATATCCCAGAAATGTTTAGCACAAAAAGCATATTTCTCTCAAATGTTGTGCACAAATTTGTTTACTTCCATGTTAGTGAGCATTTCTCCTTTGCCAAGATAATCCACCTGACAGGTGTGGTATATCAAGAAGCTAATTAAACAGCATGATCATTACACAGATGCACCTTGTGCTGGGGACAATAAAAGGTCACTCTAAAATGTGCAGTTTTATCACACAACACAATGCCAAAGATGTCTCAAGTTTTGAGGAAGCGCGCAATTGGCATGCTGACTGCAGGAATGTCCAACAGAGCTGTTGCCAGAGAATTGAATGATAATTTCTCTACCATAAGCCGCCTCCAATGTCGTTTTAGAGAATTTGGCCGTACGTCCAACCGGCCTCACAACCACAGACCACGTGTAACCACGCCAGCCCAGGAAATCCAGCTTCTTCAGCTGCGGGATGGTCTCAAAAGAGCCACCCGGACAGCTGATGAAACTGTGGGTTTGCATAACCGAAGAATTTCTGCACAAACTGTCAGAAACCGTCTCAGGGAAGCTCATCTGCGTGCTCGTCGTCCTCACCGGGGTCTTGACCTGACTGCAGTTTGGCGTTGTAACTGACTCCAGTGGGCAAATGCTCACCTTCGACACTGGCACGTTGGAGAAGTGTGCTCTTCACAGATGAATCCCGGTTTCAACTGTACCGGGCAGATGGCAGGCATCATGTATGGCGTCTTGTGGGCGAGCGGTTTGTTGATGTCAACGTTGTGGAAAAAGTGCCCCATGGTGGCAGTGGGGTTATGGTATGGGCAGGCATAAGCTACGGACAACGAACACAATTGCATTTTATCAATGGCAATTTGAATGCACAGAGATATGGGGCCAATTGTCGTGCCATTCATCCGCCGCCATCACCTCCTGTTTCAGCATGACAATGTACGAACGGACACATGTCGCAAGGATCTGTACACAATTCCTGGAAGCTGAAAATGTCCCAGTTCTTCCATGGCCTGCATACTCACCAGACATGTCACCCATTGAGCATGTTTGGGATGCTCTGGATCAACGTGTACGACAGCGTTTCCAGTTCCCGCCAATATCCAGCAACTTCACACAGCCATTGGAGAGGAGTGGGACAACATTCCACAATCAACAGCCTGGTCAACTCTATGCAAAGGAGATGTGTCGCGCTGCATTATGCAAATGGTGGTCACACCAGATACTGACTGTTTTTCTGATCCACGCCCCTACCTTTTTTTAAAGGTATTTGTGACCAACAGATGCATATCTATACTCCCAGTCATGTGAAATCCATAGATTAGGGCCTAATGAATTTATTTCAATTGACTGATTTCCTTATATGAACTGTAACTCAGTAAAATCTTTGAAATTGTTGCATGTTGCGTTTATATTTTTGTTCAGTGTATCTAAAAGCAGCATGTCTCCTTGTCTGACCCGTATTGCCCACACCTCACCACGACGCCCGCTATGATATATTGTAAATAACTAGCTATATGAATATATAATTGCCAAATGCTGTGTGCACAATGAGGTGGCTGTGCTAAATTACTAAATTAGGAAAACGTTGCTAATCTTCCTTTGCCGGGGCTTCATACCTTTACCCTTCTGTATTTTTCTTAAACCGCCCGCTCCTCCCCACTGCCTTCACGCCCCTTCCACCACTTACCTCTTCTAGGGGAGCTTCCCCCATATGATTGTATATCCCCCCTATTGGGGATGCCACCAATATCGGAAATACCAGTCCACAGCTATTCTTGTATACACAACACTCACACATCAATGTATCATCATATTAATACTCTGAACTACTACCTAGACACTGAGGCTGAAAAAAAGGACAGATTGGGTATAAAAAACAACAACATATAGCATCAAACCGTAATCCACATTTTGGACCCCAATGGACCCTCAAAATGGCCCTTGTGGCTCCCTGAGACCCCCCATTCCCTCAATGTGGCCCCTAGGAGCCCATCCTTACCTGGGCGCAGTAGAGGTTCATGAGGCTCAGCGTGAAGAACTGCAGGCAGACGGGGAAGCAGTAGAGCAGCCAGAAGGCGAAGGGCCCCAGCGCGTTGGCCGTGACGCAGTCGCGGAAGTAGAAGGAGAAGAGGAGTGCGCGCAGCGCGGCCCACAGCAGACACAGGAAGAGGAAGGCCGTCTGGTAGCTGAAGCGCTTGTGGCGGTAGCGCAGCACCAGCCACAGCTGGGCATAGATGAAGGCAAAGAGGAGAGAGTAGAAGACGGTGTAGGCCACGGTGAGGCCAAGCTTGACGTAGGGCGGGATGGCCGGGGCCATGGTGGGCGGGGGAGGCAGGGAGCCGTTACCGGCTGCTGCCGGCTCTGGTGCCGCGGACGCCCCCCTGACGGTGCCTTGCTCCACCACCGGGGATGATGACTCCAGGGACATGTCCATCGCTTCTCCATTCATCCTCTGTTCCTCAACGAGGGAGAGAAAGAAGGGAATCTGTTTTTTTCCTTCTATCTCTCTCAGGCAATGCTATATTGCGGCTGGTCGAGACGATATCTCCCCTCCATGGAGCCTTTGCTTCAGACACACAACCCTGCTGTCTGACTCAGAGAGAGAGAGAGAGAGAGAGAGAGAGAGAGAGAGAGAGAGAGAGAGAGAGGGAGACAGAGGAGGGAGGAGAGGGGGGAAAGAGACACTCCCCTCTTGAAGAGTGGTTGGAGGCTGATGTCACATGACCGTGGCTCGGAGCGTTTCATGGGCTGAGGGCTCGGCAGGAGGTTGTGATGCATTTGAAGAGGATGGAGGGAGGGTACAGATGGATCGAGAAAAAGAGAGAATGAGAGAGAGGGAGGGAGGAAGGGAGAGGTGCACTGACTTAGACCACGTGCTGGAGGGACCTGTCATCTGCTCCCATCCCCCTCTTCCGTCATAGACAGCATCATCATGCAGTCTGTGCCAATTGTCTTTCTGTCGCCCCTCCCCCGTTTTTTTCTCCTAATTTCTTCTTTCCTCCATCAATACTGAAGGTTGAGTAATGGATGTATCACAGTGATGGTGAGTGCTTTAAAACATGTCAGTTAACCACTTGGTTGAGTAAGAATTTTGTCCACAAATGTACCCACATTTCTATTTTACACTGAGTGTACAAAACATGACATAGACTGACCAGGTGAATCCAGGTGAAAGCTGTGATCCCTTATTAATATCACCTGTTAAATCCACTTCAATCAGTGTAGATGAAGGGGCAGAGACAGGTTAAAGAAGGATTGTTAAGCCTTGAGACAATTGAGACATGGATTGTGTGTGTGCCATTCAGAGGGTGAATGGGCAAGACAAAAGATTTAAGTGCCTTTGAACGGGGTATGGTAGTAGGTGCCAGGTGCACTGGTTCGAGTGAGTCAAGAACTGCAATGCTGCTGGGTTTTCACACTCAACAGTTTCCCTTGTGTATCAAGAATTGTCCACCACCCAAAGGACATCCAGCCAACTTTACACAATTGTAGGAAGCATTGGGGTCAACATGGGCCAGCATCCCTGTGGAATGCTTTTGACACCTTGTAGAGTCCATGCCCCTACGAATTGAGGCTGTTCTGAGGGTGAAAGGGGGTGCAACTGAATATTTTGTAAATCCTGCCTAGTGGCGTTCGCTATTGAGTTCACGCCGCATTATGATAATTTTTTTGACTATTCAGCTTCAGATAAGAAATTACTGAGGATGTGTTTTTGGTATAACATATTATAAGCCTACTATGCTACAGTATTTTTGGGGTCTCTGTGTCTCCGTATTCACAGACACTCAAATATCACCTATGTATATTTTGACATGGCCCATTGATTAACGAGACACCCTCTACAACCACTGTGATTATTATTTGACCCCGCTGGTCATCTATGAACGTTTGAACATCTTGAAGAACGATTTGGCCTTAATGGCCATGTACTCTTATAATTTCCACCCAACACAGCCAGAAGAGGACTGGCCACCCCTCAGAGCCTGGTCTCTCTTTAGGTTTCTTCCTAGGTTCCTGCCTTTCTAGGGAGTTTTTCCTAGCCACTGTGCTTCTACATCTGCATTGCTTGCTGTTTGGGTTTTTAGGCTGGGTTTCTGTATAAGCACTTTGTGACATCTGCTGATGTAAAAAGGGCTTTATAAATACATTTGATTGATTGATTATTTATCTTTTTATTTTGTGCTATAATTTGCCAATTACCTTTAAACATATTATCATTATCATTTGTTTATATTGTTGTGTCTCAATGAGCCACTAGGCTATAAATAGGATTTACGCGCAATAGTCAGGTCACTGAGGAAGACGTCAGCTTGACGTCGAAACGTCAGTCACCTGTCCACATCCTGTACAATGGATTAAAGTGAGAAATAAGAAATCAATCTCTGCCTTTTATTTTGAGTGCTCCAACTCCTTTTATTTTGAGTGCTCCAACTCCTTTTTACCTCGAATTAGTCCTTTTGGATGTTTTTCTTGGTAAGCCATTCTCGTGATTTTTGTCATTGTTGTTGAGCACCCCTCCTTTTCTTTGTTTAGTGAAGCGCAAAGGTCCATCTGCACTCTATGCTACAGTTTACTGTATGCTATTATATTCTGTTATGTAAAATACGAATGAATCATTATATGATTTTGCCAAACATTGATTCAGCTTTATTCTTACTTTACTAAACCAGCACCATTGTGAGAACAGACAGTCTTCTATTTGTAATAATAATAATAAGTGATGAATAGGACTATTAGGCGATTTATGCGCCCTCAGAATCATGGTGCTGAAAGGACAGCACCGTAACCAAGTGGTCACATATTGTTCTGAGTTCCACTGTGCAAGAGGGGGTCCGTGGAGTTTTATGAACATCAAGGCAGATGCGTTGAATTTGGATCCTAGATCTCGTTGGTGTGATGAAAAGGTTCATGCGGTGGATCCGTTTGTCTGCATACGCAATTCAAGCGGTACGTTTCTGTAAACTAAACACTCGGACAGTAGGACGAGTTCAAGTGCGTCGTACATGGGCCCCAAGTTCATAACAAACTGTTTTGAGGACAGCCGTTTTAGCAACCCCTGGTAGAGTTTTCTGTCTGTCTTGTTATGTCGGATTTGGTCCGACTGACCGACGGGCCTCTGCATACAAGCCTACAGTATTCACCATTTGCGCCTCCGCCAGAGAGAGAGAAGAGAGGGAAGAAACCACCATTTACAGTGCCTTGCAAAAGGTAGCTTTTTGGCCATCAAGGAAAACGCTATGTCTGGCGCAAACCCAACACCTCTCATCACCCCGAGAATACCATCCCCACAGTGAAGCATGGTGATTCTCAATCCAATTTAGAATCTGTGATATGACTTAAAGATTGCTGTACACCAGCGGAACCCATCCAACTTGAAGGAGCTGGAGCAGTTTTGCCTTGAAGAATGGGCAAAAATCCCAGTGGCTAGATGTGCCAAGCTTATAGAGACATACCCCAAGAGACTTGCAGCTGTAATTGCTACAAAAGGTGGCTCTACAAAGTATTGACTTTGGGGTGGTGAATAGTTATGCATGCTCAAGTTTTCTGTTATTTTGTCTTATTTCTTGTGTTTCACACAAAAAAACATTTTGCATCTTCAAAGTGGTAGGCATGTTGTGTAAATCAAATGATACAACCCCCCCAAAAAATCCATTTTAATTCCAGGTTGTAAGGCAACAAAATAGGAAAAATGCCAAGGGGGGTGACTACTTTCGCAAGCCACTGTACAAGATAAATGTAAGTCACAAAAAAACATTTAATTAACCTCTACGGGATTGGTGTT
Organism: Coregonus clupeaformis; assembly: GCF_020615455.1. NCBI lineage: Eukaryota > Metazoa > Chordata > Actinopteri > Salmoniformes > Salmonidae > Coregonus > Coregonus clupeaformis. The sequence goes on from NW_025533473.1 coordinate 446,121, forward strand.
CCTTATACGGGACGGTTGTTGCTCAATATGCAATATATGACTAGAATGGTGTTGTAAACAACAGCCAACTTTCCGGGACATAGTCATGTCTTATATGGGCAAAAAGCTTAAATTATTGTTAATCTATCTGCAGTGTCCAATTTACAGTAGCTGTTACAGCTAAAAAATACCATGCTATTGTTTGAGGATAGTGCACAACAACAAAACACTTTTATCACAGCAACTGGTTTGGTACATTCACCTCTGAAGGTAAGTAATGTACTTACATTGAGTAATCTTGCTCTGATTTGTCATCCTGAGGGTCCCAGTGATAAAATGTAATGTAGTTTTGTTTGAAAAATCTATTTTTATATTCAAATGTTCTACAGTTTGACCACTGACTCCAAACCCACCCCGCCCGGTCATCTAAATGTGGGAAGGTTAGTGTCTTTTCTGTAGGGAAGCTAATTATCCATAATTTATGACATTCCTGGGAGTGTGAAAACTTAAATGTTGTATTACTATAGCATTTTTGTATGTTCTCTATAGTTATGTACTTGAAAACCAATTCGGCACATTTGGGAAAACTCCTGGCAGACTTGAAACAAAATATTTTGTAGTGATGTAATTCTTCACTGGATTGTCTAAAACTTTGCATACACCCTGCTGCCATCTGGTGGACAACATCTAAATTACATCTAGAATCCTACATCACTGTCTGGCCTTTCTCTTGCACTTCAAAGATGATGCAACAACAACAAAAAATTGAAAACGCATGTTTTTTTGTTTGTATTATCTTTTACCAGATCTAATGTGTTATATTATCTTACATTAATTTCACATTTCCACAAACTTCAAAGTGTTTCCTTTCAAATGATATCAATAATATGCATATCCTTGCTTCAGGTCCTGAGCTACAGGCAGTTAGATTTGGATCTCTCATTTTAGGTGAAAATTGAAAAAAAAAGAGTCAGATCCTTATTAAAGTGCCTTGCTATACAAGATTAACATATGTCTCACAAATAGATTTTCATTTAAAAGCCTACTGATGCCGGTACAAAACTGTACTTCTTGGTTTTAAGAGGTAATGACCTGAGTCTGCGGCCAAAAATCTGAGTTCAAAAATAGGACCAAATCAATCTTTATTTAAAGTGCATTTAAAGTTTGATTTGATTTAGTCCTATTCTTTAAATTAGATTTTTGGTTGAGATGGAGATATGAATCCAACATATAAATTATTAATTTGTATACAAACTGGAATTAAAGCCGGACTAAGTCAGTGGCACCGATGGAACTATCCAAGCAGAAGATGCATCTTCTTTAAATGTTGATATTTGGTTGCGTTGACAACCAAACACAATGCAATATCAAGTTTGTATCTATCAGCCTCTTTTAGATATGCTGGATAAATTACATTTGAAACGTAATCTAGCTCTCTATCAATTGATAACCATTCACATTAAATGTATTCAAGCCACGTAAGGGAAAAATATTGTCTCCAATGGCTCTTTAGCGGACTATAGTGGGATTGAATGAATGAAATACAATCAGTGAACCATTGGAGTCTTTTTCACCTTTCAACTGCCCCTTAATCTTCCCCTTTCTTCCTCTCTTACCATCACGTCAACACAGATTGTTCTTGTATGGCCCAGAACATGGCTTCAGTGTGGTTTAGGCTATAGATTGAATTGAATTGAATTACTTCATTTTTCCAGAAGGAATTTCATTTGTGGCAAGTCGGATAAGATAAAGATATATAGTAAGCATATAAACAGCAACATTCACACTTGACAGATACAAACGCTTACATGGTATATACAAGATAAATGTAAGTCACAACAACAAAAATTAAAGCGCCTTGCTATACAAGATGAACATAAGTCACACAAATACATTTTCATTAAAAAGCCTACTGATGCCGGTACAAATCTGTTAGTAGCTTTCTTTGTTTTAAGAGGTAAAGACCTGAGTCTGCGCCAAATCATCTGAATTAAAGAATAGGACTAAATTAAATCAATCTTTATTTAAAGTTTAATTTGATTTAGTCCTATTCTTTAACTTGGATTTTTGGTTGAGATGGAGACGTGAATCCAACATATCAATTATTAATTTGTAGACAAACTGTAATTAAAGCCGGACTAAGTCAATGGCACCGATGGAATTATCCAAGCAGAAGATACAACTCCTTCAAATGTTGATATTTGGTTGCGTTAACAACCAAACACAATTTGTTAATTGTTAATAGGACAGCGCACAATTGGCCCAGTGTCGTCCGGGTTTGGCCAGGGTATGCCGTCATTGTAAATAAAAATGTGTTCTTAACTGACTTGCCTAGTTAAATAAAAAATAAAAATGTTGGATTTTAGACTTTGATTCCAAGTACACAATACTTGAAACAATGTTGATTCAACCAGTGGGAAGTGAAGGCCTAATATACAATTATAATAACTGCTATTATGAAAGTCGCATCTTCCCCGCTCTGTCTTTTTTAATGTGACACTGACATTTTATTGAATTTCAATATCACAAAATAAAAAAGTATGTTATTAGTAATAATAATGGACATTGAGTGGCCACTGTCTGATGGCTATGGTGTCACGGTTTCGGCCGAGGCGGCCCCTCCTCCTTGTTCGGGCAGGCTTCGGCGGTCGTCGTCTCCGGAGTACTAGCTGCCACCGTTCGATGTTTCATGTTTGATTCGTTTTGTCTGTTTGTCACACCTGTTTAGTGTTTAGTCTCATTAGGCACCCTATTTAGTTCCTTGTGTTAGTTTAGGTGTTGTGTGTAATTGTTTTACTGTCGTGTGGTAGTTTTGGTCCGCTGTATTTTGTTCTCTCTTTATTTCGTGTTGTAATTAGAGAGTCCTGCACTTTGTGCACACTTACTTTGTTCAGTTTAGTGTGCGTTTATTTCGCCTGTGGCCTGTGGCCGTTGTTGGCGTGTTTCTACGGACTTCACTAAAGACCTTTGGATTTATATCTCTGTGTCCTGCGTGTGATTCCACATCCCACTACACTCCACTCTTGACAGAATTACACACCATCTCATGGAATCAGCAGGAGCACCCACACCCACCGACATCATGGAGGAGCGCTTTCGTGGTCAAGAAGATCGGATCAACCAAATCGGGCACGCCCTGGACCGGGTGATGAACATTCTCCATCGTTGGGAGATCAGCGATGTACCCACACCTCCACCTACCGCACCATCACCATCGGTCAGCCCGCCCGTCCAACAACCGGAACCCAGTGGGATTCGGCTCTCGCTCCCGAGGGCGTACGACGGCACCGCTGCCGGGTGTCAGGGGTTCCTGTTACAAGTGGAACTCTACCTTGCCACCGTACACCCGGCGCCCTCGGGACACGAGAGCGTTTCCGCCCTCATCTCCTGTCTCACCGGCAAGGCGTTGGAGTGGGCCAACGCCGAATGGAGGAGAATAGACGCCGCCACTATCACCTATGCGGAGTTCTCCCGCCGCTTCCGTGCGGTCTTCGACCATCCACCGGAGGGGAAGGCGGCGGGGGAGCGTCTATTCTACCTCCGGCAGGGGATGAGGAGCGCTCAAGAGTTTGCGCTGGAGTTCCGGACTCTAGCGGCAGATGCAGGGTGGAATGAGCGGGCCCTCATAGACCACTTTCGTTGCAGCCTCCGGGAGGACGTCCGCAGAGATTTGTCGTGCAGGGATACTACACTCTCATTTGACCAGTTGGTGGACATGGCCATTCGACTGGACACCCTGCTCGCTACCCGCGGACGTCCCAGGTGGGGGTCGCCCATTCCACCCTCCAGCGCCTCCGAGCCGAGCCCGATGGAGCTCGGAGGTGCTGGCGCTAGAGGGGGGAGAAGAAGGAGCCCGAGGGGGGCTGTCCCCTGCACCAACTGTGGCCGTGGAGGGCACACCGCGGCTAGGTGCTGGGGAGGGTCCCCTGGTGAGGGAGACGGCAGGTCACACATTGGGGAGTCCTCCCAGGTGAGTAGGCGCCCCACTTACCCAGAGCTTTCTGTCGTACACATAACTATACCTGTTTGTTTTCCACAGGTTGCACCTCGTTCCCAGCATAAGGCGCTAGTAGATTCAGGCGCAGCTGGGAATTTTGTAGATCGTAAATTCTGTGTTGAGTTAGGGATTCCCCTCCTTCCGGTTGATAATCCTTTCCCTGTACATGCCCTAGATAGTCGTCCGTTAGGATCTGGGTTGATTAGGGAGGTCACGGCGCCACTTAGGATGAAGACGCAGGGGGTCATGAGGAGACGATTCAACTCTATCTGATCGACTCTCCTGCGTATCCGGTGGTACTGGGGCTTCCCTGGTTGATTACCCATGATCCTACGATTTCGTGGCGAGAGAAGGCTCTTAAAGGGTGGTCTGCTCAGTGTGAGGGGCTATGTCTGGGTGTTTCCGTAGGGGCGACCTCGGTGGAGAGTCCGAACCAGATGCCAGCACTGCACATTCCACCTGAGTATGAGGATTTGGCACTCGTGTTTAGCAAAACAAGAGCGGCACGGTTGCCGCCTCATAGACAGGGGGATTGTGCGATAGACCTCCAGGCAGGAGCTGCGCTCCCGCGGAGCCATGTGTATCCTTTGTCACAGGAGGAGAAGAGGGCAATGGAGACATACATTGCCGAGTCTCTGAGACAGGGATACATACGGCCCTCCACTTCTCCCGCGTCCTCAAGCTTCTTTTTTGTGAAGAAAAAGGATGGAGGTTTGCATCCGTGTATTGATTACCGCGGTCTCAATCAGGTGACTGTGAAATATAGTTATCCACTCCCGCTGATTGCGACCATGACGGAGTCCTTACACGGGGCACGGTTCTTCACAAAATTGGACCTCAGGAGCGCATATAACTTGGTGCGCATTAGAGAGGGCGATGAGTGGAAGACAGCATTTAGTACTACCTCCGGTCATTACGAGTATCTCGTCATGCCATACGGGTTAATGAATGCTCCATCAGTCTTCCAATCTTTTGTAGATGAGATTTTCCGGGACATGCAGGCGCAGGGAGTAGTGGTGTACATAGACGATATTCTGGTGTACAGTTCTACTCGGGCCGAGCATGTAGCCCTGGTGCGCAGGGTATTGAGGAGATTGTTGGAGCATGACCTGTATGTCAAAGCCGAGAAATGTCTGTTCTTTCAGGAGTCAGTCTCCTTTTTGGGTTATCAGTTGTCTGCGTCAGGGGTGAGAATCGAGGTTGACCGTATGTCTGCCGTGCGTAATTGGCAAACCCCAACTACGGTTAAAGAGGTGCAGCAGTTCTTGGGTTTTGCGAATTACTACCGGAGGTTTATCCGGGGTTTTGGACAGGTGGCAGCTCCCATAACGTCCCTTCTGAAGGGGGGTCCTGTGCGCTTGCGGTGGTCAGCTGAGGCGGACAGGGCTTTTGGGAGACTGAAGGACCTGTTTACCTCGGCTCCAGTGCTGGCGCACCCGGATCCCACTTTACCATTCCAAGTAGAGGTAGACGCGTCTGAAGCCGGTATCGGGGCTGTTCTTTCACAACGGTCCGGCACACCACCTAAACTCCGCCCCTGTGCTTTTTATTCTAAGAAGCTCAGTCCGGCGGAGCGGAATTATGACGTAGGGGACAGGGAGCTGTTAGCCGTAGTACAGGCCCTAAAGGTGTGGAGGCATTGGCTTGAGGGGGCTCAACACCCTTTTCTCATTCTGACTGACCACCGTAACCTGGAATACATTCGGGCAGCTAGGAGACTGAATCCTCGCCAGGCTCGATGGACTATGTTTCTCGCCCGGTTTGTGTTTAAGATCACTTACATCCCTGGGTCCCAGAACGGGAAGGCAGATGCCCTGTCTCGGCGGTATGACACAGAGGAGAGGTGCGTGGAACCCACTCCCATACTACCTGAGTCTTGTCTGGTTGCACCGGTGGTATGGGAGGTCGATGCGAAGATCGAGCGGGCATTACGCACCGACCCTAGCCCTCCACAATGTCCGGTGGGTCGGACGTATGTCCCGCTCGAGGTCCGGGATCGGCTTATTTATTGGGCTCACACGTCACCCTCCTCTGGACATCCAGGTATTGGCCGGACAGTGCACTGCCTTAGTACAAAGTACTGGTGGCCAACGTTAGCCAGGGATGTGAGGATTTATGTCTCCTCCTGCTCAGTGTGTGCCCAGTGTAAGGCGCCCAGACACTTGCCCAGGGGTAAATTACAACCCCTGCCCGTTCCACAACGACCCTGGTCTCACCTCTCGGTGGATTTTGTTACCGACCTTCCCTCCTCACAGGGGAATACCACCATCCTGGTCGTTGTGGATCGGTTCTCGAAGGCCTGTCGTCTCCTTCCCATGCCGGGTCTTCCTACTGCCCTACAGACCGCTGAGGCTCTATTTACTCACGTCTTCCGGCATTACGGGGTACCCGAGGATATAGTGTCTGATCGAGGCCCCCAGTTTACCTCCAGAGTCTGGAGAGCGTTTATGGAACGGTTGGGGGTTTCGGTGAGCCTTACCTCGGGTTACCACCCGGAGAGTAATGGGCAGGTCGAACGTGTCAACCAGGATGTGGGTAGGTTTCTGAGGTCATATTGTCAGGGCCGGCCGGAGGAGTGGGCGAGATATGTGCCCTGGGCCGAGATGGCACAGAACTCTCTCCGCCACTCCTCCACTAAACTAACCCCTTTCCAGTGTGTGTTAGGGTACCAGCCGGTTCTGGCACCTTGGCATGAGAGCCAGATCGAGGCCCCTGCTGTGGATGAGTGGGTGCGGCGCTCGGAGGAGACGTGGAACGCTGCACACGTCCATCTGCAGCGAGCCATCCGTCGACAGAAGACGAGCGCCGACCTCCACCGCAGTGAGGGGCCAGTGTACGCACCTGGAGATCGAGTCTGGCTCTCAACCAGAAACCTGCCCCTCCGCCTACCCTGCCGGAAGCTGGGTCGGCGGTTTGTAGGGCCTTTTAAAGTCCTGAGGAGATTGAACGAGGTGTGTTACAGGTTACAACTGCCCATTGATTACAAAAATATTAACCCCTCGTTCCATGTGTCTCTCCTCAGGCCGGTGGTAGCTGGTCCACTCCAGGACTTTGAGATAGAAGAGACTCCTCCGCCCCGTTGGACATCGAGGGGCTCCGGCGTACACTGTTCGGGCCATCCTAGATTCGAGACGCCGGATGGGGGTCTCCAATATCTCGTGGAGTGGGAGGGGTACGGCCCGGAGGAGCGGTGCTGGGTGCCGAGGAGGGACATCCTGGACCCGTCCCTTCTGACCGAATTCCATCGTGGTCATCCTACGCGCCCTGCTCCGCGTCCTCCTGGTCGTCCCCGAGGCCGGGGGCGGCGCACGGCTGGAGCCGCGCGTCAAGGGGGGTACTGTCACGGTTTCGGCCGAGGCGGCCCCTCCTCCTTGTTCGGGCAGGCTTCGGCGGTCGTCGTCTCCGGAGTACTAGCTGCCACCGTTCGATGTTTCATGTTTGATTGGTTTTGTCTGTTTGTCACACCTGTTTAGTGTTTAGTCTCATTAGGCACCCTATTTAGTTCCTTGTGTTAGTTTAGGTGTTGTGTGTAATTGTTTTACTGTCGTGTGGTAGTTTTGGTCCGCTGTATTTTGTTCTCTCTTTATTTCGTGTTGTATTAGAGAGTCCTGCACTTTGTGCACACTTACTTTGTTCAGTTTAGTGTGCGTTTATTTCGCCTGTGGCCTGTGGCCGTTGTTGGCGTGTTTCTACGGACTTCACTAAAGACCTTTGGATTTATATCTCTGTGTCCTGCGTGTGATTCCACATCCCACTACACTCCACTCTTGACATATGGATGGGTGAGAAAGGGATTAACAATAGCTTCGTTTACACCTTGCGCTAACATGTGTTTTTCATTATCCAATCAAGATGAACCAATGACTATCTGATCAAGGTCTGTCATGTTTACGCATGCTATTAAAATGTGTCTTATCTGTCCACTGTGTCCACATTGTGACCAGATTCCCTGGTCCCTCCAAGTATTACAATTATTTGAGAGATATGGCTTCAAAATCATGATTTATATTTGAAGAGTTTATTTCCAAAACGCTATATCCACCAATTTTTCACATTTGTGTTTTTTCATCAGAAATGACTGCTTACTGGTACCTTCATGTATGTGTTCTCAGATGTTTCATTTGTAGATTTTAGATGTGTATGAAAAATATTTTTTGGCAAAACGCTATATATCCATTGTTTAGCTGGAATGGCATATTCGTATCCTGTATATTTGACTGTGATATGTGTTTGTCTCACCTAGCTATCTTAAGATGAATGCACTTACTAAGTCAATGGTGCCATTGTCAATCATTTTACATTACACTTATCCAGATACAATGTGTGCCGGACTACCTCCAGGAGGTGATCATAAAGATCTGATTAAAATCAGTTCATAATGTGTCTTTTGATTGTCTACACTTAAAAATGTGGGCACAATCAGAATGCAGACAAGATCATGACTCAGGACGCATGTTAGCACCAGGTATAAACGGGGCTTCTATGAATTATCCATTCATAAATATCAATAGTTAATGTGAATGAAGACGTGGGCTTGGCAATCTATTGTGAGGGCAGTATAATTATAATCTGTTAACTAAGTGGGTCTGGGAATGGTAGCCTATATAAAGTCCACTCTGGTGGGAACGAATATAGACGAGCCTCCATTACTGGAGAAGAGACGTGACCTGTAAACGGATGCGTGCATAATTTACAATGGCAAAACGGCAAAAGCGAATGGACGTTCTAAAAGCATTGGCGTGCTTGAGATGGATGACATGGATTCAGACGCAAGGGAGAAGCTTAATGAGATGTATCAAGAGATCTACGATGCTGTGATCTATGAAAAATGGGGGAATTTTTCAGATTCTGATTCTGACTATGAGTCTACGTCTGGGCGCAAGAAAAGAGGGTCATACCAGCAATGCTATATTAGAATGTCAATTTGCATAGCATTTTTACTCATCTCAATAATACTGCATACACTACTTTAGATATGCTTCCATGGCTATTATAATTTAGGTAGACAAGCATACTCACAGGGCAAAAACTGGTTGAATCAACATTGTTTCCCACGTAATAAAATATTTTTTAAAAAAGTATGCGATGATGGAGTAACAAAAAGTCACGAAACTACCTTTTGTGATAATAAAGGACAAAGTGATAAAAAAAAAAGACTTATAGTCATTCTTTTATATGCGACCTTTAGTCATTAATATTCATTAATAAACCAAGTTACACTATGTTGCATAATTTAGTGTGTTTTCAATCATATTTCCACCAAAATATGTATTTTAATAAAACATAATTGTACACTATTCTTAGTTAATACCAGGCTACTTTTTATTGACATATGAGCTGCCTGGTTGAGCAAATTTTATCAAAAAATATGCATTTACATATTTCTACTCTTCATAAGGTCTCTACCAACAGGAATGGTGCAATAGGCCATTCAACCCTCAATCATGCACCCATCTGCCTCTTGCTAGATAAATTAAATATTAATTTGTTTCTTAAAGTGCTTTTGCCTTTACTCACACCAACACCAAACGTAATCCAGCTCTTTCAATTGATAACCATTCACATTAAATTCATTCAAACCACGTAGGAGCAGTCTACAATGGTTATTTAGTCAGTGGACTATAGTGGGATTGAATGGATGAATGAGAATCAGCATAGTGAGCCATTGGAGTCGTTCTACATCGTGGAGCTCCGCCCCATAGGGGAGCTCTGCTCCTAGTGGTTTACCCTCTGCCCTAAGGCAGCAGCAGCCTGAGACAAAATTATGCACACACCTACAGCCAATAGGAGTACAGGTGTCCCTATAAGAGGGGATGCCTCCCCTCAATCAGCCTCCCTTTTTCTTCAGCGACTGGATGACTAGACTGAAGAGCCAAGAAGAGACGAAGCACGAAGACTCAGGACGAAAAAACGCCGTTGATATTCCAGTCATCAACGTCGTCTAAATGAGCACACCGGGAGATTTTCCACCCCCAAAAGCTCTTTTCAGAGCTCAGTGCAGATGCACTTCCATGGCGGCCGGTGACCACCACGACCTATGTTTCGTGTGTTTGGGATCCCATCATGCCAAGGAAGGCGTCTGCAGTCCCCCGAATTGCGCCTCCTGCGCCCTCCTTTCTTTAAAGGAGAGGAAGCAGCGTTGGGCGTTTTTCAGGGAGGACATCCCCCTTGAGGATGTGTTGTCGATACTAGCCTCTGCTTCAGAGGCGTCGTCCGACGGCGCAGACTCGGGGGAAGATAGGGATTTTGAGGAAGGGTCTGGCATTCCAATGGAACAGTCGGACCCCGTCCCTCATACTTTCAAGCCCCCCTTTCCTTTGGAGAGCGAGAGGGCTTGTAGTCCCTATAGCGAAGGGGATACGAGCTCTGAGAGATCAGAAGCTCTCTCTTTCGCTGCAGCCTCTCTGAGAGCGGATTTTCCGGGTCTCATTGAGAGAGCTGCTCAACGGCTGGCAATAAGGCTGCCCCCTCTTCCCTCCGCACCGGAGGTTGATATGATGGAGGGCGGTCCTTATTCCAGGCCAAGGAAGGCGGCAGAGCCAGTGGCTCCTGCCATGCCTTCTTTGGCTAGGTACGTTGAGGGCTCGTGGGAGGCACCTTTAGCGGCGCGTTCGCCTGTAAAAGCGTATCTCTCATTCACGAGAGTGGAAGGAAGGTTTCAGGGTTTAGAGAGCGCCATGGCGGCGTATCTTGTACCGGGTTCGAGCCCTTGGCCCTCTTCCAAGAAGGCCACGTTGCCATCCCAGAAGGACCGACTCACAGCGTCGCTGTTAGAGAAGTCTTTTGGGTTGGGAGCCCAAGCTGTAGCAGCAGCTAACAACATTGCCCTCTTGGCGGCCTCTCTGTCCCGTTTAACCACGGGTAAGACAGAGATGGCACCGGAGGAGGTGGAGGAGGCGTCCAGAATTTCTGGCGCCATACTCCACCTTACACAGGCGTCCGCAGTCTGTGCGGGGAGATCCATGGCCACTTCGGTGGTCGGGGAACGACACCTCTGGTTGTCATTGACTTCCATGAAAGAGGCAGACAGGACGTCTCTCTTGAACGCCCCCCTCTCTGACGACGGCCTCTTTGGGGTCGCAGTCAAAGAGGCGACGGAGCGTTTTTCAAAGTTAGAGGAGGAGAAGAAGCAGCTGGCCAAGCACCTGCCGTTGGCAGGACGACTCGGCCCCCCCTCCCCAAAGGCCATCTACCTCCGCCCCTCTAAGTAGACCGGGGTCTACGACGAGGCGGCGTAATCGGCGTCATCCGGCGGCCACGAGCAGCAAGGGAGCGGGCTCGGCCCTCCCAGCAGCTACGGTAGCCCCACTACAGCCGGCGAGGGAGGTGACGAGGACGCCGACCTGGCCCTCCAAGGGAGGCAAGAGGAGGCATACGTGACGGGACGTGGGGGAGAGGATGGAGGACGCATCGATGGTGTCGAACGTGCCCACTGTTCCCCCCCACCCTTCGGTTGAAGGGACGGGTGTTGATGTAAATGCCTTTGTTGATGTGTTTAATAAAGAGTTGGCTCCACCTGACTTTGTCAAAAAGAGCCTCTTTTCCATAATACGTCCGAGAGCGTTCAAATCTCACCCTCTCTTCCTTACCACTCTAAGAGCCGTTCAGCCCACCGAGGGTGCGTTGCTGAACAGGCACTAAGAGTAGGTATCCAGAAGACCTCAATCAGGTCGTCACATCACACTTCACGTATAAGAAGTGCTTTACATAGAAGGCAGCAGTCCCGGTCAGATTCTGACATGAGGACGCAGCCGCTATTTGGGGATGGCGCACTAGCACAGACTAAGGTCTCCACTAGTACGAGCCAGACCCATGCTGCGTTCACGGAGGGCCCGATTACCGCGGTCACCAAGGTGCCCAGAGTATTGGCCCCCAGGCATTGTAACACAGCAGCTATCTGGGGACGGCGCATTATCGCAGACCAAGGTCTCGGTTAATGCGATTCAGACCCATGCTACGTTCACGGAGGGCAGGATTACTAGCGTTATGGGTATACCCAAAGTATCAGCTCCCCTGACAGAACGAGCCAGTACTCACCACACTGAGCGTGAATCAACCCACCAGGGGTGCAGAGTTGAACACACACAGAAGGTGAAAGTTAAGAAGGTATCAAGGCGCCGCCTTGTTTTACCTCATAGAGACCTCATACTACAGACTTCTAGGAGTACTGTAGTGAGGGGCTCTGATAGCGAATTGCAGTCACCTAAGATGACGCAATCGCTTGCTGGGGATGGTGCCCTGCCGCAGGCTGTGGCCTCGGTCAGCGCAATTCAGACCCGCGATGCGTTCAAGGAGGGCAGGAATACGACGGTTACGGGTTTAACCGACGTCCCTACTCCTCTTTCTTTCTCAGAACGCATTTCCTCTCCCTTTCACGGGAGGCCCACCTTGGGCTGTTCCACCACTTCAATGTTGGGGAACAGTGGCGGTAAGGGCCATAGAGGAATACAGGTCCTTCCTACTGGATGCACCACAGCTTCGCGCCCAGCCACTTTCTCTGCATTGCTGGCAGTGGCGAAGAAGCTGCACCCTCTCACGCTGGCTAGAACAGACGTTGCAGAAGGGTTATGCTCTCCAATTCCACCGGACCCCACCCCCGTTCAGGGGAGTGGTGGAGACGGTGATGAAAACGCCAGACAAAGTGGCCGCTCTGATGACAGAGATTACGGAACTTTTGGCGAAGGAGGCGGTGACAGTAGTTCCCCGGGAGCAAAGGAACAAAGGGCTATATTCGCCTTATTTCCTAGTGCCCAAAAAGACGGGGAGTGAGGCCGATTTTGGATTTACGCATTCTCAACAAGAGCATAACCAAACGGCCCTTCCGAATGCTAACGACAAAACGTCTGCTGGAATGTGTCCAGAGAGGGGACTTTTGTACGAGCATAGACCTAAAGGACGCGTACTTTCATGTGCCGGTTCAGCCGCGTCACAGGAAGTTTCTGCGGTTCGCCTTTCAAGGGGTGGCGTACGAATACACGAGGATGCCATTTGGGTACGCCCTGGCACCTCGCACATTTTCCAAGTGTGTAGACGCGGCATTAGAACTGTTGCGTCGTCAGGGAATACGGCTACTAGCCTACCTGGACGACCTACTGGTTCTCGCCCCGTCAGCAGAGCTGGCGATCACTCACACAACACAGACAGTGATGCATCTCACAAGTCTGGGGTTTGCTGTGAATTGGAAAAAGAGCGCGCCCTGGCCCACTCATCAGATTGTCTACCTGGGAATACAGCTAGACACTGTGAGGATGAAGGCTCGAATTTCGGACCCCCGAAGGGTAGCCTTGTTGCTAGCCCTAAGGAAGTGCCGTCCGAATCACACGGTGACGGCGCTGTCGATCATGTCACTTTTGGGTCTCATGTCGTCAGCGCACTCTGTGGTTCCGCTGGGACTCCTGCATATGCGCAGGACGCAGCGATGGTTCGCCCAACTAAGACTAGACCCATTGCGTCATCGTCATCGGTTGGTGGTGGTTCCCCTCTCGCTCAGTGCAGACCTAAACTATTGGAGAAACTCGCGCGTTCTCACGCACGGAGTCCCGATAGGAAAGGGTGTCCTCTCACATCCCAGTATTCACGGATGCGTCCCTGACGGGATGGGGAGGGACATGTCAGACACAAGCGATAGGAGGTGTGTGGCCTCAATCAGGTCGTCACATCAACCTCCTGGAGTTGGAAACGGTTCAACTGGTTCTGACCCACTTCGCGTCTACCCTTCGGGGTCGCGATGTGCTGGTCTGGTCAGACAACCGGACCACAGTATCCCACATAAATCGCCAGGGAGGAGTCAGATCTCCTGCTCTCCATCGGGCGGCAGAGGAATTGTGGCTGTGGGCTCACGAGCACCTTCGCTCATTGAGAGCAGCACACATTCCGGGCTACTTGAACGTAGGAGCAGACCTTATGTCAAGAGGGGGTCCTCGAGACGACGAGTGGTGTCTGCATCCAGACATTGTTCTCCAGATTTGGGAACAATTCGGGAGAGCCGAGGTGGACCTATTCGCGTCACGCGTGAACGCGCAATGTCCTCTGTGGTTCTCTCTGAGGGAACAGGGACGAACCGCCACTGGGAAGGGACGCCTTGCGCACCAACCGTGGCCGAGAGTTCTCCTGTATGCATTCCCTCCGCTGTCCTGCATTCTCCCACTGCTAGCCAGGGTGAGGTCAGGGGGCTGTCAGTGATACTGATAGCGCCCGATCGCCCGGGGCTCCGTGGTTTGCGGAGATGAGTCAGATGTTGATTGCGCCACCTTGGCCAATTCCACATCGACGGGACGCGTTGTCTCAGGCGGCTGGCACGATAGGGAAATTGCCCATAATCGGCCAACCACTGAAGGCCTGGCTGCTGAGAGGAACAGGCTAGAGCGCCGTGGGTTATCTGATGCAGTGATCAGGACCATACAGGGTTCACGTGCCAGTTCCACTTCTAAGATGTATGCCAGTAGATGGAACGTGTTTTCACGATGGTGTGTCACACAAGGTGTAGACCCCATGAGCTGTCAGGTGGAGAGTATTCTCTCTTTTCTACAGCTCATGTTTGATAAGCAAAAATCGCCTGCCACGATTAGAGTGTTTGCAGCAGCGATTTCAGCTTGTCATGAGGGTTTTGGCAGAGACAATGTCTTTAGCCACCCTCTAGTGAAACGCTTCCTATTAGGAACGCGGCGACTTAGGCCAACACCTAGAGTCACGCTTCCTCAGTGGGATTTGGCTTTGGTACTCGAAGCGCTATGTAAGTCGCCGTTCGAGCCATTGAATCAAATACCCCTCAAGATGCTGTCTATAAAGACAGCATTGTTACTCGCTTTGACTACAGCTAAGCGGGTCAGTGATTTGTGTGCTCTTTCGACGAGACATGACTGCTTGGCCATCAATGGTGACATGAGCAGAGCAGTGTTACGTCCTAACCCGGCATTTGTGCCGAAGGTTATTAAGAGTTCATATAGGTCACAGACCGTGGAGCTGTGGGCTTTTTCTCCTCCTCCTCATAGAGAGAGGAGTGAGGAAAAGCTCCATCGCCTGTGCCCGGTACGCGCTTTGGCGTGTTACGTCGAGCGCACAGCAGCGATTAGGTCATCGCCTCAGTTGTTTGTGTGTCACGTGCGGCTGCACTAGGTAGACCACTTTCAAAACAGAGGTTGTCTCACTGGCTTTGTGAAGGCATTGAGACAGCTTATGAGGTGGCAGGGCGGCAATTGCCTCAGGGTATCAGAGCTCACTCCACTCGTGGAGTAGCGGCTTCTACTGCCCTTTTCAGAGGAACAGGAGTAGAGGATATCTGTAGAGCAGCATCCTGGTCGACGCCGTCTCCATTTATCCGTTTCTATCTCTTAGATATGTCTTCTAATTCTCTGGCTCGATCTGTACTCATCGTGGCTGAAGGGAGATCTTGAGCAAGAAAGAGAGGAGAAGCAGGACTGTGGACACAGGTTTCCATCAGGTCCGCTTTGGTTAGGAAGACGTGTTTTTGACAGATGTGTTTTCTAACACTTTGGCTCGGTCTGTACTCAGCATAGCTGAAGGGAGATCTTGAGCTAGGAAGAGAGGGAAAAGCAGGACTATGGACAGGGTTTCCACCAGGTCCGCTTTGGATAAGAAAACATATTTTGTGGCATGAATCCTGACTGACAGGGTCAGTACAGTAGAGGCATGCGTTGATTACAGAATGTGAGGTCATCTATCTGCTTGTTCAGTTAGTATGACTCATGTTTTTGTTCCTGCCCACTAATCTCTGGGATTCCATCGGGTGAGTGGGGCGGTCTACCGCGTTCACAATGTAGAGTGACACTTGATGTCATTCCATTAGTGGTCGGTAGTGTTTACACAGGATATTGAGGCACATCTATCTGCGAGTACAGGTTAGTATGGCTTCTATTCTGGTGATCTGCCCACTAGTCATTGGCATTGCCATTGGACTAGGTGGGGCGGGTCTTTAACCGATGACGCGGTATATTGTGACGCCCGTAGGGGTTTTTAGTTGCAGTACTGCGGGACTCGGTTGCAGCCATTGCTAGGCATGACTTTCTCGTTTCGATGGGAAGTGTTAGGATCGGCAGGGAGTACATTTTGGAGCGCTACGCTCCGCCTTAAACCACTAGGAGCAGAGCTCCCCTATGGGGCGGAGCTCCACGATATAGAACGATTAGTTACCAGAGTGTAACTCCAGTTCTATGAGTGGAGCGGAGCCCCATAGGACTTAAGGCCCTGCCGACCCTCTCTAGTCTCGCTGAAGAAAAATATATTGGGAGGCTGATTGAGGGGAGGCATCCCCTCTTATAGGGACACCTGTACTCCTATTGGCTGTAGGTGTGTGCATAATTTTGTCTCCGGCTGCTGCTGCCTTAGGGCAGAGGGTAAACCACTAGGAGCAGAGCTCATAGAACTGGAGTTACACTCCGGTAACTAATCGTTTTCACCTTTCAACTGCCCTATCAACAACACTCCCCCCTTCTATCTGCCCTCTTCTTCCTCTCTTCTAACCCTCAGCCTTACCTCCACCACATGAACCAGAACATAAACACTAATTGTTATTGTATGGACATGTGCCCAGAACATGGGTGGGTTATAGATCCAAATTGGTAAAACACTGTAGAGCTGAAAGTAAAAAACTCACCTTTTATTTTATGAAGATGGTTCACTTAGATAAGCGTTTGTTGCATTACGGTTTACCTTTCCATTTATGCCTGAATGTCAGCCTTATTCCACATAGGCTAAGGTTACAGTATCCTACCACTAGAAGAGCTGTTTCCTGCCTTTTATTCCGTACAATAATTTGTTCTTAATTGACTTGCCTAGTTAAATAAAGGTTAAATAAAAAAATACCTTTGGTGACTGGTTTTGAGTTTTCGTACAGCCCTTTGGGTGGGCAAAGTTAGAGTGCCACATCACTGAATTGCAGCAACCCAAAAGGATACAATTATCTATATATTATAAAACCTTAACACTCAGCTGCGAGAGGGTCCAATCCTACAATTTTGCACAGATTTTCTTCATTTAGCCTCAAAATAAGCTTTCCGTTGTCCTCTTAAAGGGGAATTTCACTCTTGGGGAATCTGGGCCTGTTTTCATCATGTCCAATGCATGACACATAATTGCCCAGGAGGAAGGCGGGTCTGGGCTTATTGCACTGAATGATACACCCTATGACGGCTTCCGGTGTATTGATGGAAGACGCAATAAATGTAGTCCTGCTTTGTGGCATTTTGCGAAGGCTCTATGTTATACTGATTGCACTATACGTTTTTATGTGTGTAGATATGGTTATCCTTGTTTGATAGAGCCATTGGACGTCTTTCAGCGAGATTCCTATTGAGTGCGATGTCACTTCCTGTTGAACACAGAATGAGGGAGAGCTTGGTTTGTTGTTTTGGAAAGTTTTGAAAGTCTCTGAAAAAGTGTTTTATTGAAAAAATGTGGTTACTAGCTAGCTACCTACCTTTTGAGTTTGGATCCCGCAACGCGATTGGCATCAGTTGCTGGGACCGCTGCTATCTGTCCAGGGATCCTGCTGACCAAGGGTCTGATGAGCTGTATGGCGTAGAAGCTAGCCTTTCCAAATCATGTCCAATCAATTGAATTTACCACAGGTAGACTCCAATCAAGTTGTAGAAACATCTCAAGGATAATGAATGGAAACAGGATGCACCTGAGCTCAATTTCGAGTCTCATAGCAAAGGGTCTGTATACTTATGTAAATAAGGTATTTCCGTTTTTTATTTGTAATAAATTAGCAAACGTTTCTTAAAACCTGTTTTCACTTTGTCTTTACAGGGTATTGTGTGTAGATTGATGAGGGGAAACAATTATTTAATCCATTTTAGAATAAGGCTGTAACGTAACAAAATGTCGAAAAAGTCAAGGGGTCTGAATATTTTCAGAATGCACTGTATATATTTGACCATCAAAAGGTTTTGGGCTGGATAGCCCCAGAAGCCCAGGCCTAATGACGCCACTGCCATCAATGCAGTCTCACACTCAATTCATGCAATAACATGCAAGAAGTTTGCAGCATATTTTTTGCCTTTTTGTTCATTTGAGGACACCTGACTGTCTTTGAAATCTGCGGCTATACTTTTTGCATGTTATTGCGCGAATTGAGTGTGAGACCATTGAAAATCACTGACCCAGTTGATAGTGCAAATAGATATTTTACAGCTCTGATGGCTCATGTCTACCACAACTGTTCCTTTTGTGTTTAAACAGCACAGCACTTAATGCAGCCATTGTTGTTTGAAATGTGCTCACGTGTACAGCACATTGGGAGAGGGTGTGGCATGCAAATGGTCGGACCAAGAGGTTGAACTCAGACTGCAGTCAAACAATGGAGCTGAATGTCATTAAAGATGAAGAGGAGTAGAAGATTGGGGATTTAGTTAATCAAGCTAAGTACAGGTGTCATCCAGATGGTTCACTATTCTCTTTTCTGATTAAAGCATAGACTACCACCTGCTGACTTTTAATATATTCAGAGTTAATACTGTACCCCCCCCCCAAAAAAAAAAAAAATATAATATAAAGGTGAATAAAAACACATTATTTACTGGTTGTATGCTAATTGAAGTATTTATTTCCCAAAAATATATATGATGCTGCAAACTTCAAGAGGTATGAGTGTTTGTGTGTGTGGGCGCCTGAGTGGGGGTCAATTCAGGAAGCAAACAGAAATTATAATTCTAATTCCAATTCTCCTCAATGCCTCCAAATGAAAAGAAATGGACCCCAACCCATGCCCACGAGCGGAAAAGAGGCACGTGCTCACTCAGATATGTCCTGTTTTAAATATATATGTTTTTATTGTTGTTGTTTCTCTGTAATACTACTAGCCACCTATACATTTTATGAAGTTAGCTTTAGCTTGCCCAGATAGGTTCCCAATAATAACTAGCTACCAAGATTCCATTTCAGACTATCAATTAAGTTAGAGTAGCTAGCTTGTCTAACACCTTGTCTAACAACATCCGTTAACATTGAGGAGTTTACCACATCAGTCACTGGCTTCATTAAGTTATTCAACAATGTCGTCCCCATAGTGACCGTACATACATATTCCAACCAGAAGCCATGAATTACAGGCAACATCCGCACTGAGCTAAATGCTAGAGCTGCCGCTTTCAAGGAGAAGGACACTAATCCGGACTCTTATAAGATATCCCGCTACAACCTCCGACAGTCAAAACGTCAATATAGGACTAAGATCGAATCCTACTACGCCGGCTCTGACGCTCGTCAGATGTGGCAGGGCTTGCAAATTATTACGGATTACAAAGGGAAACCCAGTTGTGAGCTCCACAGTGACGCGGGCTTACCAGACGAGTTAAATGCCTTCTATGCTTGCTTCGAGGCAAGCAACACTGAATATTGCATGAGATCACCAGCTGTTCCGGACGACTGTATGATCTTGTTCTCCGTAGCAGATGTGAGTAAGACCTTTAAACAGGTTAACATTCACAAGGATGTGGGGCCAGCTGGATTACCAGGTGCGTACTCAAAGCATGCGGTGACCAGCTGGCAAGTGTCTTCACTGACATTTTCAACCTATCCCTGACCCAGTCTGTAATACCTACAGTGCCTTCAGAAAGTATTCACACCCCTTGACTTTTCCACATTTTGTTGTGTTACAGCCTAAATCTAAACTGGATAACATTTAGATTTTGTGTAACTCGACTACGCACAATACCCCATAATGTCAAAGTGGAATTATGTTTTTTATAAATGTTTACAAATGAATACAAATGAAAACCTGAAATGTCTTGAGTCAGTAAGTATTCAACTTATTGTTATGGCAAGTCTAAATAAGTTCAGGATTAAACATTTGCTCAATAAGTCACATAATAAGTTGCATAGACTTACCTATTGTGCAATAATTGTTTAACATGATTTTTGAATGAATAACTCATCTATGTACCCCACACATACAATTATCTGTAAGGTCCCTCATTTGAGCAGTGAATTTCAAACACAGATTCAACCGCAAAGACCAAGGAGGTTTTCCAATGCCTCGCAAAGAAGGGCACCTATTAGTATTTTTTATTTAACCTTTATATAACTAGGCAAGTCAGTTAAGAACACATTTTTATTTACAATGATGGCCTACCAAAAGGCAAAATACCTCCTGCAGGGACGGGGGCTGCGATTAAAAATACATAAATAAATAAAAATATAGGACAAAACACACAACACGACAAGAGAGACACAACAACACTACATAAAGAGAGACCTAAGACAACCACATAACATGGCAGCAACACATGACAACACAGCATGGTAGCAACACAACATGGCAGCAGCACAACATGGTAGCAGCACGAAACATGGTAAAAAACATTATTGGGCACAGACAACAGCACAAAGGGCAAGAAGTAGATGGGTAAAAAAAAAAGCAGACATTGAACATTGGATGGTGTCTCAATACACCCAGTCACGACAGAGACACAGGCATCCTTCCTAACTCGGTTGCCGGAGAGGAAGGAAACCGCTCAGGGATTTCACCATGAGGCCAATGGTTACAGAGTTCAATGGCTATAATAGGAGAAAACAAAGATAATCCACAATACTAACCTAAATGACACAGTGAAAAGAAGGAAGCCTGTACAGAATAATAATATTCAAAAACATGCATCCTGTTTGCAATAAGGCACTAAAGTAAAACTGCAAAAACATTGGAAAGTAAATTCCCTTTATGTCCCGGATATAAAACATTATGTTTGGGGAAAATCCAGTTCAGCACATCACTTAGTATCACTGTTAATATTTTCAAGCATGGTGATGGCTGCATCATGTTATGGGCATGCTTGTCATCAATAAGGACTATGGAGTTTTTTATGATAAAAATAAACCTAATAGAGCTAAGCACAGGCAAAATCCTAGAGGAGAACCTGGTTCAGCCGTCTTTCCAACTCACAGGACAATAACCTAAAACCCAAGGACAAATTTACATTGGAGTTGCTTACCAAGAAGACACTGAATGTTCCTGAGTGGCCTAATTACAGTTTTGACTTAAATTGGCTTGAAAATCTAGGGCAATAATTGAAAATGGCTGTCTAGCAATGATCAACAACCAACTTGACAGAGCTTGAAGCATTTTTAATAAGAATAATGTGCAAATATTGTACAATCCAGGTGTGCAAAGCTCTTAGAGACTAATCCAGAAAGACGCACAGCTGTAATAATTGCAGAAGGTGATTCTAACATGTATTGACTCAGGGGTGTGAATACTTATGTAAATGAGATATTTATGTATTTAATTTTCAATAAATTAGAAACATTTTCTAAAAAAACATGTTTTCACTTTATGGGGTATTGTGTGTAGATGGGTGAGAAACAAATATTTAATCAATTTTGAATTCAGGCTGTAACACAACAAAATGTGGAATAAGTCAAGGGGTATGAATACTTTCTGAAAGCACTGTAAATGCTTAGAAATAACAAAATACTCATGTTTTATCAGCCTATGTACATTGTTTAGCCTATATACAGTTTAATATTAATTATGCATAAAGGTAGCCTATTCTAAAGTGTTAAATAATTTATAAAACACAAAACACCACCCAACAAAACAGCTCTTCTAGTGGTAGGATACTGTAACCTTAGCCTATGTGGAGTATGGCTGACATGCAGGCATGTATTGGTAAATGGCTAAGTAAACCCTAATGGAAGAAAAAACTATTATCTAAATCAACCATATTCACAAAATAAAAAGGTGAGTTTTCTGTCTTCAGCTCTTTTGCCCATTTTGATCTATAACCCAGATCAAAGCCATGTTCTTGTAACTAGCATGTCCATACCAGAACAATCCGTGTTGATGTGATGGTTCCTGTGGTGGAGATAAGGCTGGGGGTTAGGGAAGAGAGGAAGAAGAGGGCAGATGAGAAGGGGAGGGGAGGAGGGGGTGTTGATAGGACAGTTAAAAGGTGAAAACGACTCAAATTGCTTGCTATGCTGATTCCCATTCATTCATCCATCCATTCAATCCCACTAAAGACTACTATAGAATCATTGGGGACGATTTCATCTGTAACTACGTGGCTTGAATGAATTCAATGTGAATGCTTATCAACTGATAAGAGAGCTAGATTCCGTTTGGTGTTCCTATATGAGTGAAGGCAAAGAACTTTAAGAAACGATTTCATTTATCATTTATCCAGCATATCTAGAAGAGACATGGGTGCATGACTAGACTTCATTGACTAACCCCGCGCAAGTAAGTGTCCCGTGCGTATTTTCTCCACCTTCCCCAACTCCTTTATCAAATATTTATTATAGTGGAATTGTCAATCATTTGGCATAGGCCTAGAGTACATAAACTCAACAGTTAAAACAAATGATTCACTTCTGTAGAAAACAACATGGATTGTGTGCAAAAACACTTATTTTGAGACTATTTATTTTGGTTTGATTTTAATAAAATATCACAAAGGCCTAAACCCATGGAATTATATTTATTGGTATACATATTTCAAATTCTATGCAAACCTCAAGTGAAAGCTGGATAAGGTGAGCGCCGGACTACACTTAAAACTGGAGCTTTTATCGGAAAACGTCCACTCAAATGCAAAATATAAGATGTTTTCCAAACTTCTCAACAAGGATTAGTTGGGCAGCGTGAGTAGTTCTTTTTATTTAGCTTAATTAACAGGTTTACTGTCGTGGGGTGATCCTATAAATCAATACCATCTCTCAGCTCTCAATACCATCTAAATACCATCTGATCTGTTTCAACTTTATCCTTCCGCTCCCATCCTGACTGACTCACTTACTGATTGTTGTATTGTTTTTTTTGTTCAAATTACTTGTATGTGCTGTGTGTTGCAATTCAGCTTTTATCTGCCAAGTACGGTCTACATGTAATAACATTAATAGGCCAATAGGCAATTCTTCCCACAGTTATGTCAAGTTGGCTGGATGTCCTTTGGATGATGGAGCATTCTTGATACACACGGGAAACTGTTGAGCGTGAAAAACCAAGCACTGTTGCAGTTCTTTACACAAACCAGTGTGCCTGGCACCTACTACCATACCCCGTTCAAAGGCACTTAAATATTTTGTCTTGCCCATTCACCCTCTGAATGGCACACATACACAATACATGTTTCAATTATCTCACAATACATATTCAATTATTAACCTCCTTTAACCTGTCTCTTCCCTTCATCTACACAAGTGGTCACCAAACTTTTCTGAGTAAAGATCACTTTTGCAGTCAAAAAGCAAGCCAAGATCTACCACTCAGATAAAAATGTACACTAACCTAATAAAAAGTTATATAGGAATGAGGTTTGTGCAGTAGGCAGGCCGAATAGGCCTACATTATCACAGCATATTGGCTATATGCCTGGCCTGCCAATATTGAGGCTATTGGTGATTTCAAAACAGCTACAGAGTAAAATAAATAATGGAAAAGTGGTGTGTGCATATATATTCACCCCCTTTGCTATGAAGCCCCTAAATAAGATATGGTGCAACCAATTACCTTCAGAAGTCACATAATTAGTTAAATAAAGTCCACCTGTCTGCAACACCACTAAGCAAGGGGCACCACCAAGCAAGCGGCACCATGAAGACCAAGGAGCTCTCCAAACAGGTCAGGGACAAAGTTGTGGAGAAGTACAGATCAGAGTTGGGTTATAAAAAAATATCAAAAACTTAGAACATTCCATGGAGCACCATTAAATCCATTATTTAAAAAATTGAAAGAATATAGCACCACAACAAACCTGCCAAGAGAGAGCCGCCCACAAAAACTCACGGACCAGGCAAGGAGGGCATTAATCAGAGAGGCAACAAAGAGACCAAAGATAACCCTGAAGGAGCTGCAAAGCTCCACAGCGGAGATTGAAGTATCTCTCCATAGGACCACTTTAAGCCGTACACGCCACAGAGCTGGGCTTTACGGAAGAGTGGCCAGAAAAAAGCCATTGCTTGAAGAAAAAAATAAGCAAACACGTTTGGTGTTGAGACTAAAATTGAGCTTTTTGGCCATCAAGGAAAACGCTATGTCTGGCGCAAACCCAACACCTTTCATCACCCGAGAACACCATCATGGACTGGGAAACTGGTCAAAATTGAAGGATGGATGGATGGCGCTAAATACAGGGAAATTATTGAGGAAAACCTGTTTCAGTCTTCCAGAGATTTGAGAATGGGATGGAGGTTCACCTTCCAGCAGGACAATGACCCTAAGCCTACTGCTAAAGGAACACTCAAGTGATTTAAGGGGAAACATTTAAATGTCTTGGAATGGCCTAGTCAAAGCCCAGACCTCAATCCATTTGAGAATCTGTGGTATAACTTAAAGATTTCTGTACACCAGCGGTACCCATCCAACATGAAGGAGCTGGAGCAATTTTGCCTTGAAGAATGGGCAAAAATCCCAGTGGCTAGATGTGCCAAGCTTATAGAGACATACCCTAAGAGACTTGCAGCTGTAAGTATCAACGTGTAGCTCAGTTGGTAGAGCATGACGCTTGCAATGCCAGGGTTGTGGGTTCGTTTCCTGTGGGGGGCCAGTGTAAAAATTGTTTTATGTAAGTTGCTCTGGATAAGAGCGTCTGCTAGATGACGGAAATGTAATTGCTGCAAAAGGTGGCTCTACAAAGTATTGACGTGGGTGTATGAATCCATTTTAATTCCAGGTTGTAAGGCAACAATTAGGAAAAATGCCAAGGGGGGTGAATACTTTCGTAAGCCACTGCATGTATGCAACAAGGCACTAAAGTAATACTGAAAAAAAACACGGAAAAGTAATACACTTTTTGGCCTAAATGCAAAGCTTTATGTTTGGGGCAAACTCAACACAACACATCACTGAGTAACTGCCTCCTTATTTTCTAACATGGTGGTGGATGCATCATGGTATAGGTATGCTTGACATCAGCAAAGACTGGTGAAGTTTTTTTTAGGAAAACCTGTTTTAATCTGCTTTACACCAGACCCTGGGAGAGATATTCACCTTTCAGAAAGACAATAACCTACAACACAAAGCCAAATCGACACTGGAGTTGCTTACCAAAAGGACAGTGAATGTTCCTGAATGGCCAAATTACAGTTTTGACTTAAATCTGCTTCAAAATCTATGGCAAGTGTTGAAAATGTCTGTCTAGCCATGATCCTTGACAGAGCTTGAAGCATTTAGAAAATAATAATGGGCAATTTTTGCTGAATACTTATCTAATCAAGGTGTATTAGTGTTTTATTTTTCGTTCATCTTTTTAAAAAATATATAACTTTTCTGCCACTTTGACATTACAGAGAATTTAGTGTAGATTGTTGACAAAAAAATGACAATTTTAATGCCACTTTGTAAGAAATCCAAGGGGGGTGTAGACATTCTATAGGCACTGTAAATGCCAGCTGAAAGTACCAGTGGCCTGGCTCTGGCCCCATGTGAGAGCAGGTCCACCGGAGCCATGGCCCAGTGAGACACGGGTAGTGGCCCACATAGATTGAAACAGAAAAGTATGTTGTGTAAAACACTGGGGTAAATCCTGTATGGAAATGGGCCATGGTATCAGATGAAGGCAAATTGTCTAAGACTCCAGCCACCCAAGACATAGACCGTTCTCTCTGCTACCGCACAGCAAGCGGTACCGATGCACCAAGTCTGGAGCCAATAGGACCCTGAACAGCTTCTACCCCCAAGCTATAAGACTGCTAAATAGTTAGTTAAATAGTCAACCAATAGCTACCCGGAATATTTGTATTTACCGTTTTTGCACTAACTCTTTTGACTCATCTCATATGCTGATCTTACTGATTATTATCTATCCCGTTGCCTAGTCACTTGTCAAGGGGTGCTGAAGGTGGGTGTGGTGCATGAATCAAGCGCAGGACGCAGAAGCTCAGTCCAAAAGACTTTAGTGCAATATTCACGTAGAAAATAAGCACAATAAGCCCGAAGGCGAAATAACGGCGCACACAGGCGTCAAACAAACGGCGCACTAACATGTGCGAAAAACCTCTCCAAAACACTGGAGGGAAGTACGTAGCTCCAACACGAAACAGAAGCGCAATCACACACAAAGACAAACACACACAACGAGAACTAAATAGGACACTAACGAGGACTAACAAGACACAGGTGTACAACATCAAGACAAAACCAAACGAACATGAAACATAGATCGGTGGCAGCTAGTACTCCGGGGACGACGACCGCCGAAGCCTGCCCGAACCAGGAGGAGGAGCAGCCTCGGCCGAAACCGTGACAGTCACTTTCTCCCTACCTATATATACATACCTACCTCAATTACCTCGCAGGAAGTACAAGGTTGACATTTCTATAACACACGGTTGCAAATTGCAGTGTTTCTTTACACTGCAATGTAACTGTAATCTTTGTGGAAAAATGGATTTTATATGATATTCTCTGTGTGCCTACTAAAAACATGTATAGCCTAAATCAATGTTAAATGTGTAGGATTAACATAAACTTCTAACTGCCATTATGAAATACATCTTCATGTCTCATACTTTTCTTATGTGACACTGCTGATTTATAGAATTCAAATAATCATAAACAAATAAATATATTATTAGGCCCTTTTACTCCTCACTAGCGACAATGACAGTTTTCTAGCGTTGGTATAGTCCAGTGTTACTCACTATTTTTTGTAAGGGGGACACTTTGGGTTGAGACAATCATTCAGAGGGCCGCACAGATCTTTAATTTTTTCTTCCAATATGATCAATTATCAATTGAGAGCAAATTCAGAGTAATAGAGTACATAAAACTGATTTGATGTACAGCACATCACAAATATATACAGTACCAGTCAAAAGTTTGGACACACCTACTCATTCCAGGCTTTTTCTTTATTTTTTACTATTTTCTACATTGTAGAATAATAATGAAGACATAAAACTATGAAATAACACATATGGAATCATTTAGTAACCAAAAAAGTGTTAAACAAATCAAAATATATTTTATATTTGAGATTCTTCAAATAGCCACGCTTTGCCTTGATGACAGCTTTGCACACTCTTGGCATTCTCTCAACCAGCTTCACCTGGAATGCTTTTCCAACAGTTTTGAAGGAGTTCCCACAAATGCTGAGCACTTGTTGGCTGCTTTTCCTTCACTCTGCAGTCCGACTCATCCCAAACCATCTCAATTGGGTTGAGGTCGGGGGATTGTGGAGGCCAGGTCATCTGATGCAGCACTCCATCACTCTCCTTCTTGGTAAAATAGCCCTTACACAGCCTGGAGGTGTGTTGTGTCATTGTTCTGTTGAAAAACAAGTGATAGTCCTTCTAAGCACAAACCAGATGGGATGGCGTATCATTGCAGAATGCTGTGGTAGCCATGCTGGTTAAGTGTGCCTTGAATTCTAAATAAATCACAGACAGTGTCACCAGCAAAGCACCCCCACACCATAACACCTCCTCCTCCATGCTTTACGGTGGGAAATACACATTCGGAGATCATCCGTTCACCCACATCGCATCTCACAAAGACACAGCGGTTGAAACCAAAAATCTCAAATTTGGACTCCAGACCAAAGGACACATTTCCACCGGTCTAATGTCCATTGCTCGTGTTTCTTGGCCCAAGCAAGTCTCTTATTCTTATTGGTGTACTTTAGTAGTGGTTTCTTTGCAGCAATTTGACCATGAAGGCCGGATTCACACAGTCTCCTCTGAATAGTTGATGTTGAGAGGTGTCTGTTAATTGAACTCTGTGAAGCATTTATTTGGGCTGCAATTTCTGACGCTGGTAACTCTAATGAACTTATCCTCTGCAGCAGAGGTAACTCTGGGTCTTCCATTCCTGCGGTGGTCCTCATGAGAGCCAGTTTCATCATAGCGCTTGATGGTTTTTGCGACTGCACTTGAATAAACTTTAAAAGTTCTTGAAATTTTCCGTATTGACTGACCTACATGTCTTCAAGTCATGATGGAATGTCGTTTCTCTTTGCTTATTTCAGCTGTTCTTGCCATAATATGGACTTCGTCTTTTACCAAATCGAGCCATCTTCTGTAAAACCTCCCACCTTGCCACAACACAACTGATTGTCTCAAACGCATTAAGAAGGAAATAAATTCCACAAATTAACTTTTAAGAGGGCACACCTGTTAATTGAAATGAATTCCAGGTGACTACAGCATGAAGCTGGTTGAGAGAATGACAAGAGTGTGCAATGCTGTCATCAAGGCAAAGGGTGGCTATTTGAAGAATCTCAAATATAAAATATATTTTGATTTGTTTAACACTTTTTTGGTTACTACATGATTCCATATGTGTTATGTCATAGTTTTATAGTCTTCACTATTATTCTACAATGTAAAAAATAGTAAAAATAAAGAAAAACCCTTGAATGAGTAGGTGTGCCCAAACTTTTGACTGGCGGTGTATATTTTAGTCATTGTAGCAGACGCTCTTATCCAGAGCGACTTACAGTTAGTGAGTGCATACATTTTTCATACTGGCCACCCATGAGAATCGAACCCACAACCCTGGCGTTGCAAAGCACCATGCTCTTCCAACGGAGCTACAGGAGGCCTACATACACACATCAAATAGGCTACATCACATGTATAAGACTCATATTAAGGGTTACCTCAGTAGTTGGATGAGTGAAAATGTCCCTTCTGCTCCTTGGCTGAATTCATTCTAAATGTATAGTCTCCAGGTGTACATTGGTCCGTCTGTTTCTCTGATTTTGTTTCACAATGTTCATTGTTGAAAATGTTGCTTCACATGAATAAGTGCTGACAAAAAATGATGTCACCTTTTGCACACACTGCTTCAGAAGTGGATACCCTGTGTCTGACACAAGGCTCCATAAATGGGTAACACCTTATCTTAGTTCACCTTGCAATGTGTCATTTGCATGCTGCGCCACTATCTCACTCTCTATTCCAGCACGGTCAGGACAGAGGGCTGTGATGACTGGGGTCAGAGATGACACTAGCACATGAAAGGGGTTCTCAATGAAGTTGAAAAACTCCTTGTACTCCATGATATCCTGAAATCTTGACTCCAACTCCAACTTCAACTCTTCCAACACACGCACAAATGCATCATAGCTAAAATGTTGCAGTATGTCTGGGTTGGATGTGGTGACTGCTCTGAGTTTTGGGAAATGAACAAACTGTCTGTGAGGCATGCACACCGTGGTGATATTAATTTGAAATGCTGTGATCACAGGCAGCATTTTGCCGGGAGTGTTAGCTTTCCCTTGGAGCAGGAGACTCACCGTGTTCAGGTGGCCGAGGTGATGTCAGTTAAAAAAGCCAGCTTTAATATCCACTGTGGATCATCCAGCTCTGGCTCCTCTCCCCCCTTGCTTGCAACAAATTCACGTTGTTCTCCAACTTTTCCTCCTCATTTTCATTGTCAATAGATTTACGTTTATTTATTTATTTTTTACAATAAATCGATCCATGTCGACCAGACTGCAAAATTACCTAGTAGCAAACTGATATGTGTCGCTGAGCTGTTGCGTTCTATTTCGCCAAACGTTCTATTTCGGCCTTTCTGTTCAACAGCTGCGCTATACTGCCATCTATCTGCCGTCCAATGAACAATAGATGTATTCAATAAAGTGATTCAGGCCTGCATTGAACACATTGAATTGAAATTGTATCATTGTTATGTATTATGAATGAAAAATAGGAAAATCAGCGTCAAATTAAGGGCTCGGCCTGCGGTCCGCGCAATGAGTACCACTGATTTAGGCTATACATGTTTTTAGAAGGCACACAGACAAAATCATGTAAAATCAATTTTTCAAAATTTGCTCTTACAAAAACTATCACAGTTAAATTGCAGTATAAAGACACCGCAATTTGCAACCACCAGCGGGCATGTTATATAAATGTAAATCCTGTTCTTCTTCATAAGAACAGTTCCCGCTCAGCCCAGTTAAAACTGTTCGCTGCTCTGGCACCCCAATGGTGGAACAAGCTCCCTCACGACGCCAGGACAGCGGAGTCACTGACCACCTTGCGGAGACACTTGAAACCCTACCTCTTTAAGGAATAACGCTCTTATCCAGAGCGACTTACAAATTGGTCCATTCACCTTATAGCCAGTGGGATAACCACTTTACAATTTTTTTTTTTTTAATGTTGTTCTTTCTTTCTTTCTTTCTTTCTTTCTTTCTTTCTTTCTTTCTTTCTTTCTTTCTTTCTTTCTTTCTTTCTTTCTTTCTTTCTTTCTTTCTTTCTTTCTTTCTTTGGGGTGGGGGTAAGGGGGGGTAGAAGGATTACTTTATCCTATCCCAGGTGTTCCTTAAAGAGGTGGGGTTTCAAATGTCTCCGGAAGATAAAACTAAAACTAATGAAATAAAAAAATAAAATAAAATAACTATTACAAATAACAAAAAAATATATATATTTTATTTATTTATTGTAAAGTAGTTGTCCCACTGGCTATCATAAGGTGAATGCACCAATTTGTAAGTCGCTCTGGATAAGAGCGTAAATGTAAATGTAATAAACTTAGAAGGCTGAATGTCAATCAATCTGTTTTACAATCCTTTTACAGATGTTTTATTGAGCCAGTCTTCACATTTAGTGTAGTTTACTTGTTTAGCTCCCTCACATGGGCAAGTCAGAATACCCATAGAGAGAGTCATGTAGGTCAGTGGTAAGATTATAGGGAGAAAGCAAAAGGCTCTCCAAGACATTTACAAAGAGTGCACACATATAAAGACTCTCAGACCATGAGAAACAAGATTATCTGGTCTGATGAAACCAAGATTGAACTCTTTGGCCTGAATGCCAAGCATCACGTCTGGAGGAAACATGGCACCATCCCGAGGGTGAAGCTTGGTGGTGGCAGCATCATGCTGTGGGGATGTTTTCAGCGTCAGGGACTGGGAGACTAGTCAGGATCGAGGGAAAGATGAACAGAGCAAAGTACAGAGAGATCCTTGATGAAAACCTGCTTCAGAGCGCCCAGGACCTCAGACTGGGGCGAAGGTTCATCTTCCAACAGGACAACGACCCTGAGCACACAGCCAAGACAACGCAAGAGTGGCTTCGGGACAAGTCTCTGAATGTCCTTGAGTGGCCCAGCCAGAGCCCGGACTTGAACCAGATTGAACATCTGTGGAGAAACCAGAAAATGGCTATGCAGCGATACTCCCCATCCAACCTGACAGAGCTTGAGAGGATCTGCAGAGAAGAATGGGAGAAACTCCCCAAATACAGGTGTGCCAAGCTCGTAGCGTCATACCAAGAAGTTAAATAGTTAGTTAAAGCTATTTATAGTTTTGTTGTAGAAGCTGTTCAGGGTCCTGTTGGCTCCAGACTTGGTGCATCGATACCGCTTGCTGTGCGGTAGCAGAGAGAACAGTCTATGACTTGTGTGGCTGGAGTCTTAGACAATTTGTCTTCCTCTGACACCATGGCCCATTTCCATACAAATCAAATCAAATCAAATCAAATTTTATTGGTCACATGCGCCGAATACAACAGGTGCAGACATTACAGTGAAATGCTTACTTACAGCCCTTAACCAACAGTGCATTTATTTTAAACAAAAAAGTAAGAATAAAACAACAACAAAAAAGTGTTGAGAAAAAAAGAGCAGAAGTAAAATAAAGTGACAGTAGGGAGGCTATATATACAATAAAATAAAGTGACAGTAGGGAGGCTATATATACAGGGGGGTACCGTTGCATAGTCAATGTGCGGGGGCACCGGCTAGTTGAGGTAGTTGAGGTAATATGTACATGTGGGTAGAGTTAAAGTGACTATGCATAAATAAATAATTAACAGAGTAGCAGCAGCGTAAAAAGGATGGGGTGGGGGGGCAGTGCAAATAGTCCGGGTAGCCATGATTAGCTGTTCAGGAGTCTTATGGCTTGGGGGTAGAAGCTGTTGAGAAGTCTTTTGGACCTAGACTTGGCACTCCGGTACCGCTTGCCGTGCGGTAGCAGAGAGAACAGTCTATGACTAGGGTGGCTGGAGTCTTTGACAATTTTGAGGGCCTTCCTCTGACACCGCCTGGTATAGAGGTCCTGGATGGCAGGGAGCTTTGCCCCAGTGATGTACTGGGCCGTACGCACTACCCTCTGTAGTGCCTTGCGGTCAGAGGCCAAGCAGTTGCCATACCAGGCGGTGATGCAACCAGTCAGGATGCTCTCGATGGTGCAGCTGTAGAATTTTTTGAGGATCTGAGGACCCATGCCAAATCTTTTTAGTCTCCTGAGGGGGAATAGGCTTTGTCGTGCCCTCTTCACGACTGTCTTGGTGTGTTTGGACCATGATAGTTCGTTGGTGATGTGGACACCAAGGAACTTGAAGCTCTCAACCTGTTCCACTACAGCCCCGTCGATGAGAATGGGGGCGTGCTCAGTCCTCTTTTTTTTCCTGTAGTCCACAATCATCTCCTTTGTCTTGGTCACGTTGAGGGAGAGGTTGTTGTCCTGGCACCACACGGCCAGATCTCTGACCTCCTCCCTATAGGCTGTCTCATCGTTGTCGGTGATCAGGCCTACCACTGTTGTGTCGTTGGCAAACTTAATGATGGTGTTGGAGTCGTGCCTGGCCATGCAGTCATGGGTGAACAGAGAGTACAGGAGGGGGACTGAGCACGCACCCTGAGGGGCCCCCGTGTTGAGGATCAGTGTGGCAGATGTGTTGTTACCTACCCTTACCACCTGGGGGCGGCCCGTCAGGAAGTCCAGGATCCAGTTGCAGAGGGAGGTGTTTAGTCCCAGGATCCTTAGCTTTATGATGAGCTTAGAGGGCACTATGGTGTTGAATGCTGAGCTGTAGTCAATGAATAGCATTCTCACGTAGGTGTTCCTCTTGTCCAGGTGGGAAAGGGCAGTGTGGAGTGCGATAGAGATTGCATCATCTGTAGATCTGTTGGGGCGGTATGCAAATTGGAGTGGGTCTAGGGTTTCTGGGATTATGCTGTTGATGTGAGCCATGACCAGTCTTTCAAAGCACTTCATGGCTACAGACGTCAGTGCTACGGGTCGGTAGTCATTTAGGCAGGTTATCTTAGAGTTCTTGGGCACGGGGACTATGGTGGTCTGCTTGAAACATGTTGGTATTACAGACTCAGTCAGGGACATGTTGAAAATGTCAGTGAAGACACTTGCCAGTTGGTCAGCACATGCTCGGAGTACACGTCCTGGTAATCCGTCTGGCCCTGCGGCCTTGTGAATGTTGACCTGCTTAAAAGTCTTACTCACATCGGCTACGGAGAGCGTGATCACATAGTCGTCCGGAACAGCTGGTGCTCTCATGCATGCTTCAGTGTTGCTTGCCTCGAAGCGAGCATAGAAGTGGTTTAGCTCGTCTGGTAGGCTTGTGTCACTGGGCAGCTCGCGGCTGTGCTTCCCTTTGTAGTCTGTAATAGTACAGGAGTTACCCCAGTGTTTTACACAACATACTTTTCTGTTTCAATCTACGTGGGCCACTACCCATGTCTCACTGGGCCATGGCTCCAGTGGACCTGCTCTCACATGGGGCCAGAGCCAGGCCACTGTTACTTTCAGCTGGCATTTACAGTGCCTATAGAATGTCTACACCCCCCTTGGATTTCTTCATATTTTATTGTGTTACAAAGTGGCATTAAAATTGTCATTTTTTTGTCAACAATCTACACTAAATTCTCTGTAATGTCAAAGTGGCAGAACATTATATATTTAAAAAAAAATATGAACGAAAAATAAAACACTAATACACCTTGATTAGATAAGTATTCAGCAATATTTGCCCATTATTATTTTCTAAATTCTTCAAGCATGGCTAGACAGCAATTTTCAAGACTTGCCATAGATTTTGAAGCAGATTTAAGTCAAAACTGTAATTTGGCCATTCAGGAACATTCACTGTCCTTTTGGTAAGCAACTCCAGTGTCGATTTGGCTTTGTGTTGTAGGTTATTGTCCTGCTGAAAGGTGAATTCCTCTCCCAGGGTCTGGTGTAAAGCAGATTGAGGTAGGTTTTCCTAAAAACCTTCACCAGTCTTTGCTGATGTCAAGCACACCCATACCATGATGCAGCCACCACCATGTTAGAAAATAAGGAGGCAGTTACTCAGTGATGTGCTTTACATTTCGGCCAAAAAGTTACTTAGTGCCTTGTTGCATATATATGTATGTTTTGGAATATATTTTGTATATTTGTGTTCTTCTTTTCACTCTGTCATTTAGGTCATTATTGTGGAGTCACTACAATGTTGTTGATCTGTCCATTGTTGATCTGACCATTGAACTCAATAGCTGTTTTAAAATCACCAATAGCCTCATGATGACATTCCTAAGCAGTTTTCTTCCTGTCCTGTAGCTCTGTTCAGAAGGAGGACTGCATATTTGATGTTTCAGGGTTGTTTCATACATCACCCACAGCATAATTAAACTATATTTACAAAAGTATGTGGACACCCCTTCAAAATAGTGGATTTGGCTAAAATAGATCATGCTGGTAACCTCAAGAGGTACGTGTGTTTTTGTGTGTGTGAAGGCACACAAACTTGTTTCTAATAGTATGTTTTCCTTTACTTATACCAACTAAACAGAGTCTAGTTCTCTTATCAATTGATAACCATTCAAATTCCATCCATTCAAGCCATGTGTGGGCAGCTGAAATGGTCTCCAAAGGCTTTTTAATGGACTACAGTGGGATTGAATTAATGAATGGGAATCAGCCTACTGAGTTGTTATCACTGCCCCTATCACCTCCCCTTCACATCTGCCCTCTTTCTCCACTCTTCTTCTTCTCTTCCCTAACCCCCAGCCTTATCTCCACCACAGGAACCATCACATCAACACTGATTGTTCTGGTATGGACATGCTAATGACCACCATATGGCTTAAGTCTGGGATATACACCATCTACATATTTATTTGGATGTGAAGCTAAAACGTTTTAATTTGGCTCTATACTCTAGCATTTTGGATTTGATATCACATGTTTTTTTTACATAAGGCTACGTGAATGCAATTTAGAAATGAATGCAATTCATGTATCTAGTCCCCCCATTTGATTGTGTCTAGTAGGCTACTAGGACACATTCACTAAGTTTATTACATTTTGACAAAAGTTTAGTATTTAGTTCCATATACCTGAGTGAGAAAGTTACAGATGCACAAAGATCATGAACCCAAGACATGCTAACCTCTCACCATTACCAATAACAGGGGAGGTTAGCATTTTGGTGGGTGTATGATATTTATGCCTCTGTAACTTTCTCACTCACCATTATTCATGATTATCCGTAATCATGGAAGCATCCACATTAATGTAGAAGTGTTCAGAAACATATTAACTCTGAATGTAGTAGAAGTCAGCAGGTGGTAGTCTATGGTTTAATTAGAAAGGAGAACATTGAACCCTCTGGATGAAACCTGTATTTGCCATAACTTGCTTATTAACTAAATTACATTTTAGCAGACGCTCTTATCCAGAGCAACTTACAGTTAAGTGAGTGCATACATTTTTTTTCATACTGGCCCCCCGTGGGAAACGAACCCACAACCCTGGCGTTGCAAACGCCATGCTCTACCAACTGAGCTACACAGGGCCTGTGTTCTCCTCCTCTTTATATTTAAACAGGTCCTCCAGCTATATTTGAAATGTTACTGTTGAAACGCAATATCCCAAGTATAAATACAGTAAATTGAGCACACTAAAGTGTAAAAAAGTTTTTGCAAAAAAGTTTTAGCAAAATAGTTCAAACTCATTCAACGGAGGGACAAGTTCCTGCAGGTTTATTTCCGCTCCTGTGTTATACTTGACTGATGAATTAAGGTCACAAATTAGTAACTCCCCACACCTGGTTGTCTAGGGCTTAATTGAAAGGAAAGACACTATGCCCTCCATTGAATGAGTAGGGCATAGTTTGCTCCCCGTGTAGCTCAGTTGGTAGAGCATGGTACTTTCAACGCCAGGGTTGTGGGTTTGTTTCCCACAGGGGGCCAGTTACTAACTGTAAGTTGCTCTGGATAAGAGTGTCTGCTAAATGACTGTAAATGTCTGATGGGAATCCTGTGATGTCATCAGCCTCCCTCCTAGCTTGAGGAGCAATACAAAGCAAATCCTTCTCCCTGCCACATACCTGGACCATCTAATGAGATGTACATTTTGTTAAGTAAATGAGGTGAAAAGGAGCCTGGAGTGCCAATTGACATTCAGCTCCATTGTTTGACTGAGTTCAACCTCTTGGTCCTCCCCATATGCATGCCACACCCTCTCCCAATGTAGTGTACATGTGAACACATTTCAAACAATGGCTGCATTAAGTTCTGAGGTGCTTTAACATAAAAGGAACAGTTGTGGTAGACTTGAGCCATCAGAGTTAAGTTCACGGCTCTTTCATAAGGAACATTTAGGTGATAATGTTCTACCCTGAAAAGGACCATTGATAAACAGCAGAGCTGTAAAATATCTACATGTATTGCACAATCAACTGGGTCAGTGGTTTCAATGCAGACTCACACTCAATATGTGCAATAACATGCAAATGTATTGCGGCAGATTTCTTAGACAGTTAGGTGTCCTCAAATGCACAAAAAGGGACAATTCCTACATTTGGCATGTTATTGCACGAATTGAGTGTGAGACTGCGTTAATGGTTAACAGGGCTGATGTGTTATGCGCCATGTGCTTAGTTTTCCACTGCAAAACACCAGAGCAGAACCAGTTCACCTGCCTTTACAATATGATTTGACCAGATATTCAATGTTTCTTTCAACAACAAAAAAGTTGTACCATATTAAAACGAGAGTTCAGCTCATGCCACAGGGTTGACCTTAAACCTGATGGACAAATGTAAATTCCTCATTAATCACATTAACCCTTTTCTCAACCAGCTGCAGAACATGTTTCGAGAGTGGATTTAGAAGTGGATATGAAACAATTATTCACTTGAACTTGATTGGTCAACTCCCCCAGCACTCCTGCATTAATTTACACTAGCGGCACCCTGCCCTTATGGGCGGTCTAAATCATTGGAAATTATTCATTTGATTTGATGCAATTCCCCTTTCTGCAAATTGAAAATATGTTTATCTGTTTAGCTTTTTGGTCTCTGGATATACCAATATTCGTAGGCATTATACAAACTCCATAGGCCTATTTCCTGTGGGATGGCACATGCTTTCTCTTTCAAAATTCAATGTTGTGACAGGTCTACCATAAACCCATGTTATCCATTTAAATACAGTAGAAGTTTTGCCAATGTAAATTACACACGCTTCCATTTACAGGTCACCTCTCTTCTTCATTAATGCAGACTCATCTGTTTTCGTTCCCACCAGAGTGAACTTTATATACCATTCCCAGACCCACTTCAGTTTAGAGATTATAATTATACTGCCCCAGCAATTGATTGCCATGCCCACGTCTTCATTCAAATGTATTATTAATATTTATGAATGGGTTGTTCATAGAAGTTTATACCTGCATGGTGTTAAAATGCATCCTGGTGTGATCTTGTCCACATTCTGATTTCAGACAGGTGTAGACAATCAAAAGACACATTTGTGAATTGATTGTAATCAGATCTTTCCGATCACCTCCAGAGGTAGACAGGCACACATTGTATCTGGATATCTGGAAGTGTAAACAGATCCGGATGGTGAAGCCATTTAAATCATCATTATAGCGCCCAGTAAAATGATTGACAATGGCACCATTGACTCAAGGCATCAATTATTGTCTAAGCATGAAATATAAATTATTATTTTGAAACAATATCTCTCAAATAATTATAATACTTGGAGGGACCAGGAAATCTGTTCACAATGAGGACACAGTGGATGACAGACACATTTTGATACCAATTGAAAGACCATCTTTGGCATAATGAAAACCATGTGTTAGCGCAAGTCAGGAAGCCTAGCGGTTAAGAGGTAGGGCCAGTAATTGAAAGGTTGCTGGTTCAAATCCTAGAGCTGACTAGGTGCCCTTGAGCAATGCACTACATCCTAGTCGCTCTGGATAAGAGTGTCTGCTAAATAACTAAAATGTCAATGTAATCCCTCTCATAGCCACCAG
This sequence comes from Coregonus clupeaformis, assembly GCF_020615455.1. Taxonomy (NCBI): domain Eukaryota; kingdom Metazoa; phylum Chordata; class Actinopteri; order Salmoniformes; family Salmonidae; genus Coregonus; species Coregonus clupeaformis. Next base: position 484,059 of record NW_025533473.1, read on the forward strand.
ACAGTGGCCAGTAGCACTCAATGGGGAATTATCAGGTGTGGGGAGAAAATCAATTGCATGTGCTCTATTGCTCTGAATTTGCTCTCAATAGATAATTGGTAATATTGGAAGAAAAAGTACAACAAATTAACATCAGTCATTGGCTTCATCAATAAGTACATCAATGATGTCGTCCCCACAGTGACCGTACGTACATACCCCAACCAGAAGCCATGGATTACAGGCAACATCCGCACTGAGCTAAAGGGTAGAGCTGCTGCTTTCAAGGAGCGGGACTCTAACCCGAACGCTTATAAGAAATCCCACTATGCCCTCCGACGAACCATCAAACAGGCTAAGAGTCAATTCAGGCCTAAGATTGAATCGTACTACACCGGCTCCGACGCTCGTCGGATGTGGCAGGGCTTGCAAACTATTACAGACTACAAAGGAAAGCACAGTCGCGAGCTGCCCAGTGACACGAGCCTACCAGATGAGCTAAATCACTTCTAAGCTCGCTTCGAGGCTAACAACACTGATGTCAAACTAAGCACCCACCTACGTCTCGGGATAATGACACATACAGTGGGGAGAACAAGTATTTGATACACTGCCGATTTTGCAGGTTTTCCTACTTACAAAGCATGAACTCGTTACCTGTATAAAAGACACCTGTCCACACACTCAATAAAACAGACTCCAACCTCTCCACAATGGCCAAGACCAGAGAGCTGTGTAAGGACATCAGGGATAAAATTGTAGACCTGCACAAGGCTGGGATGGGCTACAGGACAAATCTGTACCTCAGCTGGTAGAGCACGGTGCTTGTAACGCCAAGGTAGTGGGTTCGATCCCCGGGACCACCCATACACAAAAATGTATGCACGCATGACTGTAAGTCGCTTTGGATAAAAGCGTCTGCTAAATGGCATATTATAATAGGCAAGCAGCTTGGTGAGAAGGCAACAACTGTTGGCGCAATTATTAGAAAATTGAAGAAGTTCAAGATGACGGTCAATCACCCTTGGTCTGGGGCTCCATGCAAGATCTCACCTCGTGGGGCATCAATGATCATGATGAAGGGATCATCCCAGAACTACATGGCAGGACCTGGTCAATGACCTGAAGAGAGCTGGGACCACAGTCTCAAAGAAAACCATTAGTAACACACTACGCCGTCATGGATTAAAATCCTGCAGCGCACGCAAGGTCCCCCTGCTCAAGCCAGCGCATGTCCAGGCCCGTCTGAAGTTTGCCAATGACCATCTGGATGATCCAGAGGTGGAATGGGAGAAGGTCATGTGGTCTGATGAGACAAAAGTTGAGCTTTTTGGTCTAAACTCCTCTCGCCGTGTTTGGAGGAAGAAGAAGGATGAGTACAACCCCAAGATCACCATCCCAACCGTGAAGCATGGAGGACGACTGCACCGTATTGAGGGGAGGATGGATGGGGCCATGTATCGCGAGATCTTGGCCAACAACCTCCTTCCCTCAGTAAGAGCATTGAAGATGGGTCGTGGCTGGGTCTTCCAGCACGACCCGAAACACACAGCCAGGGCAACTAAGGAGTGGCTCCGTAAGAAGCATCTCAAGGTCCTGGAGTGGCCTAGCCAGTCTCCAGACCTGAACCCAATAGAAAATCTTTGGAGGGAGCTGAAAGTCCGTATTGCCCAGCGACAGCCCCAAAACCTGAAGGATCTGGAGAAGGTCTGTATGGAGGAGTGGGCCAAAATCCCTGCTGCAGTGTGTACAAACCTGGTCAAGACCTACAGGAAACGTATGATCTCTGTAATTGCAAACAAAGGTTTCTGTACCAAATATTAAGTTCTGCTTTTCTGATGTATCAAATACTTATGTCATACAATAAAATGCAAATGAATTACTTAAAAATCATACAATGTGATTTTCTGGATTTTTGTTTGTTTTAGATTCCGTCTCTCACAGTTGAAGTGTACCTATGATAAACAATTACAGACCTCTACATGCTTTGTAAGTAGGAAAACCTGCAAAATCGGCAGTGTATCAAATACTTGTTCTCCCCACTGTATATTGCCCTGCCAGGGTCCCCAGCTGATGACACGTACGTGACCTGGGCCCACACTAGCCTACCAGATGAGCTAAATCACTTCGAGGCTAGCAACACTGATGTCAAACTAAGCACCCGCCTACGTCTCGGGATAATGACACATATATTGCCCTGCCAGGGTCCCCAGCTGATGACACGTACGTGACCTGGTCCCACAGTTGTCAGCGACCTCAGGCAAGAGGAAGTATTGATATACACTAACAAGACACTGGAATTTCATCATAAACTTTGATACACATCTAACCACAGATATACAAAGAGCACAACACACTGACACATCACACACACTGACACATCACACACACTGACACAGTGACAAATCACAAACACAAGTACTACACCGGCTCCGAAGCATGCATGAGAGCATCAGCTGTTCCGGATGACTATGTGATCACGCTCTCCGTAGCCGATGTGAATAAGACGTTTAAACAGGTCAACATTCACAAGGCCGCAGGGCCAGATGGATTACCAGGACGTGTACCAACTGGCAAGTGTCTTCACTGACATTTTCAACATGTCCCTGACTGAGTCTGTAATACCAACATGTTTCAAGCAGACCACCATAGTCCCTGTGCTTAAGAACACTAAGATAACCTGCCTAAATGACTATGAGTGCTTTGAAAGGCTGGTCATGGCTCACATCAACACCATTATCCCAGAAACCCTAGACCCACTCCAATTTGCATACCGCCCCAACAGATCCACAGATGATACAGATATTGCACTCCACACTGCCCTTTCCGACCTGGACAAGAGGAACACCTACGTGAGAATGCTATTCATTGACTACAGCTCAGCGTTCAACACCATAGTGCCCTCAAAGCTCATCACTAATCTAAGGAAACTGGGACTAAACACCTCCCTCTGCAACTGGATCCTGGACTTCCTGAAGGGCCGCCCACAGGTGGTAAGGGTAGGTAACAACACATCTGCCACGCTGATCCTCAACTGTGGGGCCCCTCAGGGGAGCGTGCTCAGTCCACTCCTGTACTCCCTGTTCACCCATGACTGCATGGCCAGGCATGACTCCAACACCATCATTAAGTTTGCCGATGACACAACAGTGGTAGGGCTGATCACCGACAACGATGAGACAGCCTATAGGGAGACCTGGCCGTGTGGTGCCAGGATAACAACCTCTCCCTCAATGTGATGAAGACAAAGGAGATGATTGTGGACCACAGGAAAAAAAAAGAGGACTGAGCACGCCCCCATTCTCATCAACGGGGCTGTAGTGAAACAGATTGACAACTTCAAGTTCCTTGATGTCCAACAAACTATCATGGTCCATGGGACAATAAAAGGGCACTAAAATGTGCAGTTTTGTCACAACACAATGCCACCGATGTATCAAGTTGTGCTGGGGACAATTTATTTATTTAACCTTTATTTAACCAGGAAAAGCCCACTGAGACCCAGACTCTCTTTTTCAAGGGAGACCTGGCCAAGCAGGCAGCAACAACCAATACAATAAAAGGCCACTCTAAAATATGCAGTTTTGTCACACAACACAATGCCACATCACCTGCGGGATAGTCTGAGACCAGCCACCTGGACAGCTGATGAAACTGAGGAGTATTTCTGTCTATAATAAAGCCATATTGTGGGGGGAAAATAATTTTGTTTGGCTGGGCCTGGCTCCCCAGTGGGTGAGCCTATGCCCTCCCAGGCCAACCCATGGCAGCGCCCCTGCCCAGTCATGTGAAATCAATAGATTAGGCCTTAATTTATTTATTTCAATTGACTGATTTCCTTATATGAACTGTAACTCATTAAAATCGTTGAAATTATTGCATGTTGCGTTTATATTTTTGTTCAGTATATTTGAGAACAACTGCGCTGCTGTCTTACTGTCTAAGGAGGGCCCGTGCGTAACTCCAACCGTATATCTCATTACTCATTGCCCTGTTTTCCCAAACTCAAACTAACTATCAAATACTTTCAAATAATGCTGTCAAATTAAACAATGTACATAATCATTAAAATAAGATACTAGCCTAATTCAACAAACGTGAGCTGGTAGATTAGTCAGCCTCACTGATGTAGTGTATGTTTGGCGTGCGCAATGGGCATGCAGGACCAGCCCGAGCCTACATAATACCACTACAATTCATCACATTTTGCGAACCTTTGTTTTGACTTTTGGAGAGAGGAAGGTCTCAGCGTCTTTGTGATATAGGCTACGTAACGCCGGAAGCGCGCAATTGCCATTCGAAGTGGTTGCATATCAAATAAAACCATGCGCCGAATACAACAGCTGTAGAACTTAACGTGAAGTGCTTACTTACAAGCCCTTGACCAACAATGCAGTTTTAAGAAAAATAAGAGTTAAGAAAATATTTACAAAATAAACTAAAGTAAAAACATAAAGAAGTAACAATAAAATAACAATAAGGAGGCTATATACAGGGGGTGCCGGTACGGAGTCAATGTGCGGGGGTACAGGTTAGTCGTAGTAATTGAGGTAATGTACATGTAAGTAGGGGTAAAAGACTATGCATAGATAATAAACAGCGAGTAGCAGCACCGTAAAAAAAAGGAGGGGTCAATGCAAAATGTCCGGGTATTCATTTGATTAGCTGTTCAGCATTCTTATGCCTTTATAGAGGCGACATCCTATGCTGCAAAGTATTTTAAGACATATAATTTACTTGTAGATTAATAAATTACACCACTAACTAGCAGGAAATTATATTTAGCGATATAGCTAATGTGTTTTAAGTTTCCACTTCCTCAGATGGTGAATTAGCCCCAAAATAATTAGATATTTGTACACAAAAAATAAAGCTGCAATTCTGGACTGTAAAATTATAGCAACAATGCCTAATTGTCGACCCAAAATGTATGCCAATCACTGGTTTAAGTGTTGCACCTAAAAATATATTTATCATCATTCCTGCTTGGACATGTTAGATTAGTATGAAAAATGTATGCACTCACTAACTGTAAATCGCTCTGGATAAGAGCGTCTGCTAAATGACTAAAATGTTTTTAAAAATCTAAAATTAAACATAGGCCTATCTGAAACATATTTATTAAATCAAACATTTACATTTACATTTTAGTCATTTAGCAGACGCTCTTATCCAGAGCGATTCTCATCGACGGGGCTGTAGTGGAACAGGTTGAGAGCTTCAAGTTCCTTGGTGTCCACATCACCAACGAACTATCATGGTCCAAACACACCAAGACAGTCGTGAAGAGGGCACGACAAAGCCTATTCCTCCTCAGGAGACTGAAAAGATTTGGCATGGGTCCCCAGATCCTCAAAAAATTCTACAGCTGCACCATCGAGAGCATCCTGACTGGTTGCATCACCGCCTGGTATGGCAACTGCTTGGCCTCCGACCGCAAGGTACTACAGAGGGTAGTGCGTACGGCCCAGTACATCACTGGGGCCAAGCTTCCTGCCATCCAGGACCTCTATACCAGGCGGTGTCAGAGGAAGGCCCTCAAAATTGTCAAAGACTCCAGCCACCCTAGTCATAGACTGTTCTCTCTGCTACCACACGGCAAGCGGTACCGGAGTGCCAAGTCTAGGTCCAAAATACTTCTCAACAGCTTCTACCCCCAAGCCATAAGACTCCTGAACAGCTAATCATGGCTACCCAGACTATTTGCACTGCCCCCCCACCCCATCCTTTTACGCTGCTGCTACTCTGTTAATTATTTATGCATAGTAACTTTAACTCTACCCACATGTACATATTACTTCAACTACCTCAACTAGCCGGTGCCCCCGCACATTGACTCTGCACCGGTACCCCCCTGTATGTATAGCCTCCCTACTGTTATTTTATTTTACTTCTGCTCTTTTTTTTCTCAACACTTTTTTTTGTTTTGTTTTATTTTTACTTTTTTTGTTAAAAATAAATGCACTGTTGGTTAAGGGCTGTAAGTAAGCATTTCACTGTAATGTCTGCACCTGTTGTATTCGGCGCATGTGACCAATAAAATGTGATTTGATTTGATTTGATTTACAGTTAGTGAGTGCATACATTTTTCATACTGGCCCCCCGGTGGGAAACAAACCCACAACCCTGGCGTTGCAAGCACCATGCTCTACCAACTGAGCACTGTGAATGACTTTAAAACATTATTCCCTATTTTTCTACTTAAGCAATAACGCTCGAGGGGGTGTGGTATATGGCCAATATACCACCGCTAAGGGCTGTTCTTATGTAAGATGCAACGGAGTGCTTGGATACAGCCCTTAGCCATGGTATATTGGGCATATACCACGAACACCTGAGGTGCCTTATTGCTATTATAAACTGGTTACCAACATAATTAGCACAGTAAAAACAAATGTTTTGTCATACGCGTGTTATACGTTCTCATATACCATGGCTTTCAGCCAATCAGCATTCAGGCTTCGAACCATCCAGTTTATAATGTGTTTTAAATGGATAACATGGGTTTTTGTTGGCCTGTCACAACATTGAATTTTGAAAGAGAAAGCATGTGCCATCCCACATGAAATAGGCTTATGGAGTTTGTATAATGCTTACAAATATTGTTATATCCAGAGACCAAAAAGCTAAACAGATAAACATATTTTTAATTTGCAGAAGGGGAATTGCATTGAATCAAATGAATAATTTCCAATGATTTATACCGCCCTTAAGGGCAGGGTGCTGCTAATGTAAATTAATGCAGAAGTGCTGGGGGAGTTGACCAATCAAGTTAAAGCGAGAGAAAAAAATCATATCCACTTCTAAATCCACTGTCAAAACATGTTCTGCAGCTGGTTGAGACATTTACATTTGTCCATCAGGGTTAAGGTCAACCATGTGACATGAGCTGAACTCTTGTTTTAATATGGTAAAACTATTATTAAAAAAAATGTATATATATCGAAAGAAACATTGAACATATTGTAAAAGCAGGTGAACTGGTTCTGCTCTGGTGTTTTGCAGTGGAAAACTAAGCACATGGCGCATAACACATCAGCCCTGTTAACCATTAACACAGTCTCACACTCAATTCATGCAATAACATGCAAAAAGTAGATTTTGTGCCTTTTGTGCATTTGAGGACACCTGACTGGCTTTGAAATCTGCTGCCAGACATTTGCATGTTATTGCGCAAATTGAATGTGAGTCTGCATTGAAATCCTTGACCCAGTTGATTGTGCAATACATGTAGATCTTTTACAGCTCTGCTGTTTATCAATGGTCCTTTTCAGGGTACAACATTATCACCTAAATGCTCCTTATGAAAGAGCTGTGAACTTTGATGGCTCAACTGTTCCTTTTATGTTTAAGCACCATAGAACTTAATGCAGCCATTGTTTGAAATGTGTTCACATGTACACTACATTGGGAGAGGGTGTGGCATGCACAGGGGAGGACCAAGAGGTTGAACTCAGTCAAACAATGGAGCTGAATGTCAAGTGACTCTCCAGACCCCTTTTCATCTCATTTAACACCTGGTTTACATAACAAAAGGTACATCTCAATAGGTGGTCCAGGTATGTGTGTGTGTGGCGGGGAGAAGGGGGTGGGGGCTTTGCTTTTTTGTTCTCTATTGCTCCTCTATTGTTCCTCAAGCTAGGAGGGAGGCCGATGATATCACAGGATTCCCATCAGACCAACTCCTTGAATGCCCTACTCCAGGGGTGTCAAACTCATTCAATGGAGGTCATAGTGTCTGCAGGATTTCAAGTTACTAATTTTTGACCTTAATTCATCAGTCAAGTATAAGGGAGGAGTGAAAACCCTCAGGCACTTGGCCCTCTGAAGAATGAGTTTGACAACTCTGCCCTACTCCATTGAAGTTTGCAGTTGTGTCTAAAAAACACTATTTTGCTCAAAATGTTGTTTTTTACACTTTAGTGTGCTCATTTTACTGTATTTATCCTTGGGATATTGCGTTTCAATTGTGAAATTTCAAGAGGAGGAGGAGAACATTGGGGATTAATTAATAAGCAAGTTATGGCAAATACAGGGTTCATCCAGAGAGTTCAATGTTCTCCTTTCTAATTAAACCATAGACTACCACATGCTGACTTTTACTACCTTCAGAGTTAATATGTTTCTGAACACTTCTACGGTAATGTGGATGCTACCATGATTACGGATAATCATGAATGGTGAATAATGGTGAGTGAGAAAGTTACATAGGCATAAATATCATGTATTGTGGTCCTCTGTAGCTCAGCTGGTAGAGCACGGCGCTTGTAACGCCAAGGTAGTGGGTTCGATCCCTGGGACCACCCATACACAAAAATGTATGCACGCATGACTGTAAGTCGCTTTGGATAAAAGCGTCTGCTAAATGGCATATTATGTATCAAATATCAAAATGCTAACCTCCCCTGTTATTGGTAATGGTGAGAGGTTAGCATGTCTTGGGGGCATGATCTTTGTGCATCAGTAACTTTCTCACTCAGGAATATGGAACTAAATTGCATTCATTTCTAAATTGCATTCATGTAGTCTCATATTTTAAAAAAAAGATCTCAAATCCAAAATGCTGGAGTATAGAGCCAAATTAAACGTTTTAGCTTCACATCCAAATAAATATGTAGATGGTGTATATCTCAGACTTAAGCCATATGGTGGTCATTAGCATGTCCATACCAGAACAATCAGTGTTGATGTGATGGTTCCTGTGGTGGAGATAAGGCTGGGGGTTAGGGAAGAGAGGAAGAAGAGGGCAGTTGAGAAGGGGAGGTGATTCCCATTCATTCCTTCATTCAATCCCACTATAGTGCGTTAAAGAGCCATTGGAGATGATTTCAGCTGCCCACACATGGCTTGAATGGATGGAATTTGAATGGTTATCAATTGATAAGAGAACTAGATTCTGTTTAGTTGGTATAAGTAAAGGAAAACACACTCTTAGAAACAAGTTTGTGTGCCTTCACACACACAGAAACACATGTACCTCTTGAGGTTTGCAGCATCATATACTTTTGGGGGGGAAAAATACTTTAATTAGCATACAATCAGTCAGTCGTGTTCTTTTATTCATCTTTATATTTGAGTTGCATATGTAAATGTCTGTAATGAGAGACTCAGTTGAAGCACTGTACATCAAACTGGCTAGGCCCTGATAGTAAATGGGGGTGGGGGGGGGGTACAGTTTTAACTCTGAATGTAGCAAAAGTCAGCAGGTGGTAGTCTATGCTTTCATTAGAAAGGTAAACATTGAACCATCTATATGAAACCTGTATAACTTGCTTATTAACTAAATCCCCATGTTCTCCTCCTCTTCTTTATCTTTAAAGAGGTCCTCCTATCACCTCTCAGGAGAAGACCCAGGTGCAGACAGTTCGAAGTAACAAAAGTTTATTACCAAAACAGGGGGCAGACAAACGACAGGTCTAGGGCAGGCAGAGGTCAGTAATGCAGGGCAGTGTCACAAGGTACAGAACAGCAGGCAGGCTCAGGGCAGGCAGAATGGTCAAAACCGGGAAAACTAGAAAACAGGGACTAGAGAAAAACTCGGGAGTACAGGAAAAACGCTGGTAGGCTTGACGAGACCAGACGAACTGGCAACAGACAAACAGAGAACACAGGGATAAATGCACTGGGGATAATGGGGAAGATGGGTGACACCTGGAGGGGGGTGGAGAAAAGCACAAAGACAGGTGAAACAAATCAGGGTGTGACACCTCCAGCTATTTTTGAACTTTTACTGTTGAAACGCAAATATAAACAAGTAAAGTGAGCACACTAAAGTGTAAACAAATACATTTTGAGCAAAATAAAATAAAAATCTTGACACAACTGCAAAATTCAATGGAGTAGGGCACAGTTGTCAAAGTGCTAATTTCAAGCAAAACCAAAAGCTGGTTTTAGCTGTAACTTGGTTGACACGTTTGTCCTCCGTGGAGACAATAAGCACGCAGCCCTCATTGTCGTCTGGGGCTCTCCTTGGCAGCTCAGAGTCGTCATTGTCCTCGAAGAGTGAGAAAAATATGTTTAGCTCGTCCGGTAGGGCGGCATTGATGTCCGCGACTTGGCTAGCTTTCTTTTTGTAATCCGTGTCCGACCCGCTGAATTGCTCCTCTACTTTTGAATCAAATCAAATTTTATTGGTCACATACACGTGTTTAGCAGATGTTATTGCGGGTGTAGCGAAATGCAGTAATATCTAACAAGTATTATCTAATAAATTCACAACAATACACACTAATCTAGAGTAAAGGAATGGAATTAAGAATATATTTACATTTTAGCCATTTAGCAGACGCTCTTATCCAGAGCAAATTACAGTTAGTGAGTGCATACATTTTCATATATATATATATATATATATATATATATATATATATATATATATATATATATATATAAATAAATATTTGGACGAGCAATGTCAGAGAGGTATAGACTATGATACAGTAGAACAGAATAGAATACAATATACACATGAGTAATGCATAGTATGTAAACATTATTAAAGTGACTAGTGTTCCATTATTAAAGTGGCCAGTGATTTCAAGTCTATGTATATAGGACAGCAGCCTCTAATGTGCTAGTGATGGCTATTTAACAGTCTGATGGCCTTGAGATAGAAGCTGTTTTTCAGTCTCCCGGTCCCAGCTTTGATGCACCTGTACTGACCTCGCCTTCTGGATGATAGCGGGGTGAACAGGCAGTGGCTCGGGTGGTTGTTGTCCTTGATGATCTTTTTGGCCTTCCTGTGACATCGGGTGCTGTAGGTGTCCTGGAGGGCAGCTAGTTTGCCCCCGGTGATGAGTTGGGCAGACCGCACCACCCTCTGGAGAGCCCTGCGGGTGGTGCAGTTGCCGTACCAGGTGGTGATACAGCCCGACAGGATGCTCTCAATTGTGCATCTGTAAAAGTTTGTGATGGTTTTAGGTGCCAAGCCAAATTTCTTCAGCCTTCTGAGGTTGAAGAGGTGACTGTTAAGCCTTCTTCACCACACTGTCTTTGTGAGTGGACCATTCCAGTTTGTCAGTGATGTGTACGCCAAGAAACTTGAAGCTTTTCACCTTCTCCACTGCGGTCCCGTCAATGTGGATAGGGGGGTGCTCCCTCTGCTGTTTCCTGAAGTCCACAATCAGCTCTTTTGTTTTGTTGATGTTGAGTGAGATGTTATTTTCCTGGCACCACACTCCCAGGGCCCTCACCTCCTCTGTGTAGGCTGTCCCGTCATTGTTTGTAATCTGGCCTACTACTGTTGTGTCATCTGCAAACTTGATGATTGAGTTGGAGGCGTGCGTGGCCAGGCAGTCATGGGTGAACAGGGAGTACAGGAGGGGGCTGAGCGCGCACCCTTGAGGGTCAGCGAAGTGGAGGTGGCGGTCAGGAAGTCCAGGACCCAGTTGCACAGGGCGGGGTTCAGACCCGGGGCCTCGAGCTTAATGATGAGCTTGGAGGGTACTATGGTGTTGAATGCTGAGCTATAGTCAGTGAACAGCATTCTTACATAGGTATTCCCCTTGTCCAGATGGGATATGGCAGTGTGCAGGGCGATGGTGATTGCATCGTCTGTGGATCTATTGGGGCGGTAAGCCAATTGAAGTGGGTCTAGGGTGTCAGGTAAGGTAGAGGTGATATGATCCTTAACTAGACTCTTAAAGCACTTAGTTCAGTTACCTTTGATTTCTTGGGTATAGGAACAATGGTGGACATCTTGAAACAAGTGGGGACAGCAGACTGGGATAGGGAGAGATTGAATATGTCCATAAACACTCCAGCCAGCTGGTCTGCGCATGCTCTGAGGACGCGGCTAGGGATGCCTTCTGGGCCGGCAGCCTTGCGAGGGTTAACACGCTTGAATGTCTTACTCACGTCGGCCACGGAGAAGGAGAGCCCACAGTCCTTGGTAGCGGGTCTCGTCGATGGCACTGTAGGTCATAATTGTACTGTTTAACCATACTATTGCCCCCGGTCACCTAGCAGTGCCCATAGGGCGGCACACAATTGGCCCAGTGTCGTCCGGGTTTGGCCGGTGTAGGCCGTCATTGTAAATAAGAATTTGTTCTTAACTGACTTGCCTAGTTAAATAAAGGTAAAATAAATAAAATAAGCAGCATCTCTCTCCTTCAGTTTCCCTACAAGGCTGCCATCAATCCGCGGTTATTGATTCAGGTAAGTTTTGAAAGTCACTATCAGTATCACATCATCCATGCATTCTTTGATGAAACCGTTGACTGAATTGGCATATTCATTGATGTTATCTGCAAAATCACGTCGTTGTCAGATTTTCCGAAAGGAGGACGGAACACAGCCTTATACCTGTGTCTAAAAGACGTGGAGCAGTGGTCAAGCGTGCAATTTACACCAGTGGGACAGTCAATGTGTTGGTAATAATTCGGGAGGACGGACCTCAAATTACCTTTATCGTTTTCAAGATATAGGATTTTCATAAGCAAAGTGTCATGGTGATATGGCAAGTGACACTTTGCTTCTTGAAAGTACAATATATGCAAAACGTGACTGCTGACATGCAAAACATTTTGGGACTGTATCAACAGTGGTCTAATGATAAAAAATACCAAAAGATAGTTTTTGCGTGGAGTTTTCCTTTAACGTTGATTTAGGCTATATGTTTTAGTACATTTACATTTTAGTCATTTAGCAGACGCTCTTATCCAGAGCGACTTACAGTTAGTGAATACATATTTTTTTTATACTGGCCCCCCGTGGGAATCGAACCCACAACCCTGGCGTTGCAAACGCCATGCTCTATCAACTGAGCTACATCCCTACCGGCCATTCCCTCCCCTACCCTGGACGACGCTGGGCCAATTGTGCGCCGCCCATGAGTCTCCCGGTCGCGGCCGGCTGCGACAGAGCCTGGATTCGAACCAGGATCTAGTGGCACAGTTGGCACTGCGATGCAGTGCCTTAGACCACTGCGCCACTCAGGAGTGGTAGGCATACAGACAATATCATTGCGATAAAATCTATTGCAATATCTTCCCAAAAGGGCTTGTAAGTAAGCATTTCACTAAGGTCTACACCTGTTGTATTCGGCGCATGTGACAAATACATTTTGATTTGACCGTTTTCTAGCGTTAGTATATCAGCCTTTCTCCCAACACCTAATAATACCACATTGAAGGGTGCTGGCCACTGTCTGATGGCTATAGGTGAGAGAGAGATTAACAATATGAACAATCCATTACTAATTAAGTATCCAATACCCCCCACGTGGGGCCAGTATGAAAAATTAAAAAATAATGTATGCACTCACTAACTGTAAGTCGCTCTGGATAAGAGCGTCTGCTAAATGACTAAAATGTAAAATGTAAATGTAATTATCAACCCTTAATGTGAATGAAGACGTGGGCGGGGCAATATATAGTGGGGGCAGTAGCCTAATTATAATCTCCAAACTGAAGTGGGTCTGGGAATGGTATATAAAAGCCACTCTGGTGGGATCGAATTCAGACGAGTTGTACTGCTGGAGGAGACGTGACCTGCAAAAAAGAAGCGTGCGTAATTTACAATGGCGAAATGGCAAATGCGAAGGGAAGTTCTACAATGTTTTGCGATGCTTGAGATGGATTACATGGATTCAGACGCAAGGGGGGAACTTGATGAGATGTATCAAGAGATCTATGATGATAAATATGGCATGTTTTCAGTAGATTCTGATTCCGATTCTGACTGTGAGACGTATGGGACCCCTCCCAGGGTGCCAGCGGCACCACAACGCAAGCAGCAAAGCTCCGGCAGCCACTATAGTCAACATGGGCGCAATAAAGCCCCACCTGAGATGGAGAGAGAGAACACGGGGATGGACGGCACAGTTTGGATGAAACAGCCTCTTGGTAACGCCACGGGTCGATTATCAACACAGAACGAAACCAGAGTGGAGTCAGGCCCTACACCATATGCAAAAGACAAAATCGACAGTGCATACGGCAGCTTTCATTGTTTATGTGACATGGAGATGTTGCAACGCATCAGGGACTGTACTGTGGCTGAGGCGCACCGGGTGCAAGGAAAAAACAAAACATGGGACTTGTCTGTGGAGGAATTGCAAGCATTCATTGCGTTCCTGTATGTCCGTGGGCTATACGGCAATAGACTAGCGTCTTTGGATGTCTTCTGGTCATGTTCTAAGTTGGATTTCTTTCGAGATACCATGCCAATGGACCGCTTCACAGAAATCATGCGGTACCTGCGTTTTGACACAAGAGAGATCAGACGCCCCATGACAAATTCGAACAAATTCGCCGTGGTCTCAGAAGTTTGGAACGCGTTTGTACAGAACTGCGTTGCATGTTACAAGCCAGGTTTGAACATTTCTGTCGAGGAGCAATGGTTCCTCACAAGTGGGGAGGTCATCAAGTTTTCGTTGACCGCTGACGTAGACAGCAAGTACGTGCTAAATGTCATTCCTCATGTAATTCAGAAGCCTGAACATCTGGCACTGAAGCTTGTGGAACCTTACCTCGGCGCGGGGAGAAATGTCACCACGGACAAGTTCTGCACATCCCTGCCATTAGCAAATAAGTTGCTTGCCAACAAAACCAACATGGTCGGGGCCGTGAGCCATTGCGGACGAGAGCTGCCTCCGGTGATGTGCAATCAGGCACAGACAAAGCTATACTCCACTACGGTGCTAAAGCATGACAAAGCAACACTTACGGTTTACAGAAGTGAACCAAGAAAGAACGTCTGTATCCTGAGCACTATACATCCGACTGTCGCCATCGGGAACGACGGAAGGAGAGAACCGGAGACCGTGACGTTCTATAATTGCAACATGGTAGATTTCACATTACGATATTTTAAACATCATCACATACACCTGTCATGCATTTGCAGCCTACCAAATGGGTTGTTGGTTTTTCATTTGGGGATGTAATGCTAATCAATTGTATTCTATCCAATAGGTTGATGTAAATAAGATGGCAAGACAGTATACGGTGGAGGTTGTGACCGGGTTGGAGAAAGGAGGTTCACACCGCTGGCCTGTTGGTGTATTCTACAACCTTCTCGACCTGGCTGCAATCAACGCACATGTTTTATTCACGCAATGCACCGGCAAGACCATGCCGAGGAGCGATTTCATCATGGATCTGGCATTGGAGCTTCGTAAGAACCACATGAGGACCAAGGCCGCACCGCCTCCTCCCCTCGCACCCATCCAGCACACAGTCTGTGAAATGAAGACGCAGAGCCAGGTGCGCAGATCGACAAGGAACAAGGCCCGTGAAAGCTGTGCATAGTGCCCGGTGTAGCTCAGTTGGTAGAGTATGGCGCTTGCAACGCCAGGGTTGTGGGTTCCTTTCCCACGGGGGGCCAGTATGAAAAAAAATGTATGCACTCACTAACTGTAAGTCGCTCTGGATAAGAGCGTCTGCTAAATGACTAAAATGTAAATGCAACGAGAGATGAATTCATGCCTAAAGGCACATATCCCAAAGACACGGGTGAGGGCAAGATACTGTCTCCAATGAATTAACAACCAAGTATGTGTTATAGCATGGATATATTGCCACTAATCCTCCTGTATGCATTTATTTCAACATTGTGTTTTGCATTCTGTCAAGTGTGTTACAAATAAAATGCATAAAGTCGATAAAATGGTGGTGTTTATGTGTCATTACCAAGTTTTGAATGCATATTATTTGATAGTGGATAAGAAATACGTTTGTAATGTCCAGTATGTTAGAATTGTGTCCTTACTAAAAGCAACACTGGTGACTAAAGCATTATACCAACACATGTAACTGCTGAAAAGTCGGGTGTTTTAGTGTACTGTAATTCCTCTTCAATTTACAACCACGTTTAGTAAAATATTACACCCTATTATCATACAGTAATTGCTAAATAAATATGTAGGCTAGGCTATGACACGAGTATTGTGATGGGTGATTTGAAGGAGTCAGGCGCAGGAGGGTGAATAACAAGATTTATTCCGGGGAAACAGAGTTAAGCAGTAATGCGTCAAAACAGGCGCACTGGAATTAACAAGGCGCACGGGGAAAATAACCCGGCGATACAAAATACTAGGAGCTTCACTATCCTCACAATAAACAATCACACACAAAGACAAAGGGGCAGAGGGAACACTTATACAGCAACGGATGAGGGGATATGAACCAGGTGTGTGTAATAAACAAGACAAAACAAATGGAATGATGAGATGAGGAGCGGCAGTGGCTTGAAGGCCGGGACGACGAAGGCCGAAGCCTGCCCGAACAAGGAGAGGAGGCAGCCTCGGAGGAAGTCGTGACATCAGTGGCGGCTGGCCGATAGAGGGCGCTAGGGCGCCGCCCCCTTAAATAAAATTATTATTTTTTAAAAATAATAATAATAATAAAAACATCAGTATGTCAATATTTGTGTGTTTGAAATATGGAATGCACACAGTAATATGTGTAAGATATGATAGAAAATCATATTCGCAACCTTTCCTCTGCCTGTCAAACGCCTCGTCAGCTCTGGGCGATACAGAAAGTGCCCCGAGGAGGCGGGTCTACGTAGCAGTTAAGCCAATTGCTAATTTAAGATATGAATGTATGACATAAAATGTAGCTAATCAGCGATTTTAATTGAATCCAAGGAGGGCGATTATTTTATCGCCCCAAGCTCGCCCCTGATAAAATAAGGACCGGGCTCCAGTGGCGCCATTTTTACTAGACGACAATGGCGAACGCAAACGTTACTCCTCCAAGACCCAACCCTAACTCGGTGAAATCTCTCCTCCAAGATCCGTTTGAGAGGAGAACTTTGTCAGAGAAAGTTCGGGTGAAAGAGCTGGGCCCAGATCAACCTGACCTCTCAATCAGACAGCAGGCTAGCGAGAAAGGGAAGCAGTATATGCGCGGCTTCTCCCGTAGCTGGTACACCAGGAAGGCTTGGCTAGCTGGGTGCACTGATGCTAATGCTTTATTTTGCTTTCCGTGCTTGCTTTTTTAAAACCACGACGGGTCAGATTCAGCATGGACAGGTACCGGAGTGAGGGATATGAAGCACCTGTCAGAGAAGGTAAAGAAACATGAGAACACCAGGGCACACATGGACAACTCTGTAAAGCTAGCTGTATTAGGAAGGGGTGAACATTGCTACGCAGCTGGATGACGGCCACAGGATTGCGGTGAGGAAACACAATGAGGAGGTGGATAAAAACAGGCACATTCTATCCAAAATTATCGATTGTGTGAAGTTCTGTGGGGCTTTTGAGTTGGCCTTGCGTGGGCACGAGGAGACTGACTCCTCGGACAACCCCGGCATTTTCCGGGGCTTAGTGGATTTTGTTGCCTCCCTCGACAGTGTGCTGGAGGAGCACCTGAAGACAGCTACCGTTACACAACACTGTGTACGAGTACAGGGATGACCTCCTAACGTGTTTCCAGACCATCAGAGACTCTGGGAACTTTGATGCCCCGACTGTCAGAGAGGCGGGGGGCTTTGTGAGGATGCTCGAAGACGAGGCTTTCTGTTTTTTCCTGGCACTGTTCCACAAGATCATGCCAAATGTGGACATGCTTTTCAGCCAGCTGCAGAAGAGGAACATCGACCCTGTCTTCATTAAAGCACTTGTCCAGAGGTTCACAGAAAGCATGCTAACAATCAGGTAAATAACTATATTTACTATTGGCTGATAAAGATGCTGTTAGAAAGATGAATAGTTCACTTACAACAGTTTAAAAGCCTAAATGTGTCTGGTCATCAAAGTGAGTGATTATCATAGAGCCGTCACAATTATATTTGTTTTAGTATTTTAAAAGGAAAGAGAAGACATTTACATTACATTTTAGTCATTTAGCAGACGCTCTTATCCAGAGCGACTTACAGTTAAGAGTGCATACATTTTTTTTTTTTTTTCCCCGTGGGAAACGAACCCACAACCCTGGCGTTGCAAGCGCCATGCTCTACCAACTGAGCTACACGGGACCACATTAGTTTTGGCAAGATCTGAAAAAAGAAGTTGGTGGAGTGCAACCCTCAAACATTGAAGAATTACAGCAGTTTGCTGCTGAAGAATGGGCCAAATTGCCAGCAGAAAAGGTGCAGCAAGCTCATTGATGTCTACAATAAGCATATGTTGGCAGCTATCTTGGCCAAAAGCTGTGCAACCAAGTACTAGCTCCAGGGTGCCAATAATTTAGTCCATGACATTTGTCTATATTTTCTAAATTACAATTGTAAACTTAAGTTTACAGAAATATAATTAAAGGTGTGGAGACCCATTTTTTCCTCTCATATTTCAACTGATTTTAGAAGAAATAGGGAATTATTTAAGAAAAGCCCAAGGGTGCCAATATATTTGGACACAACTGTATGCCTTCAGTCTAATTGGAATGTATGGCAGTAGAGTTGTTTGTATTTCTCCCCTAACCAAAATGGCTGCCATTAGGATACCATTCAGGATTTTTTTTTCACCTGTGTTACCACGACAATCACGCCAAATGAGCATTGCATTTGTGTGCTCCTTCAGTGTGAATGCGCAAATTTGATATGGGTCACATGTAAAACTGATACATAATTGATACAGATTTACGGTATGTTGCCTATATATTACTATATACCGGTATTGATGCACAGACCAGTTTGGGTTTTTACTTTACCTTCTATAACGGTATTTCAATGTTTGGTTTGTTAAATGTGGTAATGCCACTCCGCCATGTGTAACGTCCGTTTTTCTAGTTTACTCCGCAATTTGGGTCGTCTCTCTCCCTCTCTCACCAAGTACCACCCCGTCACTCAAGGAGCGCAGTTGTTGTTACTCGACCACGAGAACAAGTGTTTGTCCAAAAAGACACAATCAGACGTTGATAATAATGCAGGAAAGTACTACACAGTTTGTAATAATTATTCAGGTGTCCACCAGGTCAATTTCTAGAAGAGGCCTAGTTGTTATTGAAGATTAACTTTATTGCTAAGTGCACAGCAGAACAAAATTATGTTGCATCCCTCTCACAAATGTAATAGAAAAAGGCTTTAAAACGTAATAACATCAGTTAATTATGTACATCACAGGTTAAAAGCAGTTACTAGACATAGTTTGTGTGTATATACACACTATCTGTCTGTCTGTCTGTCTGTCTATATATATATATATATATATATATATATATATATATAAGTCACTGGTTGTGTGTTGAGGGGAATTACAGTGAGCTAAGAAGTCTGATTGCAAGTTATCAAATTAAACTTTATTTTTGGACCCAGGGCCTCAATTCCCTCTTTGTGTGGGGACAGCGCATCTGACGAGCAGCAACAGCCCATCAAGCGACGGAGGATGCTGGGACCAGGAGAACAACAGAGGTTGGCTATAGAGGTAAGTTGTGATGTAATTGTCAGTGTTTCCCCCATAGAACTTTTTTCAGGCCTGGTAGTATGTAGCCAAAACCCTGAACAATCAGCACCTTGGTAATCATATACTTGAGTTGGACATAGGCATGTGTCAGTCAGGATCACTTGCATCAAAATAGCTTAATTGCAAATTAAAGCTGATGATGTATCTTTTACAGGTATGTGATACCATCCTGAGTCATGCCAAAGAGAGGTTCTCCTTCACCCAGCACCTCATCAGCGCAACACTATTGCACGGAGAGTTGTTCCCACAACACAGTGTGAAGTTCCCGATACAGCGCTTGAAACAACCGTGGAGGCGTACCCCATGTTGAACAAGGCCAAGCTCAAACCGAACTGTCCCTCATCTATGAGAACAGTGAGTTCAAGGCTTGTAGTGGTGCAGTGCCCCTGTACCAGTTCTTCATGGAGAACAACCTTCAGAGCACTTTCACAGAGACTGCCAGCCTCCTCAAGATCCTCATCACCACACCCATGACAACTGCTGAGTCAGAAAGGTGCTTCTCTACACTGAAAAGGATCAAGACCTTCCTGAGAAACAGCATGACACAGGATCGCCTGAACGCTCTGGCCATGCTCTCCATGGAGAAGAAACTTGTCAGGGACATTCCTGACTTTAATCAAAGGGTCATTGAGAGGTTTGCCACTCAGAAGGACAGACGGGCAAAATTCCTGTACAAATAAGATGACAGACACACACACACAGAGCAGCTCTGGCCGCATGTTTCTTTGTATATAGTTGACCTTAGCATAAAAAATCCAGTTATATATGGTACTCTAGAAAGTCTTAATAGTGTCTTTGCTAATATTACTGTATATATGTTGTTTTGTATCAATTAATTGTTGCAGTTCTGGAGCACATTAACAATTAGTCACATTTAGTATGATCATAAAATACTGTATGCTATTCTTCCAGTCAAAGGTTTGAGTTCATCCACTTGATATCCATTTCTATATTATACATCCTTTTATACAGTGTAAGATTTCCTATAAACTTTATAATAATTTCATGTTATTGTCCACTTTCCACTCTGTTCTGACAGCATGCCTGTTGCGTTGCCTGTTTACTACCAATGGTAAAAAGTTCACTTTAAATGCAAATGAAAGGCTTGGGTTTGTGTAATATGTTTTTGTGTAAGAATGCCTCAACTTTTTAATATTGGCATTAAATAATTACTGAATGTTTCACTGAGCACTGCTGTCCTGCAGTTTGTGTTAAAATATATCGCGATGGTTACAGGAAAAAAAAAAGTATGGCACAGCCCCACCGAGAATATTTTTCACCAGCCGCCACTGCGTGACATGTATGCTGCATGTGCAACAGCTATACCACACTAAAAATTAAGCGTTCAACAAGGGTTCTGCTAAGATCCTCAAAGTTATTCGAAGAACGTTAGGGTTCTTGGCACTGAAAATTGCCTCCAAAAGGTTATTCCATGAACCCCATTGGAGGTGGGTTTCATTGAGGAACCCCATTAGTTGGTGTGGGTTCTTGCAGGAACCTAACAGCCCAACTGAAATATTTGGATTTGAATTTGAAAGGACAGCAGGTGCAGGCACTTAACTGAAAAATGTAAAGATCTCAATTTAAGGTAAGGGTTGTCCCTTGTCTGATATCAATTGATATTGTTTTATGATGATACCATCTAACTTTTCATGTTTGTGCAAATCTTTCTAAAACAGAAAATGGATACAATTCAATGGATATCAATCGACAAAGAGGTAAGAATATGTATGCTATAAGAATATGTTGAAGGCCAGCTGTATTGGGTGCAGATGACTGAACTGCTCACTTTTGTGTCTGCAGGTTTACAGATGAGGAGGCATACAAAGGTATGTAAATTGGTATGTTCTGCAGATCACATGTACCATCCTCTTCCCTTACCTCTTCAATGAAAATCCCACAGGCCTCTACATTATGGACAAGGTATGTGTATGAAAACCATTATCAAAATAGTTTTTTTCATTCACATTTACCACAAAAACCAAGGTATTTTATTTTATTTTTATTTACCTTTATTTAACCAGGTAAGCCAGTTGAGAACAAGTTCTCATTTACAACTGCGACCTGGCCAAGATAAAGCAAAGCAGTGCGATAAAAACAACAACACAGAGTTACATATGGGGTAAAACAAAACATAAAGTCAAAAATACAACAGAAAATATATATACAGTGTGTGCAAATGTAGCAAGTTATGGAGGTAAGGCAATAAATAGGCTATAGTGCAAAATAATTACAATTAGTATTAACACTGGAATGATAGATGTGCAAGAGATGATGTGCAAATAGAGATACTGGGGTGCAAATTAGCAAAATAAATAACAATATAGGGATGAGGTAGTTGGGCGGGCTAATTTCAGCTAACCTTCCAACAGGACAACGACCCTAACTACACAGCCAAGACAACGCAGGAGTGGCTTCGGGACAAGTCTCTGAATGTCCTTGAGTGGCCCAGCCAGAGCCCGAACTTGAACCTGATCGAATATCTCTGGAAAGACCTGAAAATAGCTGTGCAGCGACGCTCCCCATCCAATCTGACAGAGCTTGAGAGAATTTGCAGAGAAGAATGGGAGAAACTCACCAAATACAGATGTGCCAAGCTTGTAGTGTCATACCCAAGACTCAAGGCTGTAATTGCTGCCAAAGGTGCTTCAACAAAGTACTGAGTAAAGGGTCTGAATACTTTTGTAAATGTGATATTTCAGTTTTTATTTTTAATACATTTGCAAACATTTCTAAAAACCTGTTTTTGCTTTGTCATTATGGGGTATTGTGTGTAGATTGATGAGGGGGGAAAACGATTTAATCCATTTTAGAATAAGGCTGTAACGTAACAAAATGTGGAAAAAGTCAATGGGTCTGAATACTTTCCGAATGCACTGTAATTATAGAGGTTCCTTTTCAAGCACAAATTGTACATTATCATTTGGCGTTCACGCCTTGATATAGTTTTTTCTTCTTGTATAACTGCATTGTAATAATATATAATTTCCATGTTATTTTGGACAATTCACAATTTTTCATAGCTGGATTCACACATCTGAACTTGTGGTCACTGACAAATGTCAGTTTCATTTTATCATTACATTGTTCTCATATCCTGTACTAAATGTACACTGTTGATTTTTATAATGGATAAATAAAGTATGTTTTGTAATGTTTTTAAAACATGTATATAATTTATTTTTTTCACCTTTATTTAACCAGGTAAGCCAGTTGAGAACAAGTTCTCATTTACAACTGCGACCTGGCCAAGATAAAGCAAAGCAGTGCGATAAAAACAACAACACAGAGTTACATATGGGGTAAAACAAAACATAAAGTCAAAAATACAACAGAAAATATATATACTGTGTGTGCAAATGTAGCAAGTTATGGAGGTAAGGCAATAAATAGGCTATAGTGCAAAATAATTACAATTAGTATTAACACTGGAATGATAGATGTGCAAGAGATGATGTGCAAATAGAGATACTGGGGTGCAAATTAGCAAAATAAATAACAATATAGGGATGAGGTAGTTGGGCGGGCTAATTTCAGATGGGCTGTGTACAGGTGCAGTGATCGGTAAGGTGCTCTGACAACTGATGCTTAAAGTTAGTGAGGGAGATAAGTGTCTCCAGCTTCAGAGATTTTTGCAATTTGTTCCAGTCATTGGCAGCAGAGAACTGGAAGGAATGGCGGCCAAAGGAGGTGTTGGCTTTGGGGATGACCAGTGAGATATACCTGCTGGAGCGCATACTACGGGTGGGTGTTGAATACTGTATGTGTATGTTTTGTTAATAATCTGTATAATAACTTTTTTTTTTGGATTCACAGACCCTCTTTTTTTTTTGGATTCACAGACCCTCCCTACACCTCTGATGAATATAACAGGAAACCTGTTCGATCACCATGCACTGCAAAATCATTCTGGTTATGAATACGGAGAACATCAACACATTAACATCAACATGCCAGAGGATATACCCATTGGATTTGGGGCTCTTCTGTGAGTTTACCTCATATTTTGATTTTTTTATTCTGCTTTGCCACTAAAATCCTAATAAACACTGACAACTTCAATATTGTGTTATTGTTGTTATTGTTAACGCATTACTACTAATAATAATAATAATAGGGGGGAGAAGTTCAAAAATTTACCCCATAGGTTCTTCAAAAGGTTATTCGAGAATCCATTAAAATGGGTTATTTGAAGAACCCTTTTAAAGAGTTCTTCAAATAACTTATAGGGGTTCCCCCACAGTTTCAATTTAAGGAACCTCCAGGAGCCTTTACTTTTTAGAGTGCAGGGGTTCTATTTTTTTGGGGTATAAAAAAGTGGTGGTAAAATGGCAAATCATCGTTTTCTATTACCAAACCAGATACGCTGTTCATCTCAAGCATTTAATAATAATACAATAAAACTACAATTTCAATTGATAAGCGACATATGATGATCGCTCTTATGTAGCCTATATTATTTGTCTTTAATGAAAGCTAATTGGATTTTACACAGTCACTACATTCAGAAGTAACATACCATCATATTCCTATCAGGTTTGGACACCTACTCATTGAAGTTTTTTTTTTTTTTTTTTTTTACTATTTTCTACATTGTAGAATAATAGTGAAGACATCAAAACAATGAAACAACACATATGTAATCATGTAGTAACCAGAAATGTGTTAAACAAATCAAAATATATTTTATATTTGAGATTCTTCAAAGTAGTCACCCTTTGCCTTGAAGACAGCTTTGCACACTCTTGGCATACTCTCAACCAGCTTCATGAGGTAGTCACCTGGAATGCATTTCAATTAACAGGTGTGCCTTGTTAAATTATTTTGCATAATTTATTTCCTTCTTAATGCGCTTGAGCCAATCAGTTGTGTTGTGACAAGGTAGAGGTGATATACAGAAGATAGCCCTATTTGGTAAAATACCAAGTCCATATTATGGCAAGAACAGCGCAAATAAGCAAAGAGAAATGACAATCCATCATTACTTTAAGACATGAAGGTCAGTCAATACGGAACATTTCAAGAACTTGAAAACTTTTTCAAGTGCAGTCGCAAAAACCATCGAGCCCTATGATGAAACTGGCTCTCATGAGGACCGCCACTGGACAGGAAGACCCAGAGTTACCTCTGCTGCAGAGGATAAGTTCATTGGAGTTAACTGCATCTCAGATTGCAGCACAAATAAATGCTTTACAGAGTTCAAGTAACAGACACATCTCAACATCAACTGTTCAGAGGAGACTCAGGCCCTCATGGACGAATAGCTGCAAAGAAACCACTACTAAAGGACACCAATAAGAAGAAGAGACTTGCTTGGGCCAAGAAACATGAGAAATGGACATTAGACCAGTGGAAATCTGTCCTTTGTTCTGATGAATCCAAATTTGAGATATTTGGTTCTAGCCGCAGTGTCTTTGTGAGACGCAGAGTAGGTGAACGGATGATCTCCGCATGTGTGGTTCTATCATTTGTGGGATTATCATTTGTTTTTCAACCAGACAATGACCCAAAACACACCTCTAGGCTGTGTAAGGGCTATTTGACCAATGAGAGGGATGGAGTGCTGCATCAGATGACCTGGCCTCCACGATCACCCAACCTCAACCAAATTGAGATGGTTTGGGATGAGTTGGACCGCAGAGTGAAGGAAAAGCAGCCATCAAGTGCTTAGCATATGTGGGAAATCCTTCAAGACTATTGGAAAAGCATTCCTCATGAAGCTGGTTGAGAGAATGCCAAGAGTGTGCAAAGCTGTCATCAAGGCAAAGGGTGGCTACTTTGAAGAATGTAAAATCTAAAATACGTTTTGATTTGTTTAATACTTTTTTGGTTACGACACGATTCCACATGATTCCATATAAATAGTAAAAATAAAGAAAAACCCTTGAATGAGTAGGTGTGTCCAAACTTTTGAATGGTACTGTATATATATTTTAAATGGTAGGATGCAACAATCTTTAAGATGTATTCTTCTTACCATACCTGCTTGCCCCTACAAATAAAATATTTAACTATTTAAACAGAAAGACGCATCAATCTCAGATAAAGCATCTGAGCGAGCGAAACAGTGCCCCTCATGTATCTGATGCTGTCCCGCCAAAAAGAGTATGGCATGTCTTTTAACCAGATAGCATCAGATACATGGGCTACAAACTCTGCAGTTGTTGAACCGATGTCTCTGAATATATCTCTTTCTGTAATGCTTTGCTCAGTTAAAATATTTGACATCCCATGAGAGCAAACAGGATTTTAAGCTCTACATCAGAGATCATCAACTGCGGGAGGATTTATTTCATGAGTGGATGGTCACCGCGCCGGAACATAATTACAAATAATTTGTAGACTGCACATTGACCACAAGAAGCCCAAACAGATATATTTGACCAAAACATAATCATTTCAAATCTTGCTTACATTTGTATACTATCACATATATCTCTCTATTATGCATGGACATACTTTGGAACAGATTTCCTAAATTAAAATCACTTGGAGCTGATTTGCAGAGTTTTACAGTCTTTTATGTCCAACAATTAATCCTCCACTGCACATATTTTGGTTTTTCATAAAAATAAATATCACATATTGTTATGTGTAGGAATAAGAAAATAATGTGGTGTGAGGGGCAAAAATGTTTTCTGTTGCCTGAAGGCAACGATGTGCAGTAGGGGGTAAAAACAATCATTGGGGGCCCAAATAAAATCACCCAAGGGCCAAATTTGGTCCAAGGGCAGCCAATTGGGGAACCCTGATCTACATAATTTGTTTTGAAATTGTCAATAGTGTTTTTAGGTCCTTAATATTTTAGCTATATGGTAAGACATACAGATCTGATTAAAATCTCTATGATACCACATCATGTAGCTTATAATTACAACCAACTCAGGTCTGATTTCATGACATTTGGTTGAAATCTTGGCATTCTGTTTATTTTCAAAAGATAAAGGGAACATAATTAAGACAATGCAGGATCATTTTTTGTTTGGATTAAACATTCGGAAAAAGTGGCCTTAGGTTATTGAGGGATCTAGTCTGGTTTGAACCTCAGAAGAAGATAGTTTTATCATGTGGAGGTTTCATTCAGGAGGAAAGGAAAAGGCTCAATGCTCGCTCACCATTAAAATCAAATTGTTTAATTTAAGCAAAGTTAAAAAGCATAACTTTCGCCCATCGATGGCCTTTATCATTACAATCGTAGGTGAAGCCATTGACCACAGTGCCTCGTACCGTGAGGACCAACTTGTATTGTAGAGAGTTTTCTTCCTAATCGTCTTCCCCATTCCCTTTGTGCCATTGTTCAGATTTGTATTTTACCTTTATTTTAACAGGGAGTCCCATTGAGATCAAGGTCTCTTTTGCAAGGGAGCCCTTCATATACACAAATTACAACATACAATATAATAACAAAGTATAAACACACTCAAGAAAAACAATGACATTCCTCAGCAAATATGTCCCCAACCAACAATTTGAACCCAAGAGTCACCAGTACATCCAGTTGTAGGGAACTCTGTAGATTTTCCCATACATGTATGGCAACTCGTACCTCTAAAGGTTATGATGAGGGCCATTGATGGCCGAAACGTCACGTTTTTTAGCTTTGCTTAAATAAAACAATATGTTTTTAATAGTGAGCGAGCGTTGCGCCTGTTCCTTTCCAATGATAATAAAAATGTTGGGTTGCACCTCGACTCACGTTGGTTGAGCGCCCTCCACATATTTCTGAGGTTTCATTCAGGGTCTCTGTTAAGCTAAATAATCTGTTTGTCTTTGGCAGGAAAAAGACTAGACTCTCACTCTGACAGCCGGAATAGTCTGTCAGAGGAAGTAGACCTAGAGATGCCCAAACCAGCAAGACCACACCTTTGTTCCCACTGTGGAAAGAGTTTTAGGGGGGTATGGAACCTGAAAGAGCATGAAAGAATACACACAGGAGAAAAGCCTTTCCAATTTTCCCTGTGTGGAAAGCGTTTTAACCGGTTAGGTAACCTGAAATCACTTTAGAGGACACACACAGGAGAAAAGCCCTCCAACTGCTCCCAGTGTGGAATTACATTTTCCTGGTTAAGGCAACAGAAATCACATGGAATCCACACCGGAGAGAATATGTTATGAATGCTCTTCATGAGTTTGTTAGGCCTACTGCTACTAGGTAGCTCTCTCTCTGCTCTCCCCCTCCCCTCTGTCTGTCCTTGATTGCAGGAGTGAAGTCTGGTGTGCGGGAGTCAGGGTTCCAGCTGCAGCTCATTCACCATAATCACCTCAGCCTTTAAGACCCGGTCAAACTTACCACTCATCGTCAGATCATAGTCAAGACGACCATGTTAGTCTCGCTGCCGACTCAACCTGTTTGTTTTCGCTCTTTGTGTTTTTGGCCTGTTCTATTTACTTTTCTCCTGTGCCACAGATTATTGGAACCTGACTCCTGCCTCCGCTTCACTCCTGCCACCACCATCCTGCTTTCCACTACCGGACCTCCCTTTTGGACTCACCACGGACACTAGGACATTACGGTACCACACCTGCCCTGACCTGGATCTGTTACCCTCCCTGTAACCTGGACTTGCTCTTCTCCTATTATTGGAAACCTGGACTAATTGAACATTGTAAATAAACCTGTTAAACCTTCTCTGGCTTGGTGTAGTTGTCTGCATTTGGGTTCAAATCCAGTTAAATCATGACAGAGTTAGGGGAATCTGAAAGACCATCAAGGAACACACACAGGGGAGATGCCTTACCACTGCTCACAGTGGGGAAAGAGATATTTCACATCACATGAACTTAAAATTAATGAGTTAACACACACTTGCCTCAAATTTTTTATTGAAAATGTGTGCTTTTGTTAATGCCATTGTTGCCATATGGAATCAAATTGGATAAAGCCTAACAAACATTGTGTTTTTTTACACAAAATGATTATATAAAAATACAAAATCTCAATACGTGAATTGAATATGTAGACTACATCAGATTCAACTCTGTGAATAAATGATCCTTTTTCCCACTCTGTCTCTGTTTGTTTTCACTCTCTGTGTGTGTGTGTGTTGTTGATCAAGTGCTATTTCCATGTGATGCATATGCTCTCTTGTCAGGGTTGGGGAGTAACTGATTACATGTCATCAGTTAAAAGTCAGAGACCACTATGATGACACACCAAATGCGTTTGATAGACGTTTTTTTTTTTTTTACACCCCTTGAGTTTTTCCACATTTTGTTGTGTTACAAAGTGGGATTAACATTTATTTAATAGTCTTTTTTTCCCAACAATCTACACAAACTTCTCTAATATCAAAGTTGAATAAAAATTATAGCATTTGTAAAAATGCTATGAAAAATAAAACACTAATATATCTTGATTAGATAAGTATTCAACCCCCTGAGTCAATACGGGTTAGAATCACCTTTACAGCGATTATAGCAACTGTGAGTCTTTCTGGGTAAATCTAAGAGCTTTACACACCTGGATTGTACAATATTTGCACATTATTATTTTTCAAATTCAAGTATATCCATAACATGATGCAGCCCCCACCATGCTTGAAAATATGAAGCGTGGTACTCAGCGATGTGTTGGATTTGCCCCAAATGTAACGCTTTTGTATTCAGGACATAAAGTTAATTTCTTTGCCACATTTGTTTAATTTATTTTTATTTTAGTGCCTTATTGCAAACTGGATGTATGTTTTAGAATATTTGTAATCTGTACAGGCTTCGTTATTTTCACTCTGCCATTTAGGTTAGTGGCCCCGTGTAGCTCAGTTGGTAGAGCATGGCGCTTGCAACACCAGGGTTGTGGGTTCGATTCCCATGGGGGGCCAGTATGAAATAAAATGTATGCACTCACTAACTGTAAGTCGCTCTGGATAAGAGTGTCTACTAAAATGTAATGTGGAGTAACTACAGAGTTGTTGATCCATCCTCAGTTTTCTCCTATCACAACCATTAAATGTTTTAAATTCACCTTTGGCCTCATGGTGAAATCCTGAGCGGTTTCCTTCCTCTCTGGCAGCTGAGTTATTACGGACGCCTGTATCTTTGTAGTGACTGGGTGTATTGATACAGCAGAACTTCACCATGCTCAAAGGGATATTCAATGTCTGCTTCTTTTCTTTTTACCTATCTAACAATAGGTTCACTTCTTTTGCGAGGCATTGGAAAACCTTATGCAACTTATTTTGTGACTTGTTAAGCACATTTTTTACTCTTGAACTTATTAGGCTTGCCATATCAAAGGGGTTGAATACTCAAGACATTTCACCTTTTTATTTAGTAAAAATGTCTGCAATCATTCCACTTTGACATTATGGGGTATTGTGTGTAGGCCAGTGATTAAAATCCATTTTAAATTCACTCTGTCACAAAACAAATGTGGGAAAAGTCAAGGGGTGTGAATACTTTCTGAAGGCACTGTGTTTGTGTGACGTTATCAAATCATTCAATTTTACTGGTCACATGCGCAGAATACAACAGGTGTAGACTTTACAGTGAAATGCTTACTTACGAGCCCATTCCTAACAATGCAGAGGTTAAAAAGTAAGACAACTACTTGCTAAATAAAAAGGAAATAGTAACACAATAAAAACAATAATGAGGCTATATACAAGGAGTACCAGTACTTAGTCTATGTGCAGGGGTACAAGGTAGTTAAGGTAATTGAGGTAATACAGTATGTACATGGCAATTTCTTTTTCAGGTGATGTTTCTTGCGTGACGTATAATGTAGTGGACGGGACGCTTCTTCAATGTAGAATGGAGATCCCACGATGTGAGAAATGTGCAGGAGGGCATAGTCAGAGTTGGAATCGAGAAAGAACTGTGTGTCAACTGCCCATGCAGCTGGGCATCCGAAGTGCCCTGTGAGAGAGAGACAGGTTGAGATTGCCAGAGTTGGAGTGGGGCAGAAAGTTTCCTATGCTGAGGCAGTGAAGAGAGTAGAGGATAGCCCAAGGGTGAGGGAGTGAGTCGACTGGGAGGCCGCCATTGAGTAGGCCTGAAGAGAGAGAGCCAGAGAGGATGAGTTTTAGTAAGGTTGGATTTCTTGCATTTATAGCCATTGTGATCAACTGCACTGCACTGATAGAGGGGAAATCACAGAAGATAGATGTGGTAGTTGCCACAGCAGATAAACATTTGGGTGTGAGAGATTGTAGTGCAGAAGATATACAAGAAGTTTTGAGAGAAGGGATTCCATCCTCCCAGGCTGACGGCCTGGTGTGGGATCATTTAGGGCCAAAGTAGTGGGATGGGGTGGTGGGTTTTTGGGGATAGTGTAAAGGTGCAGGGTTAGATGCTGGTGCAATTTAAGGTTTTCCCATTCCCTTTTTCAAAAAATGTGGGTGTCCAAAATGTGCAATCCTCACTCCGACCTGTGAAAGGCAGCAATACGCACATCATCTAGTCTGCCGGAAAGCCACAAGAAGAAGAAGAAGAAGAATCAAGACGCAGAAGCAGAAGAAGAAGCGGGATATTATGTTGGCAGCATGAGCTCAGATCTTCTTTTTTTTTTCAAAATAAGAGTCCCCACCCAAAGACATGATCAACTTTGGCAATCTAGATTTTTTTTTAGAACTCTAGTGCAGTACAACAGTTTTTTTTTACAGCATTGCAACCACTGCTGAAAAAATATTGGATAATTTGACGTATTTTATTTTTTATATTGTATTATTTATACCAGCATTTCTTTTGAAAGTTTACACAAATACTGGTATTAAAGCTATTGTGTGAACTATATTTAAAGAAATACACTTTTAATAAAATACAAATATATGTTATTGGAATTACTCAATAGAGTCTGCAAAACTTTAATTGGTCTAGGCAACGGGTTTAATACTGCGTACTGGTGACTCCTTACTCCACCCACCCCATTCACTGCAACGCAATACACGGTACCTGGGATACTTATTGGTTTGTCACACAGCACAAGAAACCCGAAACACTATTTTGTTTGTGTAAATCACCAAATAGCAGTAAACCAGCAATACTAGCATGTGATATCTATGCAAATTGTTATCACTTTGATTGTGTAGGTCTTTCTGCAAACAGTTATAGAGATGTTGAGTCAGTTACTTATTTATGCAACGCAACGCATGTCATGTTCAAGTGCAGCCATTAAGCAAAGGTTTTACTGTTAAAGGAGACTATGCCAATGCCATACATCCTAAGACTTGTGACAGACAGGTAAAAGCAGACCATATGGTACATAGTGGCATGTATTCATGGATGCCAAGGGAAGCCAGGCTTCCCCAAATATTTGACCAATAAAAATAAATAAATAATAAGATAATTTCGGAAGTGGCTGAATCTCACCGGAGAAATCATCCAAGCGAGGGAAACAGCGCCCCTCTGTCTCAATATGTGTAGCCCATCTATCTGATGCTGTCTGGACCAAAAGAGTATAACATGTTGCCGCCGTAGCATTTGATTGATTGATGCCAGAAAGCATTTGGCCTCCCTTCATAAAAAAAGTATAAAATAATTATCCAATCAGCGTTGAGCTGAGCTCAACTGTGGATTGTCCTGGCACAGCAAAACGCCCCCTCAAGGGAGGCGAGTTTGGCTCCACACCACTCAAATCACATCCAACGCAAAACGCAATTGTCAGAAAAACATGTTTCTGGTCTGCTTGTGTTGTTGTCCTGCAGTAGCTAGCTTGCTAAATCAGCCTTTTCCTAAACCATGGATGGAGATGGGGATTTGGACTTATGGTTTTGACTTAATTCTCCGTACAGGTCAATGATTATGACAGTGATTCTGATTCAGATATTGTGCCACCGGCCTGAGATGATTGAAGTTCAATATGTAGCCAAGATGTAGCCTAGTAGGCTCACGTTAACTAGCTAGCTAACTTAGCTGGTTCATTGTTGTCCATGCCAGGAAGTTAGGCTAGCAAGCTAGGGAGCCTATGACAACAAAAACTAAAAGCGTACTGTATGACAGAGCCCTAGACCGTTTTGCCAACATGAAAGAGTGGAGGATGGCATAGGCTTTCAACTAATCTAGAAGTAGAGTGAGTAAACATTTATGTTTTACTTGTGTGTGCATGCACACACACATACATAGACAGAAATCAGGACCATGGACAGCCACATGATATTTAGCAACATTGATTGGATTAAATTGCTTTTAGTATCTTGAAGTTTTCACTGTATTATAGCCTAGTTGATTTGATGACGTTTAAATGTTATAGTTGAAATGGTGCTGGAATAGCGGAGGCAGTGCTCCTGTTGTCTTTGTGCTGACTTGCGGTAACTCCGTGGTTCTAAATCAGTAGTTGTTTGGTAAACTGTCCAAAACATTAACTTGCTTGATCATGCTATAGCTGTCATCAAGGCAAAGGGTGGCTATTTGAAGAATCTCAAATATAAACTATAATTTGATTTGTTTAACACTTTTTTGGTTCCTACAGGATTCCATATGTGTTATTTCATAGTTTTGATGTCTTCACTATTATTCTACAATGTAGAAAATAGTAAAAATAAAGAAAAACCCTTGAATGAGCAGGTGTTCTAAAACTTTTGACCGGTAGTGTATATGTAATTTCAAAATGGTCTGAGAAGAACAACATTGGTAGGGAACCGCACAAACCTCATTGCTACAGAATTATTTGTAATGTTGCATAGGCTTACATGTTTAAAGTAATGTTTAAAAAAAAAAAATCTGAGTTGTCGGTCTCAGCTTGAATTTTGACTCAGAAAGTGATCTTGACTCAGAAAAGGTTGATGACCACTGTTACATTTACATTTACGTCATTTAGCAGACGCTCTTATCCAGAGCGACTTACAAATAGGTGCATTCACCTTATAGCCAGTGGGATAACCACTTTACAATGTTTTCTTTTTTTTGGGGGGGGGGTAGAATGGGGGGGGGGGGTAGAATGATTACTTTATCCTATCCCAGGTATTCCTTAAAGAGGTGGGGTTTCAAATGTCTCCGAAAGGTGGTGAGTGACTCCGCTGTCCTGGCGTCGTGAGGGAGCTTGTTCCACCATTGGGGTGCCAGAGCAGCGAACAGTTTTGACTGGGCTGAGCGGGAACTATGCTTCCGCAGAGGTAGGGGAGCCAGCAGGCCAGAGGTGGATGAACGCAATGCCCTCGTTTGGGTGTAGGGACTGATCAGAGCCTGAAGGTACGGAGGTGCCGTTCCCCTCACAGCTCCGTAGGCAAGCACCATGGTCTTGTAGCAGATGCGAGCTTCAACTGGAAGCCAGTGGAGTGTGCGGAGGAGCGGGGTGACGTGAGAGAACTTGGGAAGGTTGAACACCAGACGGGCTGCGGCATTCTGGATGAGTTGTAGGGGTTTAATGGCACAGGCAGGGAGTCCGGCCAACAGCGAGTTGCAGTAATCCAGACGGGAGATGACAAGTGCCTGGATTAGGACCTGTGCCGCTTCCTGTGTAAGGCAGGGTCGTACTCTCCGAATGTTGTAGAGCATGAACCTACAGGATCGGGTCACCGCCTTGATGTTAGCGGAGAACGACAGGGTGTTGTCCAGGGTCACGCCAAGGCTCTTCGCACTCTGGGAGGAGGACACAACGGAGTTGTCAACCGTGATGGCGAGATCATGGAACAGGCAGTCCTTCCCCGGGAGGAAGAGCAGCTCCGTCTTGCCAAGGTTCAGCTTGAGGTGGTGATCCGTCATCCATACTGATATGTCTGCCAGACATGCAGAGATGCGATTCGCCACCTGGTTATCAGAAGGGGGAAAGGAGAAGATTAGTTGTGTATCATCAGCGTAGCAATGATAGGAGAGGCCATGTGAGGATATGACAGAGCCAAGTGACTTGGTGTATAGCGAGAATAGGAGAGGGCCTAGAACTGAGCCCTGGGGGACACCAGTGGTGAGAGCACGTGGTGCGGAGACAGCTTCTCGCCACGCCACTTGGTAGGAGCGACCGGTCAGGTAGGACGCAATCCAAGAGTGAGCCGCACCGGAGATGCCCAGCTCGGAGAGGGTGGAGAGGAGGATCTGATGGTTCACAGTATCAAAGGCAGCAGACAGGTCTACATTGTATTGCATTGGGGACTATAGATGGGGCGGAGTGAAAAGCCAGCATTAGCCCCCCTCCAAAACTAACCATATTTCATCCCACTTTAGCTGAGACAGGTAGAAAAGTTCTCTCTACAG
Source organism: Coregonus clupeaformis (assembly GCF_020615455.1). Lineage (NCBI taxonomy): Eukaryota > Metazoa > Chordata > Actinopteri > Salmoniformes > Salmonidae > Coregonus > Coregonus clupeaformis. Next base: position 518,512 of record NW_025533473.1, read on the forward strand.
CTGAATATTCTCAACATCCCAGTATCAACATTGTATTTTTTTAAATTATTGGTGTTCAAAAAGGTTTTTAAAACCATATTTTTGATTTGTTTTAATAAATTACTCATTTTCTTGTTGTCACAAAGGGTGGCCATTGATTAAAATTCAATATCTTGTGAATGAGTTATCCACATTGCAATGTTTTAAAATGCGCGCTTTTATTTAGGTTTCGACATTACCATACAAACGTGACGTCATGGATTGTGCTGCTGGCAGAATACTAGTAGAAGAAGACGCTTCTTCAACAACAACAACACCACGGCTACTGATTCAACCACCTCTGTAGCCAACATAAAACCGACCCATTGCATCTTTTTAGACACTTTCTTTTGTGTAGCTACATGAATATCAGTGTTTTAAACACAATTCTGATAACGTATGTACTAGTTGATTTAAACGTAATTTGCTATTTAAGATTGATACTGAGCCTAGCACTAGGGTAGTCGCTCGTGCTAGCTAGCTAACATCCCCGACCATGAGCTCTCAAAGCTACTCCCCGCCTGCTAAAAACGAGGTCTGCTGGACAGAGAAAGAACCTCTGGGGCTGAACATTGTCGTAAAAGAAGAAGAGGACGATACAGTAAAAGGAGAGGAAGAAGCTTTCAGAACGATAAAGGAGAAAGAGGAGCCAATCACATTGAAAGAAGAAGAGGGGGTTGTTATAGTGAACGAAGAGAAAGGACCTTTTGTAGTGAAAGAGGAGGCTGTTATAGTGAACGAAGAGAAAGGACCTTTTGTAGTGAAAGTGGAGACTCTCACATTGAAAGAAGAAGAGGAGGATTGTATAGTGAAAGAAGAGAAAGAGGAAGAGATTGCGATCTCAATAAAAGAGGAGGAAGGAGAGGAGACTGAAGACACCAGTGAGTATTGTCACAGATAGAACAAGGTGTTGTCTAGAAGGGATACAGCTTTTGTCAAAATTGACTTTTCGTAGCAGGTTTAGGAGAACTTATGCAGCAGGTTAGGATAATTAATGTAGCAGGTTAAGGTTAGGAAAAGGGTTAGGGTTAGCTAAAATGCCTCAGAAAATCTACTTTTGACGTCAATCTGACAAAAGCTGTATCCCATCTAGACATTACTATAGAACAATGAGCCAGATGTTTCACCAGATGTATAAATCTGAAGCATCTGTTTGGAATTTCCATTCCCCATAAATTATGGTGAGGAGAGGACGGAAGCCCAGTGTCCGGCAGTGGGAGAGTATGGAGTGAGATGGAACTGGGCCGACATTCAGCTAATTTTCCAAATTGACGAAACATTTAATCTCAATACAGTTCTCTGTTCCCAAAACAAGAATATGTTACGAACAGAGTTGTACGTTTTGTGGACTTTACCCTTTGCCAAAGTTGGAGAAAATGGTGGTGTTTAGGTGTGCAAGGGCGAATAGAGTTATTGCACAGACGCACTTCACCGAGTAGGCATACCATAATGGAAATATGCATGTTAGAACACGCCAATGGCTCTGTCCACCTCCTTGCTTGTTCTGCCCACTATGCTTCATTTTATCCCATTGGAAACAACAGACTGTGGTGTATCTTGGGTTAGTTATACAAATCTTTGGTATTGTCTTAAAAACAGGGGCACAAACTGTGCAGTTGTTGAACCGATGTGTGGTTTTAGAGGCATTCTACTGACCTCCGTTTTTTATTAATTCGTTTTTCGTTTTCGTTTAGTTTGTATTCAGAGTTCGCTCGCCAATTGCTCTCCGACTGAAGGTCCTATGATGAAGAGAGTGATATGCCTGGAATCAGGTAGAGAGCAAGCGACACCCTTTGTTTGTACCAATAGTCAAACTCTTCCCTTTACAGAGCCAAGGCAAAATGCTGTTTCCTGGCCCTCCCAGGGCTCTATAGTGAAAGAGGACATCAGAAAGATACAGGAAGAATATAGGTTGGCACCCATGAGTCCCAGCCAGACTGTTGATTGTGACGACAATGCTATTCACTGCAACAAAGAATGGGACGTGGAGGACAAGGATTGGTTTCCTAGCAACCGGCTGGAGGTGGACTCAGCTCCAGGGAGGTACACAACAGAGCAGAGGGAGAGTGGCGTGAGTATTTCCCAGTCATTTAGTGTTTTGGTTCTCAACAGTCCTTCCTTGATTCCTCTCATTCTTGATTCTTCGACCTCCTTCTTTAAATACATTGGAGGAGAATATTTGAGGTTCCTCCAAATGTCCTATATAGCAGGTAGCTTAGTGGTTAAGAGCGTTGTGCCAGTAACCGAAAGGTCGCTGGTTCTAATCCCCGAGCCGACTAGGTGAAAAATCTGTCGATGTGCCCTTGAGCAAGGCACTTAACCCTAATTGCTCCTGTAAGTCGCTCTTAGCGTCTGCTAAATGACTAAAATGTAAATGTGAATGTAAATATATGTAAATGTGCTTGGCAAATAAAGGTGATTGGACTTTCTCTTTTAATGCATTTTGAGAAGGAGGTCCAGAGAATGAGAAGAATCAAAGAAAGACTGCTGAGACTTTTGAGAATTCAAAATTCCTTGACAGGTAGGAGATTGTTTCCCACCCTAAATTGATTCTGTCATTATTTACGTATGTGTTTTCCAGGACAAGTCTTTCCCACCCCCCTCCCCTCTCCCGGAGTTCCCAGGTCGTGCCTCTCCCGCTAGTTCCTTACTGTGGGGTCTGAAGAGGGTGTCTGTGCGGCTGGTCGATTGCAGGAAAACACCGGGGCTGAGTGGAACTGCGAGAGAAGGAGATGAAGAGGAGGAAAAAGGAAAGGGAGATTCAGATTCGATGTCATCAAGTAAGAACAATGGTGTGTGTGGATTAGACTACAATCTTTTTCTGTAACAGTTCATTGATTGATCAATATTTATTAATTGACCCATATTTGCAAAACGTAGCTATTCAGTGTTGATTAGCAGCTCATCTGTCAGGGCTCAACAGCCCAACCATTTTGGTCTCAAATGCTCCTAAATATGTTGCTGTGCAACCCAGAATTTTTATTTGGGAGCACCAGTACGCTTAGAAAAAAAATCACCCAGATTACTTTTCTGTACTGCAGCCTCTGAGTGCCATAGCGAATACACTGAGTACACTGAATGCTTGCACCATTACTACAGAGAAAACCACGTCTTTCTAGCCCAAGCCATTCAAAATGTAGGACCCATATTACCAACGCTTTTTTTTTCTTCTTTCTATCGCAAATTGGCGGGACTGCATTTTACATTCATAAACCATGTCGCAGGCCATTCTAAAACTACTCACGAGCCGCTTTTTGATAAAGTAATTGGTGTAGCGTGGACAACAAAGGAGAGGGAACCCACAGTACTTGTCTTCACATGTCTATACCACATGTGGATAGGAAGCTATTAAAAATGGGAATTCTAATGTATGTTTCACGGGTTAAGGACATCGGTGACCTTGCTTCAAGTGATGTTAGCTCTCTAGGTCAGCGGTTCCTAACCTTTTCTGTTCCGGGAACCACCAAATCACCTTCAAAAGCTCTTGAGCTCCACCATTCCGTAGTCAATTTTACGTTAAATATTTCAGCAGTCAAATTTAGAATGAATTTTATCAGTGAATGTATGTAACATATTAAAGGCCTATATTTAGCAAATGCGTGTTCCGTATGCTAATTGTCTTCACAATAGACAAACATAGGCTCGTTCTGTTCAGAACAACCCAGGGTATGACGCCATGTGATCTTGTAACTGCACATCAAACATAGTGATCATAAACGTTGACACTGTACACTGAGTGTACAAAACATTCGGAACATCTTCCTAATATTGAGTTGCAGCCCCTTTTGTCCCCAAAACAGCCTCAATTCGTTGGGGCATGGACTCTACAAGGTGTTGAAAGCGTTCCACAGGGATGCTGGCCCATGTTGACTCTAATGCTTCCCACAGTTGTGTCAAGTTGGCTGGATGTCCTTTGGGTGTGGACCATTCTTGATACATATGGGAAACCGTTGAGTGTGAAAAACCCAACAGTGTTGCAGTTCTTGACACACTCAAACCGGTGTGCCTGGCACCTACTACCATACCTCGTTCAAAGACACGCACACAATCCATGTCTCAAGGCTTTAAAATCCTTCTTTAACCTGTCTCCTCCCCTTCATCTACACTGATTTGAAGTGGATTTAACAGGTGACATCAATAAGGGATCATAGCTTTCACCTGGATTCAGCTGGTCAGTCTGTGTCATGGAAAGAACCCTAACCCTAACCTTAATGTTTTGTACACTCAGTGTATATGACATGAGTTGTATGATATGGAAGTGTGAAGTGCACATTTGGACTCACGGGTGTTTGGTTTGCTTGTATGACATCAAAGCAGTATTTATTATAATCCTCAACGTCTCATCTTTCAAATACATACTCTTTAATTTACAGCATTTCCCTCACTCAGACAACAAAACATTTGCAAAAGCTGTCCAATTAGCGGGAGGGATGGGGGGAACCTTCTTGTTGTGCGAGGTGCTCATGTTCAGAACAGCTGTCAGTCAAAACCAATACAGCGCTGTGGAGCGCAGAGCCAGAGCTCTGACATCATGTATAGCATGTTACTGTACAGCCACTGCGTTCCAATTTAGGCATTTATCAGCGCCCAAATCTGCCATTTTTAACCTGTAAACAAGTACAAGTGTAAAGGGTTAAAGTAATGACAATACAGTTTTTTTTGTCAAGTTTTTCCGGGGCAGGCTAACTCCACTGTAACCTGAATGAAGTGTTTGAGGTGTGAGTTAAGGACCAATCAAATCAGATTCCCTCCCTGTAGCACAGAAGGCTCTATTTTCTGGCGTTAAAGGGCAATTCTACCACTTTTCAACCTCATTCATTATCTCCAGCACCAAACCAGTTTCTACATATGTGATCTGTGGTTAAAAAGATAAGAAGAAAGGTCCTAAAAAATGCTTCGCTGTGACATCACAGAGTAGGATTAAAATAGGGAAGGGCACGGTTATACGAATATCCGAAGGAACGTTAGTATTCGTTACTTGCGTGTATTCATTTTTGAGAAGGAATAAAATATAGGCATCTTTTAATGAAAAGGCTTTGTCCAAAATTGTATTAAATTGTCTATGTGACATTGCTACATACAAGGATTGACCATGACATTAGACATCTTAATAAAACAACAGTTGTATGACAGTTTTTATGAGTGCACCCCATAAAAAAGACGTACTGGTAGTCTACACACTTTTCACGCATGTAGCTTGTTATTGTCGGTCAATCAAAGCAGCACTACTGTCAGAAGCTCCATGTGTAGCAAGCGAAGTGGGAGATTTGTAATCAATGTAACATTTAATTACAATTAAGGGAATTAAGTTGACTAAATGAGAAGGAGTAGGCTACAATGATCAACCAACAGATAGACTGTTGTTTAATAATTGCTAGCTAGCTAGCTGGCTAAATAACTTAGCTGGCTAGTGTAGCTATCTAGCTTCTTTACATCGATTTGATGCAGTCAAGACAGACACTACCAGATGAGATGATAGATCAATCAATCAATCAATCAATTTTATTTTATATAGCCCTTCTTACATCAGCTAATATCTCGAAGTGCTGTACAGAAACCCAGCCTAAAACCCCAAACAGCTAGTAATGCAGGTGTAAAAGCACGGTGGCTAGGAAAAACTCCCTAGAAAGGCGAAAACCTAGGAAGAAACCTAGAGAGGAACCAGGCTATGAGGGGTGGCCAGTCCTCTTCTGGCTGTGCCGGGTGAAGATTATAACAGAACCATGCCAAGATGTTCAAAAATGTTCATAAGTGACAAGCATGGTCAAATAATAATCAGGAATAAATCTCAGTTGGCTTTTCATAGCCGATCATTAAGAGTTGAAAACAGCAGGTCTGGGACAGGTAGGGGTTCCATAACCGCAGGCAGAACAGTTGAAACTGGAATAGCAGCAAGGCCAGGCGGACTGGGGACAGCAAGGAGTCACCACGGCCGGTAGTCCCGACGTATGGTCCTAGGGCTCAGGTCTCTCAGTTGGCTTTTCATAGCCGATCATTAAGAGTTGAAAACAGCAGGTCTGGGACAGGTAGGGGTTTCGAACCGCAGGCAGAACAGTTGAAACTGGAATAGCAGCAAGGCCAGGCGGACTGGGGACAGCAAGGTGTCATCATGCCCGGTAGTCCTGACGTATGGTCCTAGGGCTCAGGTTCTCAGAGAGAAAGAGAGAACGAGAGAATTAGAGAGAGCATACTTAAATTCACACAGGACACTAGATAAGACAGGAGAAGTACTCCAGGTATAACCAACTAACCCCAGCCCCCCGACACATAAACTACTGCAGCATAAATACTGGAGGCTGAGACAGGAGCGGTCCCGGAGACACTGTGGCCCCATCCGAAGAAACCCCGGACAGGGCCAAACAGGAAGGATATAACCCCACCCACTCTGCCAAAGCACAGCCCCCGCACCACTAGAGGGATATCCTCAACCACCAACTTACAATCCTGAGACAAGGCCGAGTATAGCCCACAGAGGTCTCCACCACAGCACAAACCAAGGGGGGGCGCCAACCCAGACAGGAAGATCACGTCAGTAACTCAACCCACTCAAGTGACGCACCCCTCCCAGGGACGGCATGAAAGAGCACCAGCAAGCCAGTGACTCAGCCCCTGCAACAGGGTTAGAGGCAGAGAACCCCAGTGGAGAGGGGAACCGGCCCGGCAGAGACAGCAAGGGCTGTTCGTTGCTCCAGAGCCTTTCCGTTCACCTTCACACTCCTGGGCCAGACTACACTCAATCATATGACCTACTGAAGAGATAAGTCTTCAGTAAAGACTTAAAGGTTGAGACCGAGTCTGCGTCTCTCACATGGGTAGGCAGACTGTTCCATAAAAATGGAGATCTATAGGAGAAAGCCCTGCCTCCCGCTGTTTGCTTAGAAATTCTAGGGACAATTAGGAGGCCTGCGTCTTGCGACCGTAGCGTACGTATTGGTATGTACGGCAGGACCAACTCTGAAAGATAGGTAGGAGCAAGCCCATGTAACGCTTTATAGGTTAACAGTAAAACCTTGAAATCAGCCCTTGCCTTAACAGGAAGCCAGTGTAGGGAAGCTAGCACTGGAGTAATATGATCAAATTTCTTGGTTCTAGTCAGGATTCTAGCAGCCGTATTTAGCACTAACTGAAGTTTATTTAGTGCTTTATCCGGGTAGCCGGAAAATAGAGCATTGCAGTAGTCTAACCTAGAAGTAACAAATGCATGGATTAATTTTTCTGCATCATTTTTGGACAGAAAATTTCTAATTTTTGCAATGTTACGTAGATGGAAAAAAGCTGTCCTTGAAACAGTCTTGATATGTTCGTCAAAAGAGAGATAACCTATCGCAGTAACACATTTGTCTAACTTGCGCAAGTCAGTTTGGCTATTTTCTCTGTCAGATGCACAATGCCACAGATGAGATGTCTAAAGTTTTGAGGGAGCATGCAATTTGCATGCTGACTGCAGGAATGTCCACCAGAGCTGTTTCCAGAGAATCTAATGTTAATTTCTCTAGCATAAGCCGCCTCCAACAACGTTGGACAGCTGATGAAACTGTGGGTTTGCACAACCGAAGAAGTTCTGCACAAACTGTCAGAACCGGTCTCAGGGAAGCTCATCAGCGTGCTCGTCGTCCTCACCAGGGTCTTGACCTGACTGCAGTTCAGCGTCGCCACCTTCAATGGCCACTGGCACGCTGGAGAAGTGTGCTCTTCACAGATTAATCCCGGTTTCAACTGTACTGAGCAGATGGCAGACATGTGGACGAGCGGTTTGCTGATGTCAACGTTGTGGACAGAGTACCTCATGGTGACAGTGGGGTTATGGTATGGCAGGCATAAGATATGGACAAAGATCACAATTGCATTTTATCCATGGCAATTTGAATGCACAGAGATACCGTGACGAGATCCTGAGGCCCATTGTCGTGCCATTCATCCGCCACCATCACCTCAAGTTTCAGCATGATAAAGCACGGCCCCATGTCGCAAGGATCTGTACACAATTCCTAGAAGCTGAAAACGTCCCAGTTTTTCCATGGCCTGCATACTCACCAGACATGTCACCCATTGAGCATGTTTGGGATGCTCTGAATCGACGTGTACGACAGTGTGTCAAGTTCCCGCCAATATCCAGCAACTTTGCACAGCCGTTGAAGAGGAGTGGGACAACATTCCACAGGCCACAATAAACAGCCTGATCAACTCTATACGAAGGAGATGTCGCGCTGCATGAGGCAATTGGTAGTTACACCAGATACTGACTGGTTTTCTGATCCACGCTCCTAGCTTTTTTCAAAGGTATCTGTGACCAACAGATGCATATCTGTACTCCCAGTCATGTGAAATCCATAGATTAGGGCCTAATTAATTTATTTCAATTGACTGATTTCCTTATATGAACTGTAAAATCTTTGAAATTGTTGCATGTTGCGTTTCTATTTATACAATAGAACATTTTTCGGACCCCCCCCCTCGAACCTATAATGCTACCGCCAGTGTTAAGATTTACTATTGCGTTAAGTTTGATAAAATAGAGCTCAGAGTGCGTTATCACCCCCTTCATTCTCTAGACAATTAAATATTTGATTAGTAAAATGTTATTGTGTAAAAAAACATTCTAATACATATCACACTACACATTTAGTAATGACAGGATGCATTTGAAACTTCATGCACATTAAAACTTTCGTATGAATAAAATTAAATGAGTGGGAAAGAAGGTGCTTGTGTATTGATAAGCACACCAATAATGGCATTATGATACGCGTAATAAAAGAAAGACGGCACTTCTAATAGCATATTTCCCACCATAGCCTGCTGAATTTGCAGGATAACTTTTATTTTAATTTAGTCAAAAATGAAAATGTGTCACTGTCTCGCCCATGGATCGCCGTTTTCAGTTTTGTCTCAATAAAGAGTTTGGCGTTCGACTCACTAGGCTGTCCACGTGCTACATGGACAAGCAGTTACATGCCTGGCTGGAGTTAGTGGCAGCTGCAGGATCAATATCGACCATCGTAACATGGATGAAGCCTGAACTGGAATCTGAAGCTAACTGAAGCTGGCTAGTTTTAAAATACCATAAGTAGCTCTAGCTAGCATTGTAATATACCCCTCAGAACCCCAAATGTAAGCTTGTTTTACTTCATTGTTTGTATACAATGTAATTGTAATCCATTAGGTCTAATAAATGCATAACAGTCAAGTTCAAAAGTGTTTTTATTAGGCTACAAAACACTACAGCCACTCTGTGATGACGGGCGCTGCTGTTTTTATTGATGGATCTAGTCTGGATTAAACCTCATAGGAAGGCAGTTTTATCATGTGGAGGTTTCATTCAGGTCTCTGTTTAGTATTTAACTAAACACTCTGTTTGTCTTTGGCAGGAGAGAGACTAGAGTCTCAATTGAACAGCGGAAAGTGTACTTCAGGGGAACCAGACCCAGAGACGCCCAAACCAGCGAGACCACACCACTGCTTGCAGTGTGGAAAGAGTTTTACTAAGTTACGGAACCTAAAAGATCATGAAAGAATACACACAGGAGAAAAGCCTTACCACTGCTCCCAATGTGGAAAGAGTTTTACTCAGTCAGGGCACCTGAAAACGCATGAGAGGACACACACAGGAGAAAAGCCTTACCCCTGCTCCCAATGTGGAAAGACTTTTACCCGGTTAGGGCACCTTAAAGACCATAAGATAACACACAAAGGGTTGAAGCCTTACCACTGCTTTCAGTGTGGAAAGGGTTTCACCCAGTCAGGGAACCTGAGAGCGCATGAGAGAATACACACTGGGAAAAAAACCACACACTGTGTAGAGAGGCCTTTCCAATGCGCTCAGTGTGGAAAGAGATTTATCCGGGCAACACATCTGAAAGAGCATAAGAGAACACACACAGGAGAAAAACCATTCCAATGTTCTCAGTGTGGAAAGGGTTTTACCTGGTCATGGACCCTGAAAGACCATGAAAGAACACACACAGGAGACAAGCCTTTCCAATGCTTCCAGTGTGGAAAAAGTTTTACCCATTTAGGGAACCTAAAAATGCACAAGAGAATACACACAGGAGAGAAGCCTCACCACTGCTCCGTGTGTGGAAAGAGTTTTACCCAGTTAGGGCACCTGAAAACACATGAGAGGACACACACAGGGGAGAAGCCTTTCCACTGCTCCCTGTGTGGAAAGAGTTTTACTGAGTTAGGGAGCCTGAAAAAACATAACAGAATACACAAAGGCGAGAAGCCTTTCCACTGCTCCCTGTGCGGAAAGAGTTTTACCCAGTTAGGGAGCCTGAAAACACATGAGTGGACACACACAGAAGAGAAGCCTCACCTCTGCTCACAGTGTGGAAGGGGTTTTGTTGAGTTAAGGGGCCTGAAAGCGCATGAGAGAATACATACAGGGGAAGAGAAAACATACCACTGTTCTCATTGTGGGAAGGGTTTCGGGCGATCAGGGCATCTAAAAGTACATGAAAGAACACACACTGGCGAGAAGCCGTATCAGTGCTCCCAGTGTGAAAATACATTTTTCTCATCAGGGGACCGGAAATCACATGAGAGAACACACTTAGTAGAGAGAAAGAGGCCTTTCCAATGCTCTCAGTGTGGAAAGAGATTCATCCAGTCATCTCATCTAAAAGATCACACGACAATACACACAGGAGAAAAACCATTCCAATGCTCTCAGTGTGGAAAGGGTTTTACCAGGTTAAGGAGATTGAAAACCCATGAGATGACACACACAGGAAATAAGCCTTTCCAATCCTCCTAGTGTGAAAAAGCTTTTACCTGGTTAGGACACCTTACAATGCATGAGATGACACACAGGGAAGAAGCCTTTCCGCTGCTCCCATTGTGGAAAGAGTTTCACCTAGTCAAGATACTTGAAAAAAACATGCGCAAACACACTCTGCAGAGAAGTCTTGAAAGTATCCACACTGCAGAGAAATATATATTTCTCCCAGTGTGGAAAGCTATTTTCCAGTTTGGGCACTTGAAAGACCATGAGGAAACAGGGGAGTTGCCTTACCATTGCTCCCAGTGAGCGCTTTCACATCACATAAACTTAACATTCATGAGTTACACACAATGCTCCTATACATTCTTTTTCCTGAGAATGTGTTTTTGTTTATACCACATGAAATCAAATTGTACAAGTGTACACAAAAATACATTTGTATGTTTTAAAACACGAATTGAACTTGGAGTAAGTCAATTTCAATATAGAGTAAGTAAGTTTTAATGCTCTGTGATTAAATTATACTTTTTCAAACTGTGTGTGTTAATCAAGTGCTATTTGCATGTGATGCATTTGCTCTGTTGTTTATGTTTGCATTGCATATGTACAGTGGGGAAAAAAAGTATTTAGTCAGCCACCAATTGTGCAAGTTCTCCCACTTAAAAAGATGAGAGAGGCCTGTAATTTTCATCATAGGTACATGTCAACTATGACAGACAAAATGAGAAAAAATAATCCAGAAAATCACATTGTAGGATTTTTAATGAATTTATTTGCAAATTATGGTGGAAAATAAGTATTTGGTCAATAACAAAAGTTTCTCAATACTTTGTTATATACCCTTTGTTGGCAATGACACAGGTCAAACGTTTTCTGTAAGTCTTCACAAGGTTGTCACACACTGTTGCTGGTATTTTGGCCCATTCCTCCATGCAGATATCCTCTAGAGCAGTGATGTTTTGGGGCTGTCGCTGGACAACACAGACTTTCAACTCCCTCCAAAGATTTTCTATGGGGTTGAGATCTGGAGACTGGCTAGGCCACTCCAGGACCTTGAAATGCTTCTTACGAAGCCACTCCTTCGTTGCCCGGGCGGTGTGTTTGGGATCATTGTCATGCTGAAAGACCCAGCCACGTTTCATCTTCAATGCCCTTGCTGATGGAAGGAGGTTTTCACTCAAAATCTCACGATACATGGCCCCATTCATTCTTTCCTTTACACGGATCAGTCGTCCTGGTCCCTTTGCAGAAAAACAGCCCCAAAGCATGATGTTTCCACCCCCATGCTTCACAGTTAGTATGGTGTTCTTTGGATGCAACTCAGCATTCTTTGTCCTCCAAACACGACGAGTTGAGTTTTTACCAAAAAGTTATATTTTGGTTTCATCTGACCATATGACATTCTCCCAATCCTCTTCTGGATCATCCAAATGCACTATAGCAAACTTCAGACAGGCCTGGACATGTACTGGCTTAAGCAGGGGGACACGTCTGGCACTGCAGGATTTGAGTCCCTGGCGGCATAGTGTGTTACTGATGGTAGGCTTTGTTACTTTGGTCCCAGCTCTCTGCAGGTCATTCACTAGGTCCCCCCGTGTGGTTCTGGGATTTTTGCTCACCGTTCTTGTGATCATTTTGACCCCACAGGGTGAGATCTTGCGTGGAGCCCCAGATCGAGGGAGATTATCAGTGGTCTTGTATGTCTTCCATTTCCTAATAATTGCTCCCACAGTTGATTTCTTCAAACCAAGATGCTTACCTATTGCAGATTCAGTCTTCCCAGCCTGGTGCAGGTCTACAATTTTGTTTCTTGTGTCCTTTGACAGCTCTTTGGTCTTGGCCATAGTGGAGTTTGGAGTGTGACTGTTTGAGGTTGTGGACAGGTGTCTTTTATACTGATAACAAGTTCAAACAGGTGCCATTAATACAGGTAACGAGTGGAGGACAGAGGAGCCTCTTAAAGAAGAAGTTACAGGTCTGTGAGAGCCAGAAATCTTGCTTGTTTGTAGGTGACCAAATACTTATTTTCCACCATAATTTGCAAATAAATTCATTACCAATCCTACAATGTGATCTTCTGGATTTTTTTTTCTCAATTTGTCTGTCACAGTTGACGTGTACCTATGATGAAAATGACAGGCCTCTCTCATCTTTTTAAGTGGGAGAACTTGCACAATTGGTGGTTGACTAAATACTTTTTTTCCCCACTGTATCTTACAGAGTGTGGCTTTTAGGGAATGTGAAAAAATAACTGAGAAAAATGTACAATTCATATACTAACTGTAGGCCGATTTATTCATATTCAGAAGGGTGTACTGCAAAGCAGGATCAATACTTTAGTCATGGATTAACTATGTATCGATTGTCTGGTTCATTAAGAAATCTAAACATAGGTATGCAAATGTGGTTGTTGATTTATTCAGACCATGCCCATTTCACCCCTATCTTTCAAAAAAAGTTAGCTGGCTAACTCATTGATCCTGCTTTGTTGTATACCCCCTCAGGTCTAAGTCTGGAAGAGTGGTGGAAAAAGTACCCAATAAAAGTAAAGATACCTTAATAGAAAATAAATCAAGTAAAAGTGAAAGTCATCTAGTAAAATACTACTTGAGTAAAAGTCTAAAAGTATTTGGTTTTAAATATACTTAAGATTCAAAAGTAAATGTAATTGCAAAAATATATCAAAAGTAAAAGTATAAATCATTTCACATTCCTTATATTAAGCAAACCAGAGGACACAATTTTCTTGTTTTAATTTTTTTTTACGGATAGCAAGGGGCACACTCCAACACTCAGACATAATTTACAAACAAAGCAGTTGTGTTTAGTGAGTCTGCCAGATCAGAGGCAGTAGGAATGACCAGGGATGTTCCCTAGATAAGTGTGTCAATTGGACCATTTTCCTGTCCTGCTAAGCATTCAAAATGTAACGAGTACTTTTGGGTGCCAGGGAAAATGCATGGAGTAAAAAGTACATTATTTTGTCTAGGAATGTAGTAAAGTACAGATACCCCAAAAAACGACTTAAGTAGTACTTGAAAGTATTTTTACAACACTGTGCCCATCCATGTGGTACCGTTTGTAAAACATGCAGTTGCATTGGATTTATTAGTCCTGGTTCCTGTCAAAGGCTTAAGATGAACATGTTTTGCTGTTTAAGCTCTGAATATCAATTCCACAAGTTTATCAGGCTTTATCTTGAGTTTATTTGCCATGAGAATTTATGTGTTTACACAGTGGGAAATGGAGATGTATTTTCTTCGCTATAATCAGCTAGTCAAAAATTCAGGGAGAAAGTCTTAAACACTTATTATCATGAAAATGTCCCGGACAGCAGTTGTGAGTAGCCTTTGTGATGGACATTTTAATGTTTGTGCTTTTCTATTCTATACATTTCTATGTTCTATGTTTGTGCTTTTCTATAAACCAATTTCTGTGTTCATGCAAGTGACTGACTGAAGGAATCCTAACTATCAATAGTTGCAATTTGGCAGTACGCCCAGACCTTTGTTTTGAGAACAGAATAAATCTCAGTTCCAAAGTCTCAGCTTAGAGAGAAGAAGCCTTGTGAGGTATTGGTCTGTCACATTTAATGAACCAGTATTGGTCAGTCACATGAATGAAACAAAACGCTAATGATGAATTAATTATGCTAAATCATGCAAATATAACTTGTCTGTGTATAGCCATATGTAAGACAACTGCTGGGACTGCCCCAGCAGAGCTCATGGTTGACGTGTACATATGGTGCATTGAGTTGGTTGGAACCTCTCCAGTGCGCTGACAATAAACAATTATTCATTTAAGACTGACTTCGAGTGTCCCTAGTGGTAATTTCCACGACATGGTATAGAATTTCCACAACAATTTGGCGTCACAAAATATATTATTGATTCTGCCTGCGGAGCTTTCCAGTGGGGGTCTGCGAGGAAAACCGGTGGCGCATTTCATGAAGCGTGAGGGAAATTCCCATCTGACCAAAAGAGGACGAGGACCCGCCCAGACCGGACCCTTACTGTGAGCTGCCCAGGAGGAGACACATAATCTGCGAACAATTGAGGGACGGCAACTGATTTCAGTAAATCAATTTAAATGAATTTGTAAAAAAATAAATTTTAAATAATAAAACCAACGAAAAGAAACATAAAAATGTAGAAGGAGGGTACCATTAGCCTACAAAATAACACAAGGTGTTTTTGAATACGGTTTGTTATATACAGTGGGGAAAAAAAGTATTTAGTCAGCCACCAATTGTGCAAGTTCTCCCACTTAAAAAGATGAGAGAGGCCTGTAATTTTCATCATAGGTACACGTCAACTATGACAGACAAAATGAGAAAAAAAAATCCAGAACATCACATTGTAGGATTTTTAATGAATTTATTTGCAAATGATGGTGGAAAATAAGTATTTGGTCACTGTCACACTCTGGCTCCAAGGACTGTGTGTTAGAGCCAGGGTGTATTTCATTTGGTGGTGTTGGGTTGGGTGAGTTTCATTTGTTTGTGTTTTTGGTGATTGGTTCATGACTCCCAATCGGAGGTAACGAGTGTCAGCTGTCGGCTCGTTATCTCTGATTGGGAGCCATATATATTCTGTGTGTTTTCTCCTGTGTTTTGTGGGTTATTGTTCCGTGTTCAGTCGTGTCACTGAGGACTTCATTATCGTCATTTGTTGTTTTTTTACGTGGTTGCTTTATAAATAAAGTCATCATGTTCACTCCACGCGCTGCGTATTGGTCCGCTCCTTCCGACGATCGTGACAGAATAACCCACCATAAAGGAACCAAGCAGCGCGT
Source organism: Coregonus clupeaformis (assembly GCF_020615455.1). Classification (NCBI taxonomy): domain Eukaryota; kingdom Metazoa; phylum Chordata; class Actinopteri; order Salmoniformes; family Salmonidae; genus Coregonus; species Coregonus clupeaformis. The sequence continues at coordinate 534,050 of NW_025533473.1, forward strand.
CCAGGAACAAAGGGTCTGGACATGGAAGGAACTGGTGGAAGGTAAAGGGTCCTGGACTTGGGAGGAGATCCTAGATGGTATGGATCGCCGACCATGGAACGAGACGGTGGAGAGGCGACGGCGAGAGGAGCAACGGCATCAGCAGGGCCATCATCGTCGGAAGGACGAGAGGCAACCCCAAGAAATTTTTGGGGGGGGGCACATGGCTTGGGCGACGGAGCAGCAGGAGGCTGCCACAAGGCAGAGTCAGAGGGCTGCCAGGTTAAGGGGGCTGACGGAGGCAGAGAAGGGATGGATTCAGTGGGCTACCAGGTCAAGGGGGCTACTGGGTAAAGCAGGGAAGGAAGGTGTTGAGGCACGGCGTGAGGTACTGGGGTGTGTAACCAGTTCGGTCCGGCCCGTTCCTAGTCCCGAGGTGCAGCCAGTAGTGTGTGTTCCCCGTGCAGTACGGCCTGTTCCGGTCCCTCGCACTAAGTGTAAGGTGCGCGTCGCCAGCCCGGTTCGGCCTGTTCCTGCCATACGCACCAAGTATGCGGTGCGCGTCGCCAGCTCAGCCCGGCCTGTTCCTACTCACGCACCAGGGATACGGTGCGCTTCGCCAGCCCAGCCCGGCCTGTTCCTACTCCACGCACCAGGGATACGGTGCGCTTCGCCAGCCCAGCCCGGCCTGTTCCTACTCCACGCACCAGGGATACGGTGCGCTCGCCAGCCCGGCCCGGCCTGTTCCGGCCACTCGCACCAGGGATACGGTGCGCGTCGCCAGCCCCCGCCCGGCCTGTTCCTGCTCTCCGCACTAGGCGTGAGGTGAGTCCCCAGGGTCCAGCATGCCCTGTTCCGGCTCCCCGCACTAGGCGTTATGGGAGTCCCCAGGGTCCAGCATGCCCTGTTCCGACTCCCCGCACTAGCCCTGAGATGCGTGTCCTCAGCCCGGTACCTCCAGTTCCGGCACCACGCATCAGGCCTACGGTGCGTCCCCAGGGCCAAGCATGCCCTGTTGCTGCTTCCCGCACTAGCCCTGAGATGCGTGTCCTCAGCCCGGTACCTCCAGTTCCGGCACCACGCATCAGGCCTACGGTGCGTCCCCAGGGTCCAGCATGCCCTGTTGCTTCTCCCCGCACTAGCCCTGAGATGCGTGTCCTCAGCCCGGTACCTCCTGTTCCGGCACCACGCACCAGGCCTACGATGCGCCTCAGACGGCCAGAGTCTGCCGTCTGCCCAACGGGGCCTGAACTGTCCGTCTGCCCAACGCCGTCTGAACTGCCCGTCTGCCCAACGCCGTCAGAGCCTTCCGCCAGACAGGATCAGCCAGAGCCGTCTGCCAGACAGGATCAGCCAGAGCCTTCCGCCAGACAGGATCAGCCAGAGCCTTCCGCCAGACAGGATCAGCCAGAGCCTTCTGCCAGACAGGATCAGCCAGAGCCTTCTGCCAGACAGGATCAGCCAGAGCCTTCTGCCAGACAGGATCAGCCAGAGCCTTCTGCCAGACAGGATCAGCCAGATCCGTCAGTCGGCCATGAGCAGCCAGATCCGTCAGCCAGCCATGAGCAGCCAGATCCGTCAGCCAGCCATGAGCAGCCAGATCCGTCAGCCAGCCATGAGCCAGCCAGCCAGGATCCGCCATTTAGTCAGGTGCTGTCCCTTAGCTCGGTGTTGCTCCTTATCCTGGTGCTGTCCCTTATCCTGGTGCTGTCCCTTAGCCTGGTACTGCCCCTTAGTCCGGTACTGCCCCTTAGTCCGGTACTGCCCCGTAGTCCGGTACTGCCCCTTAGTCCGATGCTGCCCCTTAGTCCGGTGTTGCCCCTTAGTCCAGGTGGGGTTAGTTGGAGGGTGGTCATTGGGAGGAGGCTACCGAAGCAGGTTGTGACTGCGGTGGGGTGGGGATCACGACCGGGGCCAGAGCCGCCACCGGGGACAGACGCCCACCCAGACCCTCCCCTAGACTGTATGCTGGTGCGCCCGGAGTGCGCACCTTTAGGGGGGGGTACTGTCACACTCTGGCTCCAAGGACTGTGTGTTAGAGCCAGGGTGTATTTCATTTGGTGGTGTTGGGTTGGGTGAGTTTCATTTGTTTGTGTTTTTGGTGATTGGTTAATGACTCCCAATCGGAGGTAACGAGTGTCAGCTGTCGGCTCGTTATCTCTGATTGGGAGCCATATATATTCTGTGTGTTTTCTCCTGTGTTTTGTGGGTTATTGTTCCGTGTTCAGTCGTGTCACTGAGGACTTCATTATCGTCATTTGTTGTTTTTTTACGTGGTTGCTTTATAAATAAAGTCATCATGTTCACTCCACGCGCTGCGTATTGGTCCGCTCCTTCCGACGATCGTGACAGTCACCTACAAACAAGCAAGATTTCTGGCTCTCACAGACCTGTAACTTCTTCTTTAATAGGCTCCTCTGTCCTCCACTCATTACCTGTATTAATGGCACCTGTTTGAACTTGTTATCAGTATAAAAGACACCTGTCCACAACCTCAAACAGTCACACTCCAAACTCCACTATGGCCAAGACCAAAGAGCTGTCAAAGGACACCAGAAACAAAATTGTAGACCTGCACCAGGCTGGGAAGACTGAATCTGCAATAGGTAAGCAGCTTGGTTTGAAGAAATCAACTGTGGGAGCAATTATTAGGAAATGGAAGACATACAAGACCACAGATAATCTCCCTCGATCTGGGGCTCCACGCAAGATCTCACCCCGTGGGGTCAAAATGATCACAAGAACGGTGAGCAAAAAATCCCAGAACCACACGGGGGGACCTAGTGAATGACCTGCAGAGAGCTGGGACCAAAGTAACAAAGCCTACCATCAGTAACACACTACGCCGCCAGGGACTCAAATCCTGCAGTGCCAGACGTGTCCCCCTGCTTAAGGCAGTACATGTCCAGGCCCGTCTGAAGTTTGCTAGAGTGCATTTGGATGATCCAGAAGAGGATTGGGAGAATGTCATATGGTCAGATGAAACCAAAATATAACTTTTTGGTAAAAACTCAACTCGTCATGTTTGGAGGACAAAGAATGCTGAGTTGCATCCAAAGAACACCATACCTACTGTGAAGCATGGGGGTGGAAACATCATGCTTTGGGGCTGTTTTTCTGCAAAGGGACCAGGACGACTGATCCGTGTAAAGGAAAGAATGAATGGGGCCATGTATCGTGAGATTTTGAGTGAAAACCTCCTTCCATCAGCAAGGGCATTGAAGATGAAACGTGGCTGGGTCTTTCAGCATGACAATGATCCCAAACACACCGCCCGGGCAACGAAGGAGTGGCTTCGTAAGAAGCATTTCAAGGTCCAGGAGTGGCCTAGCCAGTCTCCAGATCTCAACCCCATAGAAAATCTTTGGAGGGAGTTCAAAGTCTGTGTTGCCCAGCGACAGCCCCAAAACATCACTGCTCTAGAGGAGATCTGCATGGAGGAATGGGCCAAAATACCAGCAACAGTGTGTGAAAACCATAGTTGACGTGTACCTATGATGAAAATTACAGGCCTCTCTCATCTTTTTAAGTGGGAGAACTTGCACAATTGGTGGCTGACTAAATACTTTTTTTCCCCACTGTATAAGGACCGAATGCATGTCTAATTTACACATCTCCATCTGTCTTTTGGGGGTCACCGTATTTTTGAATTGTAAAGATATTTATTTATTGCAGCTGCAGAGTTTTAAAACAGCCTATCACTCAAATATAGTTGCATTAAATCAATGCATGCGCAAGCACTCTCTCGCAGTCTTTCTCTCCATCAATTCCATTCAAATTGCATCCAAAATATACTGAACAAAAATATTACCGCAACATGCAATAATTTTAAAGATTTTACTGAGTTAGAGTTCATATAAGGAAATCAGTCAATTGTAATAAATTAATTAGGCCCTAATCTATGGATTTCACATTACTGGGCAGGGGTGCAGCCATGGGTGCCTTGGAGGGCATAGGCCCATCCACTTGGCAGCCAGGCCCACCCACTGGAGAGCCAGGCCCAGCCAATCAGAATAAGTTTTTCCCCACAAAAGTGTAGATAATCCTGTTCAAGATTATATAGCCTACCTCTTTCAGGTAATACATTCAATGCATTATTAACGTTATCTTTAGCTAATGAATGATGGGTTATGCATAATCAGTGGCGATTTTAGCATGTATATCTTGGTGGGTCAAAAAACAAAAACAAATTGGGATGTGTGCCAGTACAGCCACTACACAACACAACACAACTCTAAACAATACATGAATTGCACTATAACGGTGACAAACGGTGCCCTACATAAAGCTGTCCCAACAGCAGAGTCCCAACAGCAGTCCCAACACTGCTACATCTAAATATCAGCAGAGCCTTGTCTGGCAGCGAAACAGTTCATTCAGCCTAATTTACTGCCTTTAAAAAAACATACTGTAGCTGATATGACTGACTTGCTTAAACAAATGTGGTTTCTACTGACAATTGAGATGTACAAACTATGGCATAAGGGGACGACAAGTGGATAAGAGGCAATCCGTAATTTCGATTAAGACATTAATGAGCGAGCTAGGACGGACGTAGTCAATATAACTATTTGTTCAGCACTTTGAAAATGTACAGCGACAGAATTCAGAACATGGGCCGTTCTTACAGAAATGTGGGGGGGAAAAAACAGGTGGGGCTCTGCCCCTGAATGACGGGTCGCCACTGTGCATATTAAGCTTCTAATTTATAGCCTCTGTCTCTTACGCAATAAGCACGCACCTGTGCTCCGCTGGCCTCGCTCCTTAAAAAACGCTCCTTAGCACTTGGAGTTCCATGCAGTAAAAACTAGACTAGAATAGCTTGCCGTAAAAAAGATTGTAGCATTTCTTATACTAATAGACTATTTGAAGAGGAATGCAAGCTCTTGTTTGCTGAATGTTAAGTACAGCAGCCAATACAACTCACGGGTAGTTTGAAAGAAGAACGAACACGCGACGGTGTTAGGCTATTGTAGTTATTTATTCAGTCCCATTGTAAAAAAAGGCCATGCCTGTGAACACGACTTTCCCCACAGTCCGGTGGGGTGAGTTCTACCCTTCTCAGCTGTCTGTCATAGCCTCTTGGTTCACCAATCAGAGTGCCCGAATGCACATTTGGACTCTGACCCCTCCCTCTCCAGGTCAGAGTGGCTATCATTGTCGGCAGATGAAGACGCACTTAGGTTGCCGACAAAGTTATCAGTGTGTTTATTTTAGAAAGATTTTGCGTTGTGGGGTTTATTGTCGGGAGGGTTAATGCTACGTTATGGTGATTGACTGCAAGCAATTACCTTAGGCCTAATAACCTTGTTACATTTGTAGCTGTAGAGTACTGCTGCAGTTTATGTATATTTCAGATACTGCTGTAAATGTGTATGCTGTTATGTGAATATCCCTGTATAGATGCTATGCCATTCTTTTTTTAAATTTTGTATTTTTTTACATTTTAGTCATTTTAGCAGACGCTCTTATCCAGAGCGACTTACAGTTAGTGAGTGCATACATAAAAAAAAAAAATTCATACTGGCCCCCCGCGGGAATCGAACCCACAACCCTGGCGTTGCAAACGCCATGCTCTACCAACTGAGCTACATCCCTGCCGGCCATTCCCTCCCCTACCCTGGGCCAATTGTGCGCCGCCCCATGGGTCTCCCGGTTGCGGCCGGCTATAACAGAGCCTGGATTTGAACCAGGATCTCTAGTGGCACAGCTAGCACTGCGATGCAGTGCTTTAGACCACTGCGCCACTCGGGAGACTCTTTATTTATTTTTATTTTTTTATTATTATTATTATTTTTTTGGGGGGGGGAATGGATCAGCTTAATATTGCAGATATATTGTATCTTCTATCAATGTAATTGTCTGCATCACTTCCAATCCCCCATGTTTTATTTTTATTTTTTATTTTTATATATATACTCCCCTTTATTACTTTTCAACCCCACCATCCTTTCCCTACTTGGAGTAAATTAGTGAACAACAATGCCCAGGCCTCTACTTCCGGTCTATACTTACTATCTACACCTTATGGACAGAGTTAATTTTACAATAATTATATTATATATATATATATATATATATATATCCTGAACTTCTTCTACTCTCAACCTCTCCGATAATTTTCATGATGTCCGGTTTGCTTCTATATGCCATATCTTTCTAACTGTGCTCTTTCCCAAAAGCTCCCAACATACAACCTATATACTTATTATGGACACAGTATGCTTACATTATTAGCTATCTTTGTTATTATTTGTTGTTATTTGTTATTAGTCCCATCCTTCAACTCTATTCAATACCTCCCATCTATCTCTTAACACCATCCATATAGGATTTCTATTTGCCATATATATTTCAACCGTACTGTGATGTTTTACAAAAGTTCTGAACCTTTCTATTCTCATTGCTTCTACAGATTGTGAATTAAAAATAAACACATGCTATGCCATTCTTTCCTGTGTATATATTCCTATTGCATAACTTACATCATTGTATATTTGTTCTTACCTTTCAGAACCACAAGGCCACCCTATGTACATTTAAGATTTGTGTGTGTGTGTGGTGGTGACAATTAAGAGAGTAATGGGCCTCAATATCGTGTTCTAACCGGATAACACTGTAGTGAGCAGAACCTATGCGATCAGCGGGTGAGGGCATTCACAGCCGACCGCTCAGACGAGCTCCAGCTAGCTGTTTTTACATGGTCCAGCTAGCCATTTTTACACCGATAACCATTCAATCTTCGTGGAGAAGTGAAAGCTGTCTGCATCTAATTCTAGTATTATATTATTCAAGCATGTCATTAGAATGATGAAGATGAGGACAACAAAATGTATTTCATTTAACTGTTAAAAACGAGGAAGGAATGAAGCAACAATAGAGAGAGAAAGAGGAGGTAGGCTAATAACATTAGGGGAAATATTATGAAAGGTATTTCCAGTATGCGTCAGCCTACTAATTTTACAAATCAGCCCTATTATATTTCAAAATTCGCTAGCCTACACTTGTAACTTTGTAGGCCGCATGTGCTACACCAGAATCTCACAGCTTTATCATGGTTTGAACAAGCTGCGTAATTCCAGTCCATGTAGTACAGTATAATACAATACAGTGCAGTAATACAGTTCACACTCAAAAAGATTAGCCTACTGGAGCTTGTATAATTTATTTACCCAAGAGAGAATATAGCTAGCTACATCTGTGGGCTTATATGTTTTTCTGTCGTGCGTAATGTGTAGTAGCCTATATATCATATACAGTGGGGAGAACAAGTATTTGATACACTGCCGATTTTGCAGGTTTTCCTACTTACAAAGCATGTAGAGGTCTGTAATTCTTATCATAGGTACACTTCAACTGTGAGAGACGGAATCTAAAACAAAAACCCAGAAAATTACATTGTATGATTTTTAAGTAATTCATTTGCATTTTATTGCATGACATAAGTATTTGATCACCTACCAACCAGTAAGAATTCCGGCTCTCACAGACCTGTTAGTTTTTCTTTAAGAAGCCCTCCTGTTCTCCACTCATTACCTGTATTAACTGCACCTGTTTGAACTCGTTACCTGTATAAAAGACACCTGTCCACACACTCAATCAAACAGACTCCAACCTCTCCACAATGGCCAAGACCAGAGAGCTGTGTAAGGACATCAGGGATAAAATTGTAGACCTGCACAAGGCTGGGATGAGCTACAGGACAATAAGCAAGCAGCTTGGTGAGAAGGCAACAACTGTTGGCACAATTATTAGAAAATGGAAGAAGTTCAAGATGACGGTCAATCACCCTCGGTCTGGGGCTCCATGCAAGATCTCACCTCGTGGGGCATCAATGATCATGAGGAAGGTGAGGGATCAGCCCAGAACTACATGGCAGGACCTGGTCAATGACCTGAAGAGAGCTGGGACCACAGTCTCAAAGAAAACCATTAGTAACAAGCTACGCCGTCATGGATTAAAATCCTGCAGCGCACGCAAGGTCCCCCTGCTCAAGCCAGCGCATGTCCAGGCCCGTCTGAAGTTTGCCAATGACCATCTGGATGATCCAGAGGAGGAATGGGAGAAGGTCATGTGGTCTGATGAGACAAAAATATAGCTTTTTGGTCTAAACTGCACTCGCCGTGTTTGGAGGAAGAAGAAGGATGAGTACCACCCCAAGAACACCATCCCAACCGTGAAGCATGGAGGTGGAAACATCATTCTTTGGGGACGCTTTTCTGCAAAGGGGACAGGAAGACTGCACCGTATTGAGTGAAGGATGGATGGGGCCATGTATCGCGAGATCTTGGCCAACAACCTCCTTCCCTCAGTAAGAGCATTGAAGATGGGTCGTGGCTGGGTCTTCCAGCATGACAACGACCCGAAACACACAGCCAGGACAACTAAGGAGTGACTCCGTAAGAAGCATCTCAAGGTCCTGGAGTGGCCTAGCCAGTCTCCAGACCTGAACCCAATGGAAAATCTTTGGAGGGAGCTGAAAGTCTGTATTGCCCAGCGACAGCCCCGAAACCTGAAGGATCTGGAGAAGGTCTGTATGGAGGAGTGGGCCAAAATCCCTGCTGCAGTGTGTGCAAACCTGGTCAAGACCTACAGGAAACGTATGATCTCTGTAATTGCAAACAAAGGTTTCTGTACCAAATATTAAGTTCTGCTTTTCTGATGTATCAAATACTTATGTCATGCAATAAAATGCAAATTAATTACTTAAAAATCATACAATGTGATTTTCTGGATTTTTGTTTTAGATTCAGTCTCTCACAGTTGAAGTGTACCTATGATAAAAATTACAGACCTCTACATGCTTTGTAAGTAGGAAAACCTGCAAAATCGGCAGTGTATCAAATACTTGTTCTCCCCACTGTATGTATTGGATAACGGCACAATCATTTGTTTTTTTTGGTTCATGGGCTCATAAAATATCTTTAATGTATGGCTCATAAAATGTATTTAATGCACGGCTCATCAGGCTCAGGTAGCATCAGGCTTGAATTTTCAATTAAAGCTCTAATCAAATCCAGACATAGGCCTATTTATATGCTTTATATGCTTTTTTTTTTTGAATGACACTTCCGGTTTTGGCGGGAAATACTGTGTTACCCAGGAGAGAAAAGTTATTTATTCTCAGGATGGAACATTTGTAAAATACATTTTGTTGGGTTCTATTTTCTAATAATTGGATTGAAGTGATGAATAGCTTAGAAGGAATGCATTAATGAGGAGCATAGGTTTGAACTATACTGATATAAATTGTTTCACATAACAGGCTGTGATTCATGTGAGGAACGTTAGGGGCTAGGATGAGATAAAACTTGTATTTCTTATAGATAAGACTTGTATTTCTCACAGATACGAACACTGGTTCTTTGTGATCTGTGAACCATCCTTGGACGTAGGAATGGTGTCTAAGGGAGCTGGCTCTTCTCACTATGACAGGTTGTTATGATAAACGTATGCCTGGTAACAGAAGAGGTGGGGAACAGCCAGTAGGCCAACGGATAGGCTGAGTAAGTCTAAACCACGCTCAAGTCTTTGCTCTGACTGGCCAACAGAGAGGTGGGAAACTCTCTCTGTCAGAGTATTTGAGCAACAATCTGGAACAATGGATTAGTTCTCTGAAGTGCCCTGCGAGGTATTTCAAAGAGCCCGTATATACGAAACATCATATTTACCATTGAAGGTTTTTGCATTAATTAAAATAACTAGTATATCTTAGAAGTCGTGTTGACCTCTTTTGTTCCTAATGCCAGATTTGAATTGACGCAACTTTGACAATTTGTAAAATACCGGGAAAATATTCAACCCTAACGGGGATCCTCTCAGGATCCCTTACCCTTGACCCATCTTCCTCTACTTTTTTCAATGCCTCAGCATACGACTACTCTAACCCTGGTAACTTCATCCTGCCTTTCAGACACGTCTGATCCCCAGCACCATGGCCACCCCTATAATTAGCACATACCGCTTATTTTCCCAAAACTACACATTATTTTGTCTCATGCCCTTCTGCACACTTCTCACACATATGAACCTCCATCCTACGCACAAAATATAACAAGCCCACTACGGGTTACCTTCACCACACCTTCCGCCTCACTTAACTCGTCCTCACTCACTTCCATTTCACCACAGCACTCAACCTGGCGTACTGCTCGCCCTGTACTTGCCACCAGTCTTCTTCGCCACCCCCATCTCCTTTTCTATCGCCATCTTCATCAAATTCAACCTCAACCTCTGCTGTCCTCATTCTCTTCGACGCCTTCTTCCTATTTTTTCTCTTCCATTCATCACAGCTGAAACAGAAGACTGTCTCCTGCAGTTTAGGTAGAGGCAGTATGTTCCCACACTCATAACCGAAATTCCTGTGGTTCCCGCTTGTCTCTGTATCCTTTTTCCACTCGACCGTCCCAACAAAACCCATGCTCCCCTCGACCGAGCTATTCCTTTGTTTCACCGGCCTGTCGAACAAAAGTCGATGACCCGTTGGGCGTGATTTCAGTTTTCTTGAGATGAATATGAATGGTCGTTGACTCCCTATAGTATGTTATGCCTCGTTCCCTCCTTCAGGGACTAGTAGTTATATTCATAACTGTACATTTTATCGACACACAATCGATTATGTATGGTGCAATATGCATGCCAATATTAAAAACGTAATGCTGATTGCCAACTCTTTAAGGGGCGCAAAATGAGCAGCGAGTCTATGCCACCTTTAAGCTGGTGTTTGCTGCTGGAGGAGCCATAGTGTTTGGGCAGTACATGTTACAGGTCAGTGCACAAGGTAAAGGACTTTTGGAACGGATTCTGTTACCATTTTACCCAATGACTAGCTCGTTTGAAATAGCTAGTTTAAATGGATGTGTTTCCCCCTCTCCTCTTCCCCTTTGCTGCGTCGAGAGGACAGCCTGTGAGTGTTGGCTTTTGGGGGCTGTCCCTCCTCCAGCCAATGGGTACCTGGCGGGACCCCCACCTGGGTACTCCTACCCCAACCCCACTCCACCAGGTACTGACCAGACATGAAGACTACTGTTGTCTTCCTTTAATGTTTTGTACTTGTCTAATTGAACATTGAAAAATTGTTTAATCACAAAAAACAGTTCATGTATTATTGCATCTCATATCTAACCACTGTCTGTTGTTTCTTTCCAGGTGAATTCTACCCCAACCCTGCAGCGTTTGATGACCCTGAGGCCTACATGCCCCCTCCTCCCTACTCCGCCCCCCTGGGACAGCAAGTCCCCCACGACCCTGACCTGCCCTCCACACCTACAGGTCAGAATACACTTTCTCTCTTTCTCTTTCTAACTCACTCTCTCTCTTTCTCTTTCTAACTCACTCTTGCAAAGTTCCTTCATTAGTGAATAGTTTAATTAGTGTGATGTGAGTAATCCCATGCTGCCAAAGCATTAAATAAGAGGACAATTAATTAACTTGTTTCTCCCTCACTTCTCTCTCCTCCTCCTAGCCAAGGGAAAGGCAGCAGTAAGTGCCAGCTGTGCCTCCCTCCCTCCCACCTACCTACCACAGGTACGCTTGTTTACCACCTTTTTACCATTTTACCACTCAAAATCTGACTTTAAACATGAAGTGTAGGAAGTAATTGTTATAAAATACACATAGATAGCATAAGTTTCACTTTAGTAGGGTAAAGATTCTCCACATTATATTTAAACACCCTCCTGCGCCTGACTCCTTCTAATCACACTCATCACAGAATCACCCACCCGCTATGGAGTCAGCAGGAGAGGAACTTTATGGACAGGGCATTCTCACGCTGTCTAGGCATTTCATTGGTTCCCCTATCCATTCCGCTCCCCATCAGAGCACTTGATAGTCGACCATTAGGGTCGGGGTTTGTTCAGGAAGTTCCTGCACCAGTCACCATGATTACCCAGAAGACTCATTGTGAGCAGATCACTTTTTTTAAATTATTGAAACCCCTGCTTTCCCTGTGGTATTAGGGATCCCTTGGTTAGCACTCCACAACCCCACCTTCTTATGGCCGCAGAGGGTTATCACAGGGTGGTCGCGAGAGTGTCAGGGTAGGTGTCTAGGTGTTTCCATTGGTGCAACCACGGTGGAAAGTCCAGACAGTACCTCCACCGTTCGCATTCCCCCCGAATACCTCGATTTGGTGCACGCATTCTCAAAAACGCAGGCTACCAAGTTACCACCTCATCGGGCGGGGGATTGCGCGATAAACCTCTGGGTAGATGCTGTACCTCCCAGGAGTCATGTGTACCCCCTGTCGCAGGCTGAAACGGAGGCTATGGAAACATACGTCACCGAGTCTCTGCGCCAGGGGTATAGACGTCCCTACACTTCACCCGCCTCCTCGAGTTTCTTCTTTGTGAAGACGAAAGACGGCGGTCTGTGCCCTTGCATTGATTATCAACCACTGATCAAGGAGACGATAAGATTGAGTTATCCTACCCCCTCATTCCTTCAGTGATTGAGTCAATGCATGGGGCGTGCTTCTTCACCAAATTAGGAGTGCGTACAACCTGGTGCCTATCTGAGAGGGGGATGAGTGGAAGACAGCATTCAGCACAACCACCGGGCATTATGAATACCTGGTGATGCCCTACGGTTTGATGAATGCTCCATCCGTCTCAACGCTCGTGCACACCACCCAAGCTCCGCCCCTGTGCCTTCTTCTCTAAGAAGCTCAGCCCGGCGGGGCAGAACTACAACGTTGGTGATCGGGAGCTGTTGGCTGTTGTCCGAGCCTTGACCGTGTAGAGGCATTGGCTCAAAGGGGCAAAACACCCTTTCCTCGTCTGGACGGACCACCGTAACCTGGAGTACATCCGGGCAGTGAGGAGGCTGAATCCTCGAAAGGCCAGGTGGGCCCTATTCTTCACCCGGTTCGATTTTACACTGTCATACATGCCGGGTACGAAGAATGTGAAGGCAGACGCATTGTCACGGCTGTATGACACAGAGGAGAGGCCCAGAGACAACACCCCCATACTCCCTGCCTCCTGCATTGTGGCGCCGGTAGTATGGACGATGGACGCGGATATAGAGCAGGCATTATGCACAGATCCATCTCCACCTCAGTGTCCAGCTGGGCTGCGGTACGTGCCTGCTCTTATCCGTGATCGGCTGATCTCCTCTGGTCACCCAGGTATCGGTCGTACAGTGCGCTGCCTGACCGGAAAGTACTGGTGGCCTACCTTGGCTAAGGACGTGAGGGTGTATGTCTCCTCCTGCTCGGTGTGTGCCCAGAGTAAGGCACCTAGGCACCTCCCAGCAGGTAAGTTACTTTCTGGCACCGCAGCACCAGAGCCAGACCGAGGCTCCTGCGGTGGATGACTGGTTTCGGTGCGCGGAGGAGACGTGGGAAGCTGCCCACGTTCACTTCCAACACGTCGTGCGTCGTGAGAAGGCCAACGCTGACCGCCACTGCAGTGAAGCCCCGACCCGGAATCTGCCCCTCTGCCTGCCCTGCCGGAAGCTGAGCCCGCGGTTTGTGGGGCCGTTCAAAGTCCTGAGGAGAATTAACGAGGTCACCTATAGGTTATTACTTCCCCTTGATTACCGTATTAACCCCTCGTTTCATGTGTCTCTCTTCAGGCCGGTGGTGGCTGGTCCGCTTCAGGAGTCTGAGGTGCGGGAAGTCCCTCCACCTCCTCTGGACATCCAGGGGGCTCCGGCATACTCTGTCCGTTCCATCCTGGATTTGAGGCGTCGGGTGGGGAACCTTCAGTACCTCGTGGAGTGGAAGGGGTACGGTCCGGAGGAACAGTGCTGGGTCCCGGTGAGGGATATCCTCGATCCCTCCCTGCTGGAGCTGCGCGTCAAGGGGGGGGGAGGGGTACTGTCACGACTTCCGCCGAGGCTGCCTCCCCTCCTTGTTCGGGCAGGCTTCGGCGTTCGTTGTCACCGGCTTACTGCCGCTCCATATATCATCATTCCATTTGTCTTGTCTTGTCAATTACACACACCTGGTTCATATCCCCTCATTAGTCCGTGTATAAGTGTTCCCTCTGCCCCCTTGTCCTTGTGGGTGATTGTTTTATGTGAGTTGAGTGTAGCTCGGTGGAGCTACTCGTACCTTGTATTGCCGGGGTAGATTATTCCCCTGTGCCTGTATTTTGTTAGAGCTACCCGTACCTTGTATTGCCGGGGTAGATTGTTCCCTTGTGCCTGTATTTTGTTGTCACTATCCAGCGGAACTGTGTACGATGGAATAAACTCTGTATTCGGTGATTTACCCTCCTGCGCCTGACTCCTTCTACTCACACTCATCACAGTGCAGCCTGAGGAAAGGAACAGAGCGCATGTTTTTTTTGCAACTTTCTCAAATCATCAATAGCCTATAGTCGCATCATACAGCCTATATATGTTTTGTTTTCTAAGACATTCTAAAGTTTGTATCATTCACAACTAAAGTTGCTAAATAACTCTAAATCTAGCGTATATAACCTGTTTCAAATGATCACTTACGCTCCAGAATGGGCAAAATATCCTTTCTATTTTAAGTTCAGTTATATTCTTCTTACTATAAAATCATACGCATATCTTGTCTGCTAAATGAACAAGCCTACAGCCTATGGCATGGCACATAGCCAGATACAATGGGTAAAAATAGTATTTAGTCAGCCACCAATTGTGCAAGTTCTCCCACTTAAAAAGATGAGAGAGGCCTGTAATTTTCATCATAGGTACACGTCAACTATGACAGACAAATTGAGATATTTTTTTCCAGAAAGTCACATTGTAGGATTTTTTATGAATTTATTTGCAAATTATGGTGGAAAATAAGTATTTGGTCACCTACAAACAAGCAAGATTTCTGGCTCTCACAGACCTGTAACTTCTTCTTTAAGAGGCTCCTCTGTCCTCCACTCGTTACCTGTATTAATGGCACCTGTTTGAACTTGTTATCAGTATAAAAGACACCTGTCCACAACCTCAAACAGTCACACTCCAAACTCCACTATGGCCAAGACCAAAGAGCTGTCAAAGGACACCAGAAACAAAATTGTAGACCTGCACCAGGCTGGGAAGACTGAATCTGCAATAGGTAAGCAGCTTGGTTTGAAGAAATCAACTGTGGGAGCAATTATTAGGAAATGGAAGACATACAAGACCACTGATTGTCACGCCCTGGCTCTAGGGACTCTTGTATGTTGAGCCAGGGTGTTCGTTTCTTTGTGTAGTGTCTATGTTCTGTTTTCTATGTTCTGTTCTAGGTTATGTGTTTCTATGTTGGCCGGGGTGGTTCTCAATCAGAGGCAACGAGAATCAGCTGTTGCTTGTTGTCTCTGATTGGGAACCATACTTAGGCAGCCTTTTGTGCACTTGTCGTTTGTGGGATCTTGTTCCGTGTAGGTTTGTGTTATTGACCGAGGACTTCACGTTTCGTTTTGTTGTTTTGTATTTGTGTAAGTACCTATTAAAGTATGTACTCATATCACGCTGCGCCTTGGTCCACTTTTCATGACGATCGTGACACTGATAATCTCCCTCGATCTGGGGCTCCACGCAAGATCTCACCCCGTGGGGTCAAAATGATCACAAGAACGGTGAGCAAAAATCCCAGAACCACACGGGGGGACCTAGTGAATGACCTGCAGAGAACTGGGACCAAAGTAACAAAGCCTACCATCAGTAACACACTACGCCGCCAGGGACTCAAATCCTGCAGTGCAAGACGTGTCCCCCTGCTTAAGCCAGTACATGTCCAGGCCCGTCTGAAGTTTGCTAGAGTGCATTTGGATGATCCAGAAGAGGATTGGGAGAATGTCATATGGTCAGATGAAACCAAAATAGAACTTTTTGGTAAAAACTCAACTCGTCGTGTTTGGAGGACAAAGAATGCTGAGTTGCAGCCAAAGAACACCATACCTACTGTGAAGCATGGGGGTGGAAACATCATGCTTTGGGGCTGTTTTTCTGCAAAGGGACCAGGATGACTGATCCGTGTAAAGGAAAGAATGAATGGGGCCATGTATCGTGAGATTTTGAGTGAAAACCTCCTTCCATCAGCAAGGGCATTGAAGATGAAACGTGGCTGGGTCTTTCAGCATGACAATGATCCCAAACACACCACCCGGGCAACGAAGGAGTGGCTTCGTAAGAAGCATTTCAAGGTCCTGGAGTGGCCTAGCCAGTCTCCAGATCTCAACCCCATAGAAAATCTTTGGAGGGAGTTGAAAGTCTGTGTTGCCCAGCGACAGCCCCAAAACATCACTGCTCTAGAGGAGATCTGCATGGAGGAATGGGCCAAAATACCAGCAACAGTGTGTGAAAACCTTGTGAAGACTTACAGAAAACGTTTCACCTGTGTCATTGCCAACAAAGGGTATATAACAAAGTATTGAGAAACTTTTGTTATTGACCAAATACTTATTTTCCACCATAATTTGCAAATAAATTCATGAAAAATCCTACAATGTGATTTTCTGGATTTTTTTTTCTCATTTTGTCTGTCAGAGTTGACGTGTACCTATGATGAAAATTACAGGCCTCTCATCTTTTTAAGTGGGAGAACTTGCACAATTGGTGGCTGACTAAATACTTTTTTCCCCCACTGTAACATACAGTAGGCCAACTCCTATTCTGTTCTTCTGAAATACATTTTCTTCATATTATGTTTCTTTAGACCTGTGTTAGAAATTGCGTAATTCAAATCTGGTATTGGAATAAGAATCAAGAGATCTTCAATCCAAGCTTAATTTATTATATGCAAAATGTATGTATGATAAGTATGAAGGTTCGTATATACGGGTCCACTGAAATACCTCGCAGGGCACTCAGAGAACTGATCCATTGTTTACAGGTTATTTCTCAAATACTCTGACAGAGAGTTCCCACCTCTTCTGTTGGCCAATCAGAGTAAAGGACTGAGTGTGGTTTAGACTTTACTCAGCCAATCCGTTGGCGCACGGGTTAGTCCCACCCCTTGGCGCTCCACCGTTCCCAGGCATAAGTTTATCATAACAACCTGTAGAGTCAGCACCCAAAAGACTGTACGTTCCTACATCCAAGGACGGTTCACAGACAACAAAGAGGCAGTGTTCGTATCTGTAAGAAATACAAGTCTTATCTGTCCTTCCCCTAACGTTCCACACATGAATCACAGCCTGTTATGTGAAACAATTTATATCAGTATAGTACAAACCTATGCTCCTCATTAATGCATTCCTTCTAAGCTATTCATCACTTCAATCCAATTATTAGAAAACAAATCCCAACACCTGCCTAAAATAAATAATGGATTTATTGTGATGGTATATATTAATTTACTTTTTTTTATGTAGATGTTCCAAAAGCGTGCATCAGCAGCTTGTATGTGGCTTGTATGCATGGAGGCCTGGAGATGCTAAAGGTGTTTATGTTAATTAACAATTTTAAAAAGTACATTTCAATTTATCAGTGGGTGCTTCAGCACCTCTACTTACCGCGACTATGAGTGTGCACATTTTCCATAATTTTCCTTAATCCTTAATTATTAATTTACAAAGTATACAGGACGGGACTCTTATCAAGGATTCCAAAAATCCGTGACCCGGGATGTCGCAGCTACAGAAGCGGAGGCGAACGTGAAGATTTACATTTACATTTTAGTCATTTAGCAGACGCTCTTATCCAGAGCGATTTACAGTTAGTGAGTGCATACATTTTCACAAGATGGCGGAAACTGATGTTTTGTTTGATACTGATGGCGCGTCGAGTGAAGACAAGAGTGAGAAGGAATTGATTACAGTGGCGAACAAAAAAGAAAAAGTAAAGTGGTCATGGAGTCTAGTACATCCAAACCTACTTCTGATGCCCCGTTCACATCGTGACATATTTCATTACGCTATACGTCATCTTCACGGAGTCTTGCCCCGCTACTGAACATACAAGTGTAGTCGCAGATCAGACCGGGTATTTAACCGGATATTTCACCAGATGTATAAATGTGAAGTATCCAGTTGGTGTTTCCACTCACTACCAAATATGGTGATGAGAGGAGCCCAGTGGCCGACAGTGGGAGAAGATGGAGCGAGATAGATTTTGGCCAACATTCTGCTAATTTTCTCATTGATGAAACATTTGATCTCCATACAGTTTTCTGTTTCCAAAGTGGACTGCGTTTTGTAGACTTTACCCTTTGCCAAAGTTTTAAAAAATGTCGTTATTTAGAAGGAGTGCAAGGGCGAATTGAGTTATTACACACTCGCACTTCACAGAGTAGGATAGGATCTCACTAGCTCGTGCTTGGCTCTTCCCACCTCCTTGCTTGTTCTGCCAAAAATGGTTCATTTGCTCCCATTGAAAACGACAGGTTCTGGTCTGTCTTGGGTTAGTTATAAAAATCTTCGGTGTAGTGTTTAATGCAAGATGGAGGGGAGCCTGTCTCTCGTCTGAGATTGCATTTATTTGGGGAGATTGCTAAGTATGAACTTTTCATTCGAGACAGGATAAATACACTGAATAAAAATATAAAGGCAACATGTAAAGTGTTGGTCCCATGTTTCATGAGCTGAAATAAAAGATCACAGAAATGTTCCATAAGCGCAAAAAAACGTATTCGTATCAAATTTTGTGCACAAATGTGTTTACATCCCTGTTAGTGAGCCTTTCTCCTTTGCCAAGATAATCCATCCACCTGACAGGTGTGGCATATCAAGAAGCTGATTAAATAGCATGATCATTACACAGGTGCACCTTGTGCTGTGGACAAAAGGCCACTCTTAAATGTGCAGTTTTGTCACACAACACAATGCCACAAATGTCTCAAGTTTTGAGGGAGCGTGGCACTTGGCATGCTGACTGCAGGAATGTCCACCAGAGCTGTTGCCAGAGAATGGAATGTTCATTTCTCTACCATAAGCAGCCTCCAATGTCATTTTAGAGAATTTAGCAGTACGTCCAACCGGCCTCACAACTGCAGACCACGTGTATGGCGTCATATTGGGTGAGCAGTTTGCTGATGTCAACGTTGTGAACAGAGTGCCCTGTGGTGGCGGTGGGGTTATGGTATGGGCAGGCATAAGCTATGGACAACGAACACAATTGCATTTTATCGATGGCAATTTGAATGCACAGAGATACCGTGACGAGATCCTGAGGTCCATTGTCGTGCCATTCATCCGCCGCCATCACCTCATGTTTCAGCGTGATAATGCATGGCCCCATGTCGCAAGGATCTGTACACAATTCCTGGAAGCTGAAAATGTCCCAGTTCTTCCATGGCCTGCATACTCACCAGACATGTTTGGGATGCTCTGGATCGACGTGTACGACAGCGTGTTCCAGTTCCCGCCAATCCAGCAACTCCGCACAGCCATTGAAGAGGAGTGAGACAGCATTCCACAGGCCACAATAAACAGCCTGATCAACTCTATGCGAAAGAGATGTGTTGCACTACATGAGGCAAATGGTGGTCACACCAGATACTGACTGGTTTTCTGATCCACGCCCCTACCTTTTTTTTAAAGGTGTCTGTGACCAACAGATGCATATCTGTATTCCCAGTCTTGTGAAATCCATAGATTAGGGCCTAATTAATTTATTTCAATTGAAAGACTTCCTTAAATGAACAGTAACTCAGTAAAATTGTTGAAATTGTTGCATGTTGCGTTTATATTTTTGTTCAATGATAATAAAACATATTTTGTTAAGTTACCTTTTCCTCAACTTGTTTCTCTAACTTTATTGCAAGTCGAGCTAGCTTGCGCTGCAGAGCAGCTAGCTAAAAGCTAGGCTAGGTTGAAGATACTGTACCATTGTAGCTAGCAACCCCCACCTAACAATTATCATAAAAAACAAACCATCACAATAAACTTAAACAGGAGGCAACAGTCATATAATATAATTCGCTTAACAGCCAAAGTGTATTATTTAACATTACTATTTAACATTACTATTAGTTTCCCACGGGGGACCAGTATGAAAAAAACATGTATGCACTCACTAACTGTAAATTGCTCTGGATAAGAACGTCTGCTAAATGACTAAAATGTAAAAATGTAAGAAACTATTTTATATTAAATTCACCATATGCTATCTAGGAGGCAGATAGCTTCTGCAGTACTTTTGTGAGTAGGCTAAGCATTGCAGCTCATATAGAGCTTAATCTACATTTTTTGTTTGGTGCAGGAGTTTTGACCTCAAACATAAGAGTTATAGATGCAGGTAAGGGAATGGGAGGGCATAAAATCAGAGGTCCACATTTTGAATCAAAATCACGTTTTTAGTAATTGTTATTTTACTTACAAACACTTGAAAAGAAAATACAATTAGTTGTCAGTAACATGTATTACAAAATACATGCAAGCATACTGAATGATCTAGTTTGTGAATGAGCATTCCAATATCTGATCCTTACAGAAGCTGACACAGATTATAAGGCAATTAATGGTGGGTTACACATTGTTGAAAAACTACTTGTCATCTGATGACTTACTGAGATGAAGGTGAATTATTACAGAATAAGATCTCTAGCTGTCTGACAGAACTAGTGCTCTCGTGGAGACTGTAGGTAGTTCACCCTCTCTCACTGCTCCTCAGGCGCACTCCCAGGCGGTAGGGCTTTTGAGACTGTGTCCCACCAAAGATGAGGCTGAAATCTGGGACACCTCCATCCTCAGGCCAGACGAATCGGAAACGCCGAAGCAATGTCACTAGAACCAGGAAGAGCTCCATTCGCGCTAACCCCTCCCCCAGACACACACGAGGTCCTGGGAAACACACACACGGTTATCAATGAGAACAACATTTCACTCATACCTTCATGTGCATGCAGCCAGGTATTTTATGTCAACATATTCTCCTGTCGCTGTACAACATAGTATCATTGATAAGCCTCAGATATTGATGCTTTTGCAAAAAGGCACCTGCTGAGAATGGCAGAAAGGCTTCTGGTTTCACAAACTCTCCGACCTCGTTGAGGAAGTTCTCAGGGTTGAACTCGTGAGGGAATTTCCACTGGCCCTCTTCATGCAGCACCGAAGACAGGTTAGGAATCACCATCGTGCCCTGGAACAGACGAGGGAGAGAGGGATTAAGGGTGAGAAGGAGAGGTGGAGAGGTACACTAAAGACTGAGACAGCACCCATAATGACCACTCTAGCCCAGGAGATCTTTATAGTTCAAAGGTCACCAACAGGCAGCATATCAGTCGTCATGGTAATGCTCACCTGGGGAAGCTGGTAGCTATGTAGTTGCGTGTCGCTGCAGGTAGTATGGAACACGCTAAGAGGAATGGTGTCACTCATGCGCTGTGCCTCGTGGATCGTGGCTTGAACATACGGCATGGCATGTCTGTCCTCAAACGAAGCGTCTGCACGTCCCTCAAGAACATCGGTGATCTCTCGGTGACAGTGATCTGGGACAAACATACACTCTTTGGCTGGGATTCAATCCAATAAAGGTTTGTAGATCGTTTGATATTCAAAGCAAATGTCCTATTGAGCCGACATATGCAGTGTTTACCGTGAATGCGGACACATTGTCTACAAGCGCCATCAAATTGAATTAAATGTATGCCAGTGTGTGTATATTTCCTCACCCTGTACATGTTGGTTGGTCATCAGGTGTAGCATGGCAGAGCGGAGGGTGTTGGAAGTCGTGTCTGTCCCAGCAAGGAACAGATCAAGTAGTAGAGACACCATCTGAGTGTCATTAAATGTGGAGTCTCCATCAGCTGTCTGAAACAGACACATGCACGCAGACACACACACACACACACACACATGGACGCAAACACACACACACACATGCACGCAGACACACACACACACACACCAAAGGCCTCTGAATTAAATTCTGCATTCCACCCTGCGCCATCCTGTAAAGTACTTCCTCCTCTTCCACCAGCCCAATGAAAATGTTTGCCCTGTTTACGGAAGTCATACCAAAGACTCTAAAAATGGGATCCGATGCCTCTCTGATTGGCAGATGGATTCAGGGTAAAGCCCTGCAACAGACTAGTGTCCTATCCAGGGGTGTACTTGTACATCAAGCTGCTTAATGCTACAGAAACAGGAGATAGGCTCATGACCTTCTCCTACCTTGTCAATCTGGTCCAGGTAGCAGTCAAGGAGGTCTCTGGGCTCTCCTGCGACCCTTGAACTTTTGTGCTTGGTCACAACCTTCTTGATATGTTCTTTCATTTGATTAAATTTGTGGAAAACGTTCCTGAAGGGCAAAGGGAGGGGCCTCAAGACCGGTATGATTTCATAGAGCTACAAAAGATAGATTGGAGGAAATGGATGTAAAACAGAGGGGAATGTGGATCAGTGTGTCATGTCTAGCACAGAGAGGTCAGTGAGGATCATGTACACTCTTATAAAAAAAGGTTCCATCTGGTACCTAAAAGGATTCTTTGGCTGTCCCCATGGGAGAACACTTTGAAGAACACTTTTGAAGAACACTTTTGGGTTCAGTGTAGAACCCTTTCCCCAGAGGGTTCTACCTAGAACCCAAAAGGGTTCTACCTGGGGACAGCCAAAGAACCCTTTTGGAACCCTTTTTTAGTAAGCATGGAGTGGCACAGGGCTTAGACTGTACCATGGCCCAAAGTCCGAGAGCTTCCTTGGTCAACTCCCCTAACCTCTGGATGAGGGTGAGGATGACCGGGTCGTCGTATTCAAACCTCTCTCCGAAAATCAGGGAGCAGATGATGTTAGACGCAGCCAGATGGAACAGGTGCTGAGGGTCCATCGAACCACCTACCAATCACAGCACAAGGCAATACACACAGACAAGGTAAGAACGACGATCACAGAGCTACTGAATTGAACAAACTGACAGGATAGATAAAGTAACAACCCCCACAGTCTTTATACCTAATATTAAAACAGTATAGTAAATATTGTCATACTGGGAGTATTACTGAGAGTATCTTATTTCTGACAAGTATGTGTGGTTTTGGAAGTTTATTACAACTAATAGTTAATAGTGTAATTATTTGATACAGTATTGGAGGATCTTTGGGGTGAATACTAAGTGCCGATAATGACATGAATATGTACGTTGATGACTATGATTACTAGGACGTTGTGTGTGTGGGACTGTACCAGCACTGCTCTCCAGCTCAGTGCAAATGTGGGACACCTCCTCTAGGATGCGCTCTTCCATGGAGTGTTTGCCAAGGCCAAAGTTCCTCAGCGTGGTCAGAGCAAAGCGCCGGTGGTCCCTCCAGCTGGAGCCATAATTGGCCATGACGATCCCTGATCGGCACACACACATACAAACACACACGGAGCGGACATGGGTTGGGCTCACGGTCTCATGCCTGCTATTGTGTCACCCTCAGCCCAAGGGGGGATTTCCTATTGGGCTAATTCTTAAGATGTTGGTTTCTCCCGTGGGAGACCAGGGCTCAGATACCGCCGACTGGCACACACACAGTACCCATTATTATACCACATATTATAAAAGGGGTCAAGAACCTACTACCTTTGCCTTCGAAGAGGTGGCTGATCAGAAGATGGGTTGGTCGTCCAGCATATTCCGCTGCGTGTGTCACCAGTGCCTCATGAACCACCTCTAGGCCATTCAGAACCACTGCAGGCCGTGAGCCGATGTATATACTGAACACATTACCATAGCGCCTCTTCAGCTGAAGCACAGAAGGAGAGAGACAGTAAATATTTATTGTGAGAATATAATGTGGGAATTTTATTTTGAAATGTTATTCAGGCACTTGGGAGAAAACGCAAGGGTTGATGGATAAGCTTTCAGTCTTGAGTTTTAGAGTGGTTACAGGAGTAACTCTTGGCTGACTACTATTATTTTGTCCCTTTACAAGTTGCGTAGCACTCTGATATTAAACATTGAGTCTCAGTGTCCCTGGTTTCCATTCTTATGTGTAATAACAAAAAAGCTCAACCTTATTCACAACATATCTACACAGTGTTGTTAGTGTGTAATTACACAATTTCTACCCAGGATAATAAAGTGTTTCCCTTTTTTAAAATTAAATATTTTTTCCTTGTTTATAAATCCCATAAAAAATGTCGGTTTAGAAATAATGGAAAGCGTGGTTCTTATCCACAATTTTCACTCATTCTTTCAAAACTTTACACTAAATTATATCATTATTTCTGTTTATTGTCAAATTAATAAAACATTGTGTTTTGTTGAAATTGTGTTATGACATTACAACCTTTTTGAGAATTTTCTAGTCCAATTGTAGCATGATTCCACTCTTTGTATCCGTTTGCATCAGTTTCAATGCGAGACCTTTATTTTGAAGGCGAACCACTGATTCCACTATTGCTGCTCATTGTCCTAGAACTTTAGCCTACATCACACTTAATACCCATACAGTCAGCCTGGTCTCATAGACTAGACGTAACATAGTAAATGTAGATCCGAGACACTCAAATTAGTATGATATGTTACCTTTGGTATGGTTACATGAGACAGATGGTTACTTAAGGCAGTGGTTCCCCAATTATTTTTTTAATGAACTCTCCGGCTTTAAACTTACTCTTGAAGGTTGTAATAGTAGTGCAATTTCGAAATTGGGTAGTGCATCATCAGTTCCTCTTGTCATGTTAGTCATTGCATACCTTAGAGAGCTATTTATAACTTGTCAGAAATCAGATCAACTAGCCCATGTCAGCTACCATTTTTTATTTAGGTTTTTAACCCATAGATGTTGTTGTAATTTTTTTGTCACTCAAATATCACATGAATACACATTAGCCATGGCAAAATTTATTGAATTGCAAGAAAAATAGCTTTAAACCTGCAAAATTCTCTCCACCAACAAGAGGGTGTGAACAGTTTGTGTCATGACCAGTGCTTGTGCCCATAGAAATAGACGTGGTGTGTGCGCGCAGGGAGGGCGCGGCAAATTCAATACATATTGTACATTTTGCAAATTCGTGACATATAATACAAATTGTAATTCGTAACATATCATAAGAAATGGGTGATGGACATCCATAATACATACCATACGAAACGTAACATATCATACATACTAAATGGAGTGTCTCGGATTTACTATACAGAATAATAGGAATCCGTTGACTTATATTACGGGTTGCTTGTAGAAAGCTTTATCCAAAATATTAGCGTCACCAAAAAAAGGTGATTTCCAGCAGGGTTATCGTAGCAGGTCTCGAGAGTAGGTCGAGCGAGAGTAGGTCTTGCATGCTGTCTAGACCAGGGCGCAGGTGCGTCTGCGTGCGCATGTTGATTTTGTCTACCTACACCAGGTCGAAAAGCGTAAACACATTAAAGTTGGTTGCCAACCGCCATATAAAATCCAAAGAAGAGGAAGAAGCCTGAAGGAGGAGAGATTACTAGAAACGAACTCTGTTTACCCTTTTATCAGTGGCTTTATTGTCAAGGTAGAGGACCATGTGCATTTCAGGTAAAATAACAACCCAATGTTTATATCCCAGGACAAATTAGCTATCAACAGCAAGCTAGCTAGCTAAATTGCCATAAATGTTTAATACTTTTCAACCTGTCCCCAAATTAATATAGTTGGTTCAGAGTTGGTTTTGATATTTCAACCTGTGTGTCCTGATTGTGTCTGGTGTGGGTGTACAAAATCAACATGCGTGCGACGGCGCCTGGTCTAGTCAGTATGTAACCCTAGCCTACAACGTATAGCCCACTTTACCCTTTCCAGGTCTTTGAGGGGGTTGACAGGATCCAGCTGTAGCAGATTGCCGAGGATGGGCAGGGGATGGGGTCCTGGTGGGAAGTTTTTAGGTCGGCGGACCCTGATGAAGAAGAATAGAAGGAGGATAAAGAGCCACAACAACACCACCGACCCTAGCATGGCGACTGGGCTTCAGGAAATGTGTATGCTGTATGCTAGGCTACTTAACGATTTAAAGCTGGCTGATTTAAAGATGCCGGTTGTCACCCACACAAATTGTGGACTTTGTTTTGAACACTAGGCAGCAGAGGTTTATCAGAGGGATATTTGCTGACTCTAAGTTTACAGTAAGCCTAGTTTCGGGAAATCCCAGATCTAGGGCAACAGTTAATGTGGGAGGTAACCTGTCTGCCTATGGGAGACTAGTAGGTTTACAGCCTTGATTCAGGACTTAATACTATTTTTTTGACATATAAGATGGAAGGGAGTTCCATGCACTCATGGTTCTGTATAAAACTATACATTTCCTTGAATTTGTTCTGGACCTGGGGACTGTGAAAAGACATGACATGGCATGTCTGGTGGGTTAAGTGTGTGTGTCAGTGCTGTGTGTAAGTTGACTATGCAAACAATTTGGAATTTCCAACACATTAATGTTTCTTATAAAAACAAGATGTGACGCAGTCAGTCTTTCCTCACCTTAATATTAGCCCCCTGATTACAATGAAGAGCAAGACGTGCCACTCTTTCTTTGCAGCACTTGACCATATGACTGGACAATAATTAAGATAAGATAAAAGTAGAGCCTGCAGGACTTGCTTTGTGGAGTGTGGTGTCAAAAAAGCAGAGCATCTCTTTATTACGGACAGACCTCTCTCCATTTTTACAACCATTGAATCTATATGTTTTGTTTTAACCATGACTGTTTACAATCTAAGGTAACACCAATTAATTTAATCTCCTCAACTTGTTCAACAGCCACACAATTCATTACCAGATTCAGCTGAGGTCTTGAACTTAAGGAATAATTTGTACCAAATACAATGCTGTTAGTTTTAGAGATGTTCAGGATCAGTTTACTACTGGCCACCCATTCCAAAACAGACTGCAACTCGTTAAGGGTTCAGTGACTTCATTAGCTGTGGTTGCTGATACGTACAGTACCAGTCAAAAGTTTGGACACACCTACACATTCAAGGGCTTTTCTTAATTTTTACTATTTTCTACATTGTAGAATAATAGTGAAGACATCAAAACTATGAAATAACACATAGGGAATCATGTAGTAACCAGAAAAGTGTTAAACTAATCCAAATATATTTTATATCTGAGATTCTTCATATAGCCACCCTTTGCCTTGATGACAGCTTTGCACACTCTTGGCATTCTCTCAACCAGCTTCACCTGGAATGCTTTTCCAACAGTCTTGAAGGAGTTCCCACATATGCTTAGCACTTGTTGGCTGCCTTTCCTTCACTTTGCCATCCGACTCATCCCAAACCATCTCAATTGGGTTGAGGTTGGGGGATTGTGGAGGCCAGGTCATCTGATGCAGCACTCCATCACTCTCCTTCTTTGTAAAATAGCCCTTACACAGCCTGGAGGAGTGTTGGGTCATTGTCCTGTTGAAAAACAAACGATAGTCCCACTAAGCCCAAACCAGATGGGATGGCATAACGCTGCAGAATGTTGTGTTATCCATACTGGTTAAGTGTGCCTTGAATTCTAAATAAATCAGAGACAGTGTCACCAGCAAAGCACCCCCACACCATAACACCTCCTCCTCCATGCTTTACGGTGGGAACTACACATTTTTACATTTTACATTTTAGTCATTTAGCAGACGCTCTTATCCAGAGCGACTTACAATTAGTGAGTGCATACATTATTTATATATTTTTTCATACACATGCGGAGATCATCCGTTCACCCACACCACGTCTCACAAAGACACGGCGGTTGGAACCTAAAATCTCCAATTTGGACTCCAGACCAAAGGACAAATTTCCACCTGTCTAATGTCCATTGCTCGTGTTTCTTGGCCCAAGCCAGGTCTCTTCTTATTATTAGTGTCCTCTAGTAGTGGTTTCTTTGCAGCATTTCGACCATTAAGGCCTGATTCACACAGTCCCCTCTGAACAGTTGATGTTGAGATGTGTCTGTGACTAGAACTCTGTGAAGCATTTATTTGGGCTGCAATTTCTGAGGCTGGTAACTCTAATGAACGTATCCTCTGCAGCAGAGGTAACGCTGGGTCTTCCATTCCTGTGGTGGACCTCATGAGAGCCAGTTTCATCATAACGCTTGATCGTTTTTGCGACTGCACTTGAAGAAACTTTCAAAGTTCTTGAAATTTTCCGGATTGACTGACCTTCATGTCTTAAAGTAATGATGGACTGTAGTTTCTCTTTGCTTATTTGAGCTGTTCTTGCCATAATATGGACTTGGTCTTTTACCTAATAGGGCTATCTTCTGTATACCCCCCCTTCCTTGTCACAACATTTACATTTACATTTACGTCATTTAGCAGACGCTCTTATCCAGAGCGACTTACAAATAGGTGCATTCACCTTATAGCCAGTGGGATAACCACTTTACAAACTTTTTTTTTTTTGGGGGGGTTGGAGTAAAGGGGGGGACAACACAACACAATTGATTGGCTCAAACGCATTAAGAAGGAAAGAAATTCCACAAATTAACTTTTAACAAGGCACACCTGTTAATTGAAATGCATTACAGGTGACTACCTAATTAAGCTGGTTGAGAGAATGCCAATAGTGTGCAAAGCTGTCATCAAGGCAAATGGTGGCTATTTGAAGAATCTCAAATATAAAATAAAATTTGATTTGTTTAACACTTTTTTGGTTACTATATGATTCCACATGTGTTGTGTCATAGTTTTGATGTTTTCACTATTATTCTACATTGTAAAAAATAGTAAAAATAAAGAAAAACCCTTGAATGAGTAGGTGTGTCCAAACTTTTGACTGGTACTGTATATGGTTGAATCATCAGAATACATGGACACACATGCTTTGTTTAATGCCAGTGGCAAGTCATTGGTAAAAATAGAAAAGAGTAGAGGGCCTAGAGAGCTGCACTGCGGTACATAGGATTCAACTCTGAGGAGAACCCCAGTTTTCATAGTGACAGTGGCCTACAGGTCAAGTTTTTGTTCTCCAACAGCCTGACTACAGACCCAATCTCTTGGCTCCAAAGTCAGAGCTGCTGACCGGTGCAAGGCCAAAGTCAAATCAGAAAGTAAGCTGAAATCCCAGTTGCCATTAAAACAAATTCTCAAAGGGAGGCATTGAGGAATATTGGAACGGGAAGTAGAAAGTCAGTTTACTTCCTAAATTGAGAGAATTTTAAAGGAATTGACTCCAACCCTGGCACACGTATACAAAGGCACACACACACACACACACACACACACACACACACACACAAGAATGCGTCTTGATGATTGCTGCATCATAAATATTTTATTACATATTTTAATTAGCAAACAATCAGTCAGTGAATTGTTTTTATTCACCATTTACATTTGAGTTAAAGTTAACGTCTGTCAGTAAAGACTAGGAGCACTGTACATCAAACTGACCAGGCCCTGATAGCAATAGGGTTGTACAATACTACCTCTGAATGTAGTGACTACATTTGTAAAACAGGTAAATGTAGCTTTCATTTAAATCAAAAAGCAAATATATCACACAAAAAAAGAGATTATGAAATCCTCCTCATCCATTAAAAATGGATTGTTAAATTCTCTTTGACATCACATTTCAGACACAAGTCAGCAGGTGGCAGTGTCTTCAAATGAAAAATAAAGTTAAAAAAGAAGGCAACTACAAGCAATTGGCTATGTTTCAAGTAGTTTATATTTTTATTCTCTCCCTTGTTATTAATTTGCTAAACTAGTTAATCTGGTTTGGAAAAAGAAAATGGCGACCTACCATTGCAACACTACTCTATGTTGCACACATATTATATAGTTATTTTGCAATCGTTTGCAATTGTTTACAATCTGTTACTTAACTTGGAACAAAATGTGGGTTGAAGTTGAACAAAGGCAACACTTTTCAGCAGCTAAATATATTTGCATGAAGCTCTACTCAACAGCGTTGTTGTTTACATTTTAACATTCAGCAGAATCTCTTATCCAGAGCGACTTACAGGAGCAATTAGGGTTAAGTGCCTTGCTCAAGGGCTCATCGACAGATATTTCACCTAGTGGTCCTCTGTAGCTCAGCTGGTAGAACACGGCGCTTGTAACGCCAAGGTAGTGGGTTCGATCCCCGGGACCACCCATACACAAAAATGTATGCACGCATGACTGTAAGTCGCTTTGGATAAAAGCGTCTGCTAAATGGCATATTATTATTATTATAGTCGGCTCGGGATTTCGAACCAGCAATATTTCGGCCCAATGCTCTTAACCTCTACGCTACCTGCCGCTGTAACGTTAGTTGCTGTAGCTTGGTTAATTATACATTTCAAACTTTTTAACCACCAGAATGTTGTTGGACAAACATTACAGAATGATTTCTTATATAGAATGATCTGCAATTCTGCACCCAAAATCATCACTCATAAATTGCTTAAATATGTTGTTATCAATTCATGAAAGAACAAGGTTCAGTTTGTTTGGTGAAAGACTGCGAGTAAAGGCAAAGGCACTTAAATAAAATGTTTCATGTTTAATTTATCTAGCATATCTAGAAGCGAGAAGGTTAAACCGTCGGGACAGATGCACGATTGTAAAGACTGGAAAGCGGCATTTGAGGCAGGCAACCCCGCGTAAGTGTTTCATGCATATTTCTCCGCCTCCAACTCCACCCACCCTTTATATGGGCTTTTGCTAACGCCGATTCATTCCGCTATTGTGCTACCTGAGGTGTGCACCGCATCGGAACCGCTTTGGCAAACTGGGTAGCCAAGCCTATAGGTCAAAACTAATAACAGTTCTGGGCATAGACGTATTTAAACATGGATCTTCATCAACGACTTTGGTTAGAATGGGCAACTCTTTTTGCCATTGCGTTATCAGTGAACAGTTTGAGCAAACGCGACATGTTTGATTACGGAGAGCAAGCTGGAGACCAACTGTTGGAGCAGGGTACCGACCAAACTCAAAAACTTATTTTGGACCAGTCAATGTTCTTCTTCGATGGCGCATATGACACTGTTTATGTGAGTAATTATGTTTTATGCACATGCGCAAATAGTATCTTAATTATGCACGAGAATAGCTGCCAAATATATCAATGGCAAACATGCACATCCATCAATTATGATATTCACATGCATGTTGACTGTTGAGAACCCCTTCCTATGCATGCATTGTGATAGGCTATTTTATCCATGAAAGGTAGCTAACAAAACAATTACATCCTATGTTCTCAATTAGTTTACCACCTCATGCATATGCCACTTATCACATAATTCAAAATCTGTTCACAAATGAAAGTACTGTTTGATGATAATCAAATTAGCATAAATTGCTCAAATCCCATGATTTGGGGTGATGAAAGGCTATGTGGAATGTTGCTAGGAGGGTTTGGAATGTCAATAAATTCATTATGTGACTGATAAGGCTATCAATGCCCACCTTCATAAACACTGGCTTGGCTCTGTACCTCCTTATACTGTAGAATATCACATACCAACAAATCATGTGATGATGGTTGATAGAGAATGATACATTCATTGATCCACATATGTATTTAGTTTAGAATGTTTCAGATCATCCCAAGCACCTGAAAGTTGCCCAAGATGTCACATTGACAATTGTCACCCCTGTTGTCTCTAAATCTCTCTCTCTCTCTCTCTCTCTCTCTCTCTCTCTCTCTCTCTCTCTCTCTCTCTCTCTCTCTCGCTCTCACCTACATCTGTGTATGATGTATCTACTGCATTATAAATTAATTCCCCCTTTAGCTATGGACCCCAGACGGTGCAGTATAAGGGTTAATTAACCCTAACAATAACTAGTCTGTTCATTAAAAAGCACTTATCCCCATTCTTGTAGATTGACAAAACATTAACCCCAGAAGGCCCAGGCAAGCTCATCCCCGTGCCCCATTAGAAAGCAGCTTTGTCTGTGATGTGACCCACCTTTTGTTGGATCAAAAGACAGAGACGGCACAGAGAAATGATGAGGTCGCCACACAGCAGGCCTATTGTGTGACTTATCTCCAAAGAGGCTCCAGAGTGACCTTAAAGCTCAGACACACCGGTATGATTGTCAAACGTTTGCCTGCCGACAGTACTTAGCACCTCTGAACAGAGTGTCGGCAGTCAATCTCTTTCGTGTTCACACAGCAAAGACCTTGGAAGTCGTCAGCCACTCAGCCTTGTTAAAATACTCCAAACCAGACGGTGGCAGTAGCATTGTTTGGCAATGCATATCCGTGTGTATTGCTTATGGCCTAGATTCGAAGCTATCTGTGCTAATGTTGCTATTTTGTAGAAAGCCCTTGTTGATACTACTGTATGTTGTTCTTGTTTATTACTGTTCTATACTTTGTCATGTATTTGTACATTTTATGTGGACCCCAGGAAGAGTAGCTGCTGAATGTGCAGTAGCTAATGGGGATCCTAATAAACTAAACTAAATACTAGCCAGATGGCCACAGCTAGATAACTACAGTACCTAGCAAGATGATGAAGAAACTATTTAATTTACTCTCCATAATCCCATACTGCCAGTAACAGCCCATGGCAAAATGTTCAGCTACCTAGCTAACGTTAGCATATTTGCTAGCTAGCACAACATAGCTAGCTAGCTAAGGACACTGCACTAACTCGGCGGCTAACACAGGCAGCTGTTTCATGGAAACTAGCTAATCCATTGTGATTTTATTATAATGTCAATACTAGCTACAGTGGTTAGCTAGCTTGGAGGAAGTATTTAGTGTTGTGTGCATTGCATATATGCACTTAGCTAGCTACCATCCCATAGCCTACATTGCATATGAAGTGTGACTGTCTCATTCGTGGATGTAAGGAGAAAATATTTTTTCCATTTTTTTTGTTGGCTACCCACGTGGGGGTTTGTGCGCTCTGATTGGCTTGAAGTCAAGTTGTTGGCCACTGACAAGCATTGCTTCATCGCTACCGGGTTAGCACGCAGCAGGTACCGCTTTTGTTCAAGCAAGAGAAGGAATGTCCTCCCACTTTGATAAGTACCTATCGGCAGTCTATAGGCAGTGAGATTCTCGGTGTGTTTCATGCTCTATGCGAACTCAACTCCAACTGATAGCCAATCCTGATGCTTACCATATTGACTTGACTTGATTCGATTTAAGATTATTTTTCTCTACCCTAAATCAGATTTTTTTTGTGCATTGTTTGTCATTGTTTAGGGATATTAGTAGGGAATTTGTCTCTGCATATCAAGCTTTTTTGGTAATCAATTACATAGCTAAGTCAGTTAACATTCTGTCTTTTGGGACCATTCAACTGCTCAGACAGATTTTTCTTCTTTTGACATAGAGGTGTGCTTTGCAAATATCCCCTTTTGCAAACCAAGAGATTCCAACACGCTTGTTGTTGTTCTCAATTCTCACCACATCTATCTCTTTTCCTTTTGTTGACATAAAATTCACTAAAACAACATCTTCCATACAAACCACACGTTTCCTGAAAAAAAGGCTGCTTTTAAGTGTCCAGAACATCTTCCACCCCTCCCAACATCCTGTCTGGCTCAGATAAAAAATGTTTACAATTAGAGTCAAAATGTAGTTTAGTAATATTCCCAGTGCTACTTGAACCCCTTCCAACTAGATTGCCAGATAATATACCACCCACTAATTGCAGAACGACCCCAAGGGCTAGAAGCAATCAGAGCTACATTGTACTTAAATGGAATTGCGGAAGGGAACAATCACATTGATCACGTTTTTTCATCAAGTCTTACTGTTCATTTTACATTTACATTATAGTCATTTAGCAGAAGCTGTTATATACAGTGCATTCGGAAAGTATTCAGACCCCTTGACTTTTTCCACATTTTGTTACGTTACAGCCTTAGTCTAAAATTGATTAAATTGTTTTTTCCCCCCTCATCAATCTACACACAATACCCCATAAAGACAAAGCAAAAACAGGTTTTTAGACATTTTTGCATATATATATATATATATATATATATATATATATAAGGAAATATTACATTTACATAAGTATTCAGACCCTTTACTCAGTACTTTGTTGAAGCACCTTCTTGGGTATGTTGCTACAAGCTTGACACACCTGTATTTGGGGAGTTTCTCACATTATTCTTTGCAAATCCTCTCAAGCTCTGTCAGGTAGGATGGGGAGCGTCGCTGCACAGCTATTTTCAGGTCTATCCAGAGATGTTCGATCGGGTTCAAGTCTGGTGTCTGGCTGGGCCACTCAAGAACATTCAGAGACTTGTCCCGAAGCCAATCCTGCATTGTCTTGGCTGTGTGCTCAGGGTTGTTGTTCTGTTGTAAGGTGAACCTTTGCCCCAGTCTGAGGTCCTGAGAGCTCTGGAGCAGGTTTTCATCAAGGATCTCTCTGTACTTTGCTCTGTTCATCTTTCCCTCGATCCTGACTAGTCTCCCAGTCCCTGCCGCTGAAAAACATCTCCACAGCATGATGCTGCCACGACCATGCTTCACCGTAAGAATGGTGCCAGGTTTCCTCCAGATGTGACTCTTGGCATTCAGGCCAAAGAGTTCAATCTTGATTTCATCAGACCAGAGAATCTTGTTTCTCATGGCCAGAGAGTCTCCAAGCGGGCTGTCATGTGTATTTTACTGAGGAGTGGCTTCCGTCTGGCCACGCTACCATAAAAGCCTGATTGGTGGAGTGATGCAGAGATGATTGTCCTTCTGGAATGTTCTCCCATCTCCATAGAGGAACTCTAGAGCTCTGTCAGTGACCATCGGGTTCTTGGTCACCTCCCTGACCAAGGCCCTTCTCCCCAGATTGCTCAGTTTGGCCGGGCAGCCAGCTCTAGGAAGAGTCTTGGTGGTTCCAAACTTCTTCCATTTAAGAATGATGGAGGCCACTGTGTTCTTGGGGACCTTCATTGCTGCAGACATTTTTTGGTACACTTCCCCAGATCTGTGCCTTGACACAATCCTGTCTCAGAGCTCTACGGACAATTCCTTTGACCTCATGTCTTGGTTTTTGCTCTGACATGCACTGTCAACTATGGGACCTTATATAGACATGTGTGCCTTTCCAATCATATCCAATCAATTGAATTTACCACAGGTGGACTCCAATGAAGTTGTAGAAACATCTCAAGGATGATCAATGGAAACAGGATGCACCTGAGCTCAATTTCGAGTCTCATATTTGTCATTATGGGGTATTGTGTGTAGATTGATGAGGGAAACATTTTTGTAAATCCATTTCAGAATAAGGCTGTAACGTAACAAAATGTGGAAAAAGTAAAGGGGTACTTTCCGAAGGCACTGTGTGTGTATATACTGTATATATATATATTTTTGGGATTACAATGGAATCATGCATTGCATGTTTTTTTCTGTACAGTTTTAATGGAATTTCCTTCTAAACCCCCCACAAAAAGCCCAGAATATTTCAATGCACGACTGCAGACGGAAGAACAAACTGTTGCAAATGTTGTATGGTCACTGGTGTGAGTTTGTTTAAGATAAATCAGAATGACGTTTTCCTGCTGCCCTTCACAGTCACGGTCTGTTGCGTGTCATCATCTGGAAGCTTAAGCAACGAGTTCTAAAGTCTGCTTTCCTCCCACCAAACTCTGCTCCCACACCCGTTGTGCATGTGGGATTTCCCCTTCACTCTCAATCGCGGTCTGTAGAGCTTCAGCAGATGCTGAGAGCCACCCCTCCCTCCAACCTTCGCTCCCTCTCTCCCTCTGTTTCTTCCCTCTTTCCCTCTCCCCCTCCTCTGATCCGCAGGTCGAGGCTGTGTTGCTATAGTCAGTGCCTTTCCAGCAGTCCCAGCAGCTGTCTTTAATATTGCCCCCGACACACACACACACACACACACACACACACACACACACACACACACACACACACACACACACACACACACACACACACACACACCTCCGGGAGGGAATGTTTAGAGGTTGGCAGAGGGGTGGATGTGTGTGAGTGGGGGGTCGGGGAGTTGAATACTTTCAGTGCTCCGTAGGAGTGGGAGAAGAGTGTATTTATCCATTAGTGTGTTTGTTCAGGAAGAAACAAATATATTTAGGTGATTTGCGACTTGTTATATTCTGGGTGTTAAAGTGCATTGAGATGATCAGTGTTGATTCTCTAACTCCGTGAACTTCTGACGAACTATATAATGTTATCTTTAGAAAAAAAGGACAGTTCTGTAACATACAGTTCATACTGTACACTGAGTGTACAAAACATTAAGAACACCTTCCAAATATTGAGTTGCACCCCTCCTTTTTGTCCTCCTAACAGCCTCAATTCGTCAGGGCATGGACTCTAAAAGCTGTCGTAAGTGTTCCACAGAGATGCTGGCCCATGTTGACTCCAATGCTTCCCACAGTTGTGTCAAGTTGGCTGGATGTCCTTTGAGTGGTGGACCATTCTGAGTGGTGGTCCTCTGTAGCTCAGCTGGTAGAGCACGGCGCTTGTAACGCCAAGGTAGTGGGTTCGATCCCCGGGACCACCCATACACAAAAAAATTATGTATGCACGCATGACTGTAAGTAGCTTTGGATAAAAGCGTCTGCTAAATGGCATATTATATTATTATATATTCTTGATACACATGGTAAACTTTTGAGCGTGAAAAACCCAGCAGTGTTGCAGTTCTTGACACAAACCGGTGCGCCTGGCACCTACTACCATACCCCGTTCAAAGACACTTACATTTTTTGTGTTGCCCATTCACCCTCTGAATGGTACACATACACAATCGATGTCTCAATTGTCTCAATGCTTTAACCTGTCTCCTCCCCTTCATCTACACTGATTTAAGTGTATTTAAAAAGTGACATCAATAAGGGATCATAGCTTTCACCTGGATTCACCTGGTCAGTCTATATCATGGAAAGACGAGGTTCTTAATGTTTTGTACACTCAGTGTATATTAAAGTGCACCTTATTTAATATAACAGGCTTTTAAAATGCAATATTGGTGGACGATTTCTGCTTAAAATATCAAAGGGACGCAAAAGGCACTCTTTTCGTGGAATGACCCAAGTACGCATTTCTTCAGTGGGAATCTTAAGGATATATCCACGAACAATGCCATTATTAGACTAACATATCTGGAAAGTTTGACAGGAGGCAAGACTGCTTCTCTCTCTCTCTCTCTCTGCTTGTTTTTCCCCTCAACTGATAATTATGATCCCAGGCGTCTGTATGATGTAACCAAGATGTTGTTCCTGTTCGTACCTCTCAGGAAAGCGTTCTCAAAGATAACTTTACAGCGTACATGGAAACCGTCTCTTAAAGTGATATTGGTAATGCCTCCGGGCGGCTTTAGCTTGATGTCTGAGACCATAACCGAACCAAAGAGAAGGGCTTCCTCGCTTTTCAATCCCTGGAGGACTTTAAACCAGATTCTGATAGCTATTATTTAGGGCCTCCTGTAGCTCAGTTGGTAGAGCATGGCGCTTGCAACGCCAGGGTTGTGGGTTCGATTCCCACGGGGGGCCAGTATGAAAAATGTATGTACTCACTAACTGTAAGTTGCTCTGGATAAGAGCATCTGCTAAATGACTAAAATGTAAAAATGTAAGAAACTATTTTATAGCAAGCGACTCTTGCACTGCAGGCATTTTCTTCAAGTCAAATACCTGCTGTGAGGGCGGCTATTCATGCATTCCTTTGGAGGAAGTGTCGTGTAGAGGCGAGGGCTGAGCCTGAGAGCCTGAACCATATGTAGTACTGGACTGTAGATTCTACTTTGGTCCAAGCCAAAGGCTATCGCCAGCTAATAATAATAATAAAATAATAATCTATGGTATTTAGCAAACGCTTTTATCCAAAGCGACTTTCAGTCATGTGTGTATACAACTCTCATGTATTTAAATCAACGGTGTCAACGGTAGCCTAAAGACAAATAGTGAAAATAGTATTTGAAATCTTTCAGATAGTTTAGCCAGCTAAATCCCTCCGGCTTTTCAAAGTCATTCAACCGGATGGGAGAATGGACTTAACATTGGTTTAGTTCCGCTCTTTCTCTTTGTGCTCTATGTAGTTGTTATCCTCCGTTTCCTCCAGGTAGTTCCACTCAAAAGTTTGGACACACCTACTCATTCAAGGGTTTTACATTTGTACTATTTTCTACATTGTAGAATAATAGTGAAGACGTCAAAACTATGAAATAACACATATGAAATCATGTAGTAACCAAAAAAGTGTTAAACAAATCAAAATGTATTTTAGATTTTAGTTTCTTCAAAGTAGCCACCCTTTGCCTTGATGACAGGTTTGCACACGCTTAGCATTCTCTCAACCAGCTTCACCTGGAATGCTTTTCCAACAGTCTTGAAGGAGTACCCACGTATGCTGAGCACGTGTTGGCTGCTTTTCCTTCACTCTGCGGTCCGACTCATTCCAAACCATCTCAATTGGGTTGAGGTCGGGTGATTGTGGAGGCCAGGTCATCTGATGCAGCACTCCATCACTCTCCTTCTTGGTCAAATAGCCCTTACACAGCCTGGAGGTATGTTTGGTCATTGTCCTGTTGAAAAACAAATGATAGTCCCACTAAACGCAAACCAGATTCTGAGGCAATTTCTGAGGCTGGTAACTCTAATGAACTTATCCTCTGCACCAGAGGTAACTCTGGGTCTTCCTTTCCTGTGGCGGACCTCATGAGAGCCAGTTTCATCATGGCGCTTGATGGTTTTTGCGACTGCACTTGAAATTGTCCATATTGACTGACCTTCATGTCTTAAAGTAATGATGGACTGCCGTTTTTCTTTGCTTATTTGAGCTGTTCTTGCCATAATATGGACTTGGTCTTTTACCAAATAGGGCTATCTTCTGTATACCCCCCCTTCCTTGTAACAACACAACTGATTGGGTCAAACGCATTAAGAAGGAAATAAATTCCACAAATTTAACAAGGCACACCTGTTAATTGAAATGCATTCCAGGTGACTACCTCATGAAGATGGTTGAGAGAATGCCAAGAGTGTGCAAAGCTGTCATCAAGGCAAAGGGTGGCTACTTTGAAGAATCTCAAATATAACATATATTTTGATATGTTTAACACTTTTTTGGTTACTACATGATTCCATATGTGTTATTTCATAGTTTTGATGTCTTCACTATTATTCTACAATGTAGAAAATAGAAAAATAAAGAAAAAACCTGGAATGAGTAGGTGTGTCCAAACTTTTTACTGGTACTGTATGTGTGTTTGCTTGCGCCTGCCATGTGCACTTTTGAGACTACTAAATTGGTTCCATTGTGCCAGGCAAGCTCAGTCAAGCACAGATAAAGGATTTTAAAGATTTTTCAAGGACAGCTAAACTATTTGAAAGATGTCAGATACTATTTGAACTATTTGTCTTTAGGCTAAACGCTGTTGATTTAAATACACGAGACTTGTCGGATGTGTATTGGGTCGCATTGCTTCTTCCTTTGTAGCAAAGGCACCTGAGTCTTATGGTTTTGTTGGCTGGTAGCTAGTATAAAGTATAGACCATATATTGTGTTCCCTACAGGTTATTGAAAAGAGCAGAAGCTCTGAACGATCCGTTCAGACCCCAGCCTTACCTACCTACAGGTTATGGCAATTGCGCTCTTTGAGTATTTCTCCAGCAGGTTTCCTGAAGGAGAAAGCCTCCTCTTCTATGTCAAAGATAATAAAACGAAAACACTGTAATAAATACTGTGCCTTCAGAAAGTATTCACACCCCTTGACCTTTTCCAAATTTTGTTGTGTTACAAAGTGGAATTCAAATGGATTTAATTTAGATTTTTTTTTGCAATGATCTACACAAAATACTCTAATGCCAAAGTAGAAGAAAAATTCTAACATTTGTAAAACATAAAATATGAAAAAGAAAACACTAATATATATTGATTACATTTCTGGTTAAGTCTCCAAGAGCATTGCACACGTGGATTGTACAATATTTGCACATTCTTTTTAAGAATTCTTCAATCTCTGTCAAGTTGGTTGTTGATCATTGCTAGACAGCCATTTTCAAGTCTTGCATAGATTTTCAAGCAGATTTAAGTCAAAACTGCAACTAGGCCACTCAGGAACTTTCAATGTTGTCTTGGTAAGCAACTCCAGTGTAGATATGGCCTTGTGTTTTAGGTTATTGACCTGCTGAAAGGTGAAATGTGGCTCGCAGTGTCTGTTGGAAAGCAGACTGAACCAGGTTTTCCTCTAGGACTTTGCCTTTGCTTAGCTCTATTCCGTTTATTTTTTATCCCAAAACAAATCCCTAGTCCTTGCCGATGACAAGCGTACCCATAACATGATGCTGCCACCTCCATGCTTGAAAATATGAAAAGTGGTACTCAGTGATGTGTTGGATTTGGCCCAAACATAACGCTTCAAATTCAGGATATAAAGTTACTTTTTTTGCACATTGTTTTGCAGTTTTACTTAAGTGTCTTTTTTGCAAACATGATGAACGTTTTGGAATATTTTTATTCTGTACATGCTTCCTTCTTTTCACTCTGTCATTTTAGGTTAGTATTTTTAGTAACTACAATGTTGTTGATTCATTCTCAGTTTTCTCCTATCACAGCCATTAAACTTTAAAGTCAACTTTGGCCTTATGGTGAAATCCCTGAGCAGTTTCCTTCCTCTCCGGCAACTGAGTTAGGAAGGACACCTGTATCTTTGTTGTGACTGGGTGTATTGATACACCAGCCAAAGTGTAATTAATAAATTCACCATGCTCAAAGGGATATTTTAGGGGTCCTCTATAGCTCAGCTGGTAGAGCACGGCGCTTGTAGCGCCACGGTAGTGGGTTCGATCCCTGGGACCACCCATACACAAAAATGTATGCACGCATGACTAAGTCGCTTTGGATAAAGGTGTCTGCTAAATGGCTTATTATTATTATATTTTCATTTTTACCCATCTACCAATAGGTGTTCTTCTTTGCGAGGCATTTGAAAACCTCCCTGGTCTTTGTGGTTGAATCTGTGTTTGAAATTCACTGCCCGGCTGAGGGACCATACAGATAATTGTATGTGTGGGGTACAGAGATGAGGTAGTCATTCAGAAATCATGTTAAACACTATTATTGAAAAACAAAACAAAAACATTATTGCACACAGTGAGTCCATGCAACTCATTATGTGATTTGTTAAGCAAATATTTATTCCTGAACTTATTTAGGCTTGCCATAACAAAGGGGTTGAATACTTATTGACTCAAGACATTTCAGCTTTTCATTTTTTATTAATTTGTAAAAATGTATTAAAACATAATTCCGCTTTTACATTATGGAGTATTGTGTGTAGGCCAGTGACACAAAATACATTTTAAATACAGGCTGTAACACAACAAAATGTGTAAAAAGTCAAGGGGTGTGAATACTTTCTGAAGGCACTGTACTACAGTAATTTCCGCAAAAACACTACAGTAAATACTACAGTCTGCAAAAACACTACAGTAAATACTACAGTATAGTACAGTCCGCAAAAACACTACAGTAAATACTACAGTATACTACAATCCGCAAAAACACTACATTAATAATTACTATAGTATATACTACAGGTTTTTTACTACAGTATTTATACTATAGTTAACTGTAAATACTACAGTATACTACAAGAAGTACTACAGTATTCACTGTAGTGTTTTTGCAGACTTTGCAGACAATGGGTGGGAGACACTGCCTTAATTGGGTGTTTTTATTTCAGCTAGGTCTGTCCACAGTGTCAAGTTCACCTACTGTATTTGTATTTATCATGGATCCCCATTAGCTGTTGCCTCCCCTTCCTAGCTACTGTTGTATCAATATGTTTTTACCATGACAGTTTACAATCCAGGGTTACTTTAAGCAATTTAGTCTCCTCAACTTGCCCAATTTCCATTATTCATTACAAGATTTAGTTGAGGTTTAGTAAATGATTTGTCCCAAATACAATGCTTTTAGTTTTTGAAATATTTAGGACTAACTTATTCCTTGCTACCTATTCTGAAACTAACTGCAGCTCTTTGTTAAGTGTTGCTGTCATTTCAGTCACTGTGGTAGCTGACGTGTATAGTGTTGAGCCTGTGTTGATGAGGCAATTATACGGGCGGCAGGTAGCTTAGTGGGTAAGCGTTGTGCCAGTAACCGAAAGGTCGCTGGTTCTAATCCCCGAGCCGACTAGGTAAAAAATCTGTCGATGTGCCCTTAAGCAAGGCACTTAACCCTAATTGCTCCTGTAAGTCGCTCTTGATAAGAGCGTTATAGCTTGAGTTTTAACATACATTGTTGTTGTTTTCATTCTTGTGCATAGTTTTGAAGAGAGAGCTACTCAGTGTGGGGGATATTTAATTAAAGTAGGTTGAGCAGGTTAACGAGTTAAAGGAGAATGTAGCTTTTTTACAATAAAAGTTTAATTTTCTGATGTAAATGGCATGTTTTGGAAGGGTACAGACACTTTCTTAAAAACTTCCCCCAAACAGCGATTGAGTTCCTCATTGTGCAGTACGGGGGCTCTGAAAAAACATGAACTATTTGGGTGTTGTTGGAGCCTTTGTTCATGTTTTTACAGAGCCCCCATACTGCACAACGAGGATGAGGAAGTGAATCGCTGGTTGGGCTAAGTGCTTCTTTACAACCAAATCTCTTGTTTTTGAGAAACTTAGCCCAACCAGCGATTCACTTCCTCATCCTCGTTGTGCAGTATGGGGGCTCTGTAAAAACATGAACAAAGGCTCCAACAACACCCAAATAGTTCATGTTTTTACAGAGCCCCCATACTGCACAACGAGGATGAGGAAGTGAATCGCTGGTTGGGCTAAGTTTCTCAAAAACAAGAGATTTGGTTGTAAAGAAGCAAACTTCTCCTTTAACCTGCATAAACGTTGAGATTTACTGGTTCACTAAAAAGAGCTTAACTTTTAGCTGGGAGTAATTATTCTAACTGACCTGTCTTCAAGATAAGCCTTGACTGAGAGCCGTGAAACACGACACTATAGTACAGTTTGTGACCTTCAGGGGTTGTAACTGAGCAATCGGGGAAGAAGGGCCTTGCTCAGGGAGGTGACCAAGAACCCGATGGTCACTCTGACAGTGCTCCAGAGTTCCTCTGTGGAGATGGGAGAACCTTCCAGAAGGACAACCATCTCTGCAGCACTCCATCAATCAGGGCTTTATGGTAAAGTGGCCAGACAAAAGCCACTGCTCAGAAAAGGCACATGACAGCCCGCTTGGAGTTTGCCAAAAGGCACATAAAGGACTCTCAGACCATGAGAAACAAGATTCTCTGGTCTGATTAAACCAAGTTTGAACTCTTTGGCCTGAATGCCAAGCGTCACGTCTGGAGGAAACCTGGCACCATCCCTACTGTGAAGCATGGTGGTGGCAGCATCATGCTGTGGGGATGTTTTTCAGCGACAGCGACTGGGAGACTAGTCAGGATTGAGGGAAAGATAAACGGAGCAAAGTACAGAGAGATCCTTGATGAAAACCTGTTCCAGAGCGCTCAGGACCTCTGAACAGGAGTGGAGGTTCACCTTCCAACAGGACAACGACACTAAGCACACAGCCAAGACAATGCAGGAGTGGCTTCGGGACAGGTCTCTGAATGTCCTTGAGTGGCCCAGCCAGAGCTCGGACTTGAACCCGATCGAACATTTCTGGAGATACCTGAAAATAGCTGTGCAGCGACGCTCCCCATCCAACCTGACAGAGCTTGAGAGGATCTGCAGAGAAGAATGGGAGAAACTCCCCAAATACAGGTGTGCCAAGCTTGTAGCGTCATACCCAAGACTCGAGGCTGTAATCGCTGACAAAGGTGTTTCAACAAAGTACTAATTAAAGGGTCTAAATTCTTATATAAATGTAATATTTCAGTTTTAGATTTTTAATACATTTGCACACAAAACATTTATAACAGTTTTTGCTTTGTCGTTGTGGGGTATTGTGTGTAGATTGATGAGGGGAAAAAACTATTTAATCAATTTTAGAATAAGGCTGTAATGTAACAAAATGTGGAAAAAGTCAAGGGGTCTGAATACTTTGCGAATGCACTGTGTATATATATCCATATCCATTCACAGTATAGGATGAAGTTCCCAAGCATTGACCTTAGACCAGTTTTTCTTCTCTGTTCTTTATTACGTTTTGACTACACTATATATACAAAAGTATGTGGACACCCCTTCAAATGAGTAGATTCGGCTATTTCAGCCACACCTGTTGCTGACAGGTGTATAAAATTGAGCACATAGCCATGACATTTCCATAGATAAACATTGGCAGTAGAATGGCCTTACTGAAGAGCTCA
The DNA here is from genome assembly GCF_020615455.1 of Coregonus clupeaformis. Lineage (NCBI taxonomy): Eukaryota > Metazoa > Chordata > Actinopteri > Salmoniformes > Salmonidae > Coregonus > Coregonus clupeaformis. The sequence goes on from NW_025533473.1 coordinate 578,016, forward strand.
GTGACTTTCAATGTGGAACCGTCATAGGATGCCACCTTTCCAACAAGTCAATACATCAAATTTCTGCCCTGCTAGAGCTGCCACGGTCAACTGTAAGTGCTGTTATTGTGAAGCGGAAACGTCTAGGAGCAACAACGGCTCAGCCGCGCAGTGATAGACCACACAAGCTCACTGAACAGGACCGCCGAGTGATGGGTGGCAGGTAGCTTAGTGGGTAAGAGCGTTGTGCCAGTAACCGAAAGGTCGCTGGTTCTAATCCCCGAGCTGACTAGGTGAAAAATCTGTCGATGTGCCCTTGAGCAAGGCACTTAACCCTAATTGCTCCTGTAAGTCGCTCTGGATAAGAGCGTCTGCTAAATGACAAAAAAAAAAAAAAAAAAAATGAAGCGTGTAGCATGTAAAAATCGTTCCAAAATGCCTCTGGAAGCAACGTCAGTACAAAAATGGGTTTCAATGGCTGAGCAGCCACACACAAGCCTAAGATCACCGTGCGCAATGCCATGCGTCGGCTGGAGTGGTGTAAAGCTTGCCGCCGTTGGACTCTGGAGCAATAGAAACGCGTTCTCTGGAGTGATGAATCACGCTTCACCATCTGGCAATTAAATGGACAAATCTGGGTTTGGCGGATGCCAGGAGAACGCTACCTGCCGGAATGCATAGTGCCAACTGTAAAGTTTGGTGGAGGTGGAATAATGGTCTGGGGCTGTTTTTCATGGTTTGGGCTAGGAAAATTTACCGGAACAGTTTGCCAAAAAACTCAAATCTGAGCTTGCCGCAAATTTGTGACAAATTGGCCAAAGGTTTGCCACAAATGTTTGCCGGAAGCCTGTTTTTTTTTGGTAAGGGTTTGTAGCTGTGCCAACTACTAACCTGCGCCTCTTAAGGGGAAAGTAATCTAAAAGTAACTGAAAGTAATCACATTACATTACTGAGTTTGGGTAATCCAAAAGTTATGTTACTGATAAGAAATGTGGACAGGTAACTACACTGAACAAAAATATAAATGCAACATGCAACAATTTCAAAGATTTCACTAAGTTACAGTTAATTTAAGGAAATCAGTCAATTGAAATAAATTAATTTGTGCCTAATCTATGGAATGCAGTGAATGGAAATCTTAAAACTACAGCATACAATGACTTTCTAAATGATTCTGTGCTTCCAACTTTGTGGCAACAGTTTGGGGAAGGCCCTTTCCTGTTTCAGCATGACAATGCCCTATGCACAATGCGAGGTCCATACAGAAATGGTTGTCGAGATCGGCGTGGAAGAACTTGACTGGTCTGCACAGAGCCCTGACCTCAACCCCATTTAACACCTTTGGGATGAATTGGAACGCCGACTGTGAGCCAGGCCTATTCGCCCAACATCAGTGCCCGACCTCACTAATGCTCTTGTGGCTGACTGGAAGCAAATCCCCACAGCAATGTTCCAACATCTAGTGGAAAGCCTTCCCAGAAGAGTGGAGGCTGTTATAGCAGCAAAGGGCGGACCAACTCCATATTAATGCCCATGATTTTGGAATGAGATGTTCGACGAGCAGGTGTCCACATACTTTTGGTCATGTAGTGTATAAATAAGGCATTCAGGCCTTGTCAAGGTTGAACTGTTCCTAGATCAGTAGGAGAACCATATCACATGTATAAGGTCTGCTCTAGGATAAACTGATCCTAGATCAGTAGGGGGAACCTCAGACATCTTTCACAATAGGGGGAGAGAGATATCCCATTTTCCCTGGGGGGAGGGGAGGAAGCCTTAACTTATGTGAAGGAGGGGTCATGGCATGTTAAGATTTATTGGGCAACTATTTTCGCGAGGACCCTGACCGTGCTGTAAAACCGGATATTTACTTAACCGAGTTTGCAGCAGGAGAGGGTTCTCTTGAGCATGTTTTCAAAGCTACAATCGCTTACCGTTGTCAAAATTCCTAAGATTTCAATTCTAGTTGAAGTCATCATGATAAAATTACATTTCTGAACCCCACAAATGCCATGCTGTCAGCCGGTCATTCACAGCAGCTGTTGGGTAAAAAGTGACAGGATCTCTGATTGTATCATGGACATTGACAATTGTGACATCAACCACATTGTGGTTCAAAAACATAATTATCCAAAAAGCTATTTGAACTGTAGGCTGTAAATGATCATCCATGTCTTTGCTGATGATATCAAGTTTGTGATATTCCAATCCCAGATCAACACCAATGGCTTTCTGGCAGTAGAAGAACCTAAGGTTGAGTCTGAGTACCTGGGAAAGATGCCTGCCAGCTTCGGAATGATAGCGGCTTTCCTCGGAGATCTGGACAACAGCGACGGAGTGGGGAAGGTGTACTACCGACAGGACAGCAGGCCTTCTGTGCTTCTCCGGACCATTGACCACATCAGCCAGGCATTCCCTCAGGACGACGAGATCGAGCCCACCCACGCCTTAATCATCACATGGGAGAACGTGGCGGCCCACGGCGCGCCTGGTCGAGGAGATGGGCTGGACAGAAAGGTATGGAGGACCCTCATAGCTTGGCCTAGATAGGGGTCATTTTCATTTTGATACAAGTCTTTTAAAAAATGTCATTGGATATATTGAACTGTTGATAAACTTGTTTTAATGCCACATTGATATGGATAGCAGTTGAAATTATAATTTTACACCATCTTTTCTATCCACCTAATATGAAGTTGCCTAAAACCCATACATTTTACAATGTAGTTACAGGTATGCAGATACAGTATAATTAGTGATGTTACTCATGGTTACATAGTCCTTCCAACTGTGTTACCTGTTTGCAGTTTTTGTGGTGGGCTACATAGATTGTTTTGTTCTATATTCAGTTCACTCTACCAAGCCAAACTCAAGGCCAAAGGTAGTGCACTAAAGAAGTAAGAGTTTCCCTCTTCTATTTTTTCTTTCTACAATGTAGAGAAACACGTTCCAGCTGGTGGTGGCGTCCATGGCGTCCGCCTCCTACGCCATCTTGTTCTACCCCAGGGAGGGGCTGCAGTACATCTCCACGTCTGTGGCGGGCCAGAGCGAGCCAGTCCACGCCGGTTTCAGCCAGGGCCTGGTCCAGGCCTGGTTCAGCTGGGGCAGCAGCCAGGGGTCCTACTACCGCATCACTACCGACGACGAGGCGTCCGTCAGACAGCTCTCTGAGTAAGTTGATTGGTTGGTGGGTGGGTTGGTTGGGTTGGTTGATTGATTGGATTTCTATAGTGCGCTTCCAGATGCTGCAAGTTTTTTACATAGGCTTACTAAGTGATGTTCATAGAAAACTTGGTTATGCTTCTGTCATTATGTTTTGACCTTGTATTTGCATAGTTACATTGCATTATGATAATTATGTAATGATTACATATAACCTGACATATGCATAAAGCTTCTTCATAGAGGTAGGTCTCCTAATGATCCATTCTGTCTTCCGCTAGGGAGACCAACTCAGGTAGGCGTGGTGTGTGGGTGTACGAGATCGGCACCTCCCCGTTCTTCTCCTCCATCACCCCAGGCCAGGTCACCAACCTATCCCCGGAGGAGGGCGTGGCAGGTGGGCAGGTGGAGCCGGTGCCAGAGTTTCCACCCAGAAACACTGGAGAACAACAGGAGATTGAATTCCCTCCCTATGAGCGCGAGGAGGAAGAGGAGACACCTGAGCCGGAGCTGCCCCCAACTGTCCACACGGTCCAGTACCAGCCCAGATACCCTGTTGTCCCTGAGCCGCCTCAGTCCAGATACCCTGAGACGGTCCAGCCCAGATACCCTGAGCCGGTCCAGCCCAGATACCCTGAGCCTGTCCAGCCGGCCCAGCCGCAGCCACCCCGCTACCAGCCCCAAACCCCACAGGTGGTGGTCGTGGACGAAGATGATGACCTTGATGTTGATGGTAAGCCATGAAAGAAACAACAACAATTGAATCTGTGTCTGAAAATTGTGGACGGAAATAGAATTCTAGTCAAGATTGCCATGAGAGAAACATTGGTTTAGTTTAGTTTATAAGGATCTGCATTAGCTACTGCACATGCAGCAGCTACTCTTCCTGGGGTCCACATAAAACGTCCAAATACATGACAAAGTACCGAACAGTTATAGACAAGAACAACATAAGATATTATATTCAATTCAAAAAAATAAAAAAAGTTATATATAGGAAAGACACCAAGAGACAACAAAAATACTATTTACACACTATTCATAGATACATATTCATATTCTTATATACAGTTAAATTAGATCTTCAGAAAGAGGAGAGGCGCTGTGATAAAATATGTTTTTTTTATCCGTTTTTTAAAGCTAAACTTGCTTTTTGCCTGAGTAACCTCTGGAGGCAGAGCATTCCACGATGACGTGGCTCTATACATAACTGAGCGATGCATTAAATCTGTTTTTGGTTTGGGTACCGTGAAGAAACCCATAGTGGTGTGTCTGGTGGGGTTTGTATGTCTGTTTTGAAGTGTGCAAATAGATTATACAAGTGGTTAGGCATTTTCAACAAACACGTTTCTTAAAAAGACTAGAGCAGAAGTTATCAATTTCTCCTCAACCATGAAAGACTATCATGCATGTTGTTGATGTTAGTTCTGTGTGTGCAGTTAGGGCAAGGCGTGCTGCTTTGTTTTGAGCTTCTTTGTTTTGAGCCATGCTGCTTTGTTTAACTGGCCTGCTAAAGTATTTTGTAGCAAACAAGAGCTCCAATGAAATTACACTCTTAGAAAAAAAGGGTTCCAAAAGGATTCTTTGACTGTCCCCATAGAATAATCCTTTTTGATTCTAGTTAGAACCCTTTTTGGTTCCAGGTAGAACCCTTTTGGGTTTCATGTAGGGTTCTTCAAAGGGTTCTCCTATGGGGACAGCCAGATAACCCTTTTAGGTTATAGATAGCACCTTTTTTTCTAAAATTGTATTTTTTCTAAGAATGTGGTTTTGTCTTCTTTTTCGGCAGTGTTTGCGTACAATTCTGAAACATGCACCAATAACAGGCAGAAGTGCTCGTCCTTCGCCGACTGTAAGGACTACACCAATGGCTACTGCTGCCACTGTAGGCCTGGTTTCTATGGCAATGGCAAGGATTGTGTGGCTGAAGGTAGGAGTAACCTCATACCCCAAATACATACAGTATTTGTGTAATTAGGGTTAGCTTGCTACATTCATTAATGAAATATATGAAATAAAGTTTTAGAATGATTCCATATTTTATAAAGAAATTGAAAACCTGATAATGCTTGACACACAGTCACACATCAGTTACATTTGAAGTTACATTAATTAAAATCTAATTAAATTAAGTTCATTTCCTCACATTCCACACGCAGGTAAGCCCCAGCGGATGAACGGCAAAGTGAACGGCCGGGTGTTCGTGGGCAACTCGCCCTCGCCGCTGGAGTTTTCCAACAACGACCTGCACTCGTACGTGGTGGCCAATGATGGCCGCGCCTACGTGGCCATCAGCACCATCCCGGCCGGCCTGGGACCCTCCCTGCAGCCCCTCTCTTCCCTGGGAGGGGTCATCGGCTGGGCCTTCGCTCTGGAGCAGCCCGGCTACGAGAACGGCTTCAGCGTCATCGGTAAGAGCTGGTCGCCGATTGTCTTGCACATTGTTGTGTCATTAAGAGTTATTTTAAGGTAAGAGCTGACATTGGGTGAATCACAAAAGTGATTCCTCGCTTCCTTGATTCATAGCGTCTTTCTCAAGACTTCCTTGCCCCCGAGAATGTCCATGAGAAGGGATCTTCTGCTAAAATGCTTTTGGAGAAAGAGGCGACGAATCATCAAGGAATCAAGGAAAAACAGTTGAGAAAGTGCCATAGTGTCATTAAAAAGGCAGCAGTTGATTTGAATACATTTGGCTTTTCTCATGTGTATTGGGTTGCATTTGGTTTTACTGCTCCTTCCATTGTAGCAAAGGCACCTGGGGCTTGGGGCTTTGTTTGCTGTGGTCTAATGAGATGTCCTCCAAAGATTGAGGTGTGAATGACCGCTGTGGGATTGCTGCTTAGGTCAACATTTTTTCAAGTTAAGTTTAATTAGCTTGATTTATTTGCACTCTTTGAATTACATATTTTTTGTATAGTCAGAGGCCATGTCCGAAATCTGGCTTGCCTACTACTTACCTAAACTGCATACTGTGTATTAATAGTACTACATACTATTAAGAACATACTGTTTAGCAAAAATGAATGCAGTAAGCAACAAATATCAGCATACTAGGCTCATCCATACTGAGAATGTGTAATCTAATGCACAATTGCATTGATTCCCGCCATTCGTTCATTTTGGTACAGCGTGTCCCCTCAGCTGATTATCAGCTGTTGTCCTCTGTACCTCAGCTTGTAGAGCACGGCGCATGTAACGCCAAGGTAGTGGGTTCGATCCCCGGGACCATCCATACACAAAAAAATAAAAATAAATTATGCACGCATGACTGTAAGTCGCTTTGGATAAAAGCGTCTGCTAAATGGCATATTATTATTATTATTATTATTATTATTGTCAAACACACGTTGGTCTCGAAAGACGATTCTATTCCTCAATAGTGTGCAGCGAATTCTACTAGATTAAAAGCCGAAATGAGTATGACATCCTGGCATTTAAAGCATACTTTTTTTTGGACATTTCACATACACTACCGGTCAAAAGATTTAGAACACCTACTCATTCAAGAGTTTTTCTTTATTTTTTACTATTTTCTACATTGTAGGAATTATTTATATTTGAGATTATTCAAATAGCCACCCTTTGCCTTGATAACAGCTTTGCACACTCTTGGCATTCTCTCAACCAGCTTCATGAGATAGTCACCTGGAGTTTGTGGAATTTATTTCCTTCTTAATGCGTTTGAGCCAATCAGTTGTGTTGTGACAAGGTAAGGGGGGTATACAGAAGATAGCCCTATTTGGTAAAAGACCAAGTACATATTATGGCAAGAACAACTCAAATAAGCAAAGAGTTTCCTCTGCTGCAGAGGATACGTTCATTAGAGTTACCAGCCTCAGAAATTGCAGCCCAAATAAATGCTTCACAGAGTTCAAGTAACAGACACATATCAACATCAACTGTTCAGAGGAGACTGTGTGAATCAGGCCTTCATGGTCGAATTGCTGCAAAGAAACCACTACCAAAGGACACCAATAATAAGAAGAGACTTGCTTGGGCCAAGAAACATGAGCAATGGACATTAGACCGGTGGAAATGTGTCCTTTGGTCTGGGGTCCAAATTTGAGATTTTTGGTGTCTTTGTGAGACGTGGTGTGGGTGAACGGATGACCTCCGCATGTGTATTTCACACCATAAAGCATGGAGGAGGAGGTGTTATGGTGTGGGGTGCTTTGCTGGTGACACTGTCCGTTATTTATTTAGAATTCACACTTAACCAGCATGGCTACCACAGCATTCTGCAGCGATATGCCATCCCATCTGGTTTGGGCTTAGTGGGACTATCATTTGTTTTTCAACAGGACAATGACCCAACACACCTCCAGGCTATGTAAGGGCTATTTTACCAAGAAGGAGAGTGATGGAGTGCTGCATCAGATTACCTGCCCTCCACAATCTCCTGACCTCAACTCAATTGAGATGGTTTGGGATGAGTCGGACGGCAAAGTGAAGGAAAAGCAGCCAACAAGTGCTAAGCATATGTGGGAACTCCTTCAAGACTGTTGGAAAAGCATTCCAGGTGAAGCTGGTTGAGAGAATACCAAGAGTGTGCAAAGCTGTCATCAAGGCAAAGGGTGGCTATTTAATATATTTAGATTTGTTTAACACTTTTTTGGTTACTACATGATTCCATATGTGTTATTTGATATTTTTGATGTCTTCACTATTATTCTACAATGTAGAAAATAGTAAAAATGAAGAAAAACCCTTGAATGAGTAGGTGTTCTAAAACATTTGACCTGTAGTGTACATACTATCAAACTGTATTTATTTGCATACCCAAAATGTCTACTATTTCGAACGCAAGTAAGGGTATTTGGACTCTGCCAATCTCTTTGCTCAGGGAAAGTAGATGCTCTACTGGGCTTTTGAGTGGTATACGTGGAAGTCTGAGTGAATTGTGCCAAGTGGCACTCCTCAACAAGTTGAACTCCACTTTAGTCTTCCACTTGGACATGATTTGTTGGTAGAACGATAATGGGGAAAATTATGGGGAATTTGTTCTGTGTTCCTGTTTTCTGTGAATTTTTCTGCTTTTCGGCCTCAAAATGTTGCTCCAGGTCATTGCTTCCAGCTGGCTTCAGTTCCTTCAAAATGTTCCCCTTTGATGTGTAATATTCTTGGCTCCAGGGAGAACTGAAAGTGGGAGGATACACTCAAGGGTATGGGTGTGGATGCAGAATGGAGTTGCCCCTAAATGCTGATCTTAGGTACGGCTAGGTTTTGTGTTTCATCACATAATGGTTGAGGTTAGCTTTTGGGCAAGGTAAGATGATCCTAGATCTGTGCTCAGGAGCTGAAGAGAACCTCTGAGATTTAGTTGTCTCTCTCTTTCCTTCTCCCACCCCCATCTCTGCTCACACACGCACACGCACACAAATACCCTCAACCCCCCTGCTCCCCCTCCAGGTGGCGTGTTCTCCAGGCAGGCCGAGGTGACCTTCTTACCGGGCAACGAGAGGCTGACTATCAAGCAGGAGTTCAAGGGCATCGACGAGCACGACCACCTGGTGGTGAGCACCAATCTGGAGGGCCGTCTCCCCGAGGTCCCCCGCGGCTCCACTGTCCAGATCGACCCCTACAAGGAGATCTACCAGTATGGCAGCAACCGTAAGTTACGACCACACCAATATAACTTGGAATGCAGACTTGGGGTCAATTCCATTTCAATTGAGTCAATTCAGGAAGTAAACTAAAATTATTTTGATCTCCTGAATTTAAATGGAATTGACCCCAATCCTGGAACTCGACACTGTCACAGTTTGTAGTACATCAAATCACATAAGAAAGGTCAGCATTCATCCCAATGTTGTTATTACTCAAAGTGCTCTTACGTGCGACCAGATAGAAGTCTATCCTATTCTTTTCACGAGACACATAGTCTTAGAAACACTTTTGGCAGCAATTACAGCTGCGAGTCTTCTTGGGTAAATGCTCTAAGAGCTCTGCACACCTGGATTGTTGCAATATTTGCCCATTATTCTTTTAAAAATTATTCAAGCTCTGTCAAGGTGTTGGGGATCATGGCTCGACAGAAATATTCAAGTCTTGCCATAGATTTTCAAGCAGATTTAAGTCAAAACTGTAACTTGGTAAGCAACTCCAGTGCAGATTTGGTCTCCTCTAGGATTTTGCCTGTGATTAGCTCCATCCCGTTTCTATTTATCCTGAAAAACTCCAGTCTTTGCCTCAAGCATACCCATACCATGATGCAGCCACCACTATGCTTGACAATAAGGAGGCAAATACTCAGTGATGTGTTGTGTTGGATTTGCCCCAAACATTTAGGCCAAAAAGTTTATTCCTTTGTGTGGTTTTATTGCAGTAGTTTTTTTTGCCTGGTTGCATGCAGGATGCATGTTTTGGACTATTCTGTATATATTCTGCAAATGTTTATTCTTCATTTAGGTCATTATTGTGGAGTCACTACAATGTTGTTGCTCCATCCTCAGTTTTCTCCCATCACAGCCATTTAACTCTGTAACGGTTTTAAAATCACCAATGGCCTCATGGTGAAATCCCTGAGCAGTTTCCTTCCTGTCCTGCAGCTAAGTTCAGAAGGACGACTGTCTGGGTGGTTCAATACATCATCCACAGCATAATTATTAACTAGATCATGCTTAAAGAGATATTCAATTACTGATTTGTGATTGTTACCCATCTACCAATCACAGCCCTTCTTTATAAGGCTTTGGAAAAGCTCTCTGGTCTTTGTAGTTGAATCTGTGCTTGAAATTCAACACTTGACTGTGGGACCTTACAGATATTGTATGTATGGGTAAAATATTCATGTCAACCCGTATTATTTCACACAATGTGATTTGTTAAGCCAAATTTGACTCCTGAACTAATTTAGGCTTGCCTAAACAAAAACGGTGAAATCTTATGCAACAACTATATTCTAGTTATAGAATTTGTATTAATTTGAAAACATTTGTTGAATTTTCTTTTCACTTTGACATTATGGACTATTTTGTCTAGATCAATGACAACACATCCAAATGAAATATTTTTAAATCCCACTTTGTAACGCAACAAACTGTGAAAAAAAGCCAAGGGGGTGAATACTTATGATACCAACTGTATATGGATGTTCAATGTAGTAACACTCCATTTCTTCAGTGATCACTTCCTCCTCCAACCGCGACTACACCGTGAGCCTACCGGACGGCAGCGTCCAGACCAAGACCTACCAGTGGCGTCAGACCATCACCTACCAGAGCTGTCCCCATGACGAGGCGGTCAGGGCCGTGCAGCCTACCCAGCAGCTCAGCGTCGACCAGGTCTTCGTCATGTACGACTCGGGCAACCAGCTGATCCGCTACGCTATGAGCAACAAGATCGGCTCCATCCACAGTGAGTAGAACCTCTTGTGTTACAGCTAATCTTTGTTCATGTTCTCCTATAATGTTATGCTAACCTTGTGCTTATGTTCTGCTAGTTGTGTTCACATTCTTCTAATGTTCCGCTAAAGTTCTGCTAGTTGTGTTAACCTTCTGCTAATATTCTGCTAATGTTTTGCTAACCCTCTGCTAACAGGATTGGGCCCATCCTCAGTGAGTATAGCCTATCGTGTAAATACTGATCATCTTCAGCTAACGTTGTGCTAATGTTCTGCTATCTTTCTACTAACTTTCCGGCTACATATGGCTTATCCTCTATGTTTGGCTGGATGTGGCTGTAAGACAGACACCTGATGCTTACATTTAAATGGTGGTGGAAGCCATGTGTGGATTTGCAACAAGATTGTATGATCGATGTTAATAATGACAGGCAAAAAGGAGTACCAAGAAGGACAATCAAGGCAAAATAACATTGTTGTGGGTGGAATCCCAATCTCCACACAAGACCTGGACGGAGTCTGAGGAGAAAGTGAGAAAAATTATTGATGAAAAGCTGCAGATAGATCATAAGAAGAGTGAGGTGGAGTGCGCCCATAGGATTGGAAAACCTATATCTGGCCCAGGTGACAGACCCAGGTTGATAGTGGTAAAGGTACTGCGGTACAAGGACAAGGTGGCTGTTATGGAGAGAGCCAAGAACTTGAGGAACCAACATCTTCCTCAACAAGGACTACTCTGAAACTGATCCCAGCTATGAAAGCTGCCAGAGAGCGTGGGGACATTGCTCACATCCGTAACGACAGGCTCATTATCCGCCCTCCCACCCAAAAGCCTGGAAGGGGTGAGAGAACCAAGCAGATGGGTTCATAGCCTAACCCCTGCACCCTGATTGATGGCATGCTTTGTTTGTGGTTTCCCATATTATGTCTATCTCTAATAAGATACCCAGGAAAGGGCAAAAAATAGTCCATATTAATATATGCAGCCTAAGAAATAAGGTTAATGAAATCAATAACTTGCTAACCTCAGGTAGCATTCATACACTACATGACCAAAAGTATCTGGACACCTGCTCGTCGAAAATCCCATTCCAAAATCATGGGCATTAATATGGAGTTGGTCCCCCCTTTGCTGTTATAACAGCCTCCACTGTTCTGGGAAGGCTTTCCACTAGATGTTGGAACATTGCTGCAGGGACTTGCTTCCATTCAGCCACAAGAGCATTAGTGAGGTTGGGCACTGATGTTGGGCGATTAGGCTTGGCTCGCAGTCGGCGTTCCAATTCATCCCAAAGGGTTAAGGCTTTGTGCAGGCCAGTCAAGTTCTTCCACACCGATCTCGACAAACCATTTCTGTATGGACCTCGCTATGTGCACGGGGGCATTGTCATGCTGGAACAGCAAAGGGCCTTCACCAAACTGTTGCCACAAAGTTGGAAGCACAGAATCGTCTAGAATGTCATTGTATGCTGTAGCGTTAAGATTTCACTTAACTCGAACTAAGGGGCCTAACCCGAACCATAAAAAACAGCCCCAGACCATTATTCCTCCTCCACCAAACTTTACATTTGGCACTATGCATTTGGGCAGGTAGTGTTCTCCTTCTCCTGACATCCACCAAAAACAGATTAGTCCGTCGGACTGCCAGATGATGAAGCATGATTCATCACTCCAGAGAACGCATTTCCACTGCTCCAGAGTCCAATGGCGGCGAGCTTTACACTACTCCAGCCAACGCTTGGCATTGCGCATGGTGATCTTAGGCTTGTGTGCGGCTGCTCGGCCATGGAAACCCATTTCATGAAGCTCCCGACGAACAGTTATTGTGCTGACGTTTCTTCCAGAGGCAGTTTGGAACTTGGTAGTGAGTGTTGCAACCGAGGACAGACGATTTTTACGCGCTTCAGCTAAAGCTAAAGCTAAAGAGTTAAACCTATGAATGAATAAGAGGGGTATTCGTTCCCTTCAGTGATCTATGCTTGACAACAGATGCAAACAATGTACCCCTACTATGTATAGTAACTCCATATCACGGAATCTACCTATGATAACACAATGTCTTTAGTACTAGTCAAATTTGTTCACATACAGTACCAGTCAAAAGTTTGGACGCCAACTCATTCATGGGTTTTTATTTAATTTTTGCTGTTTTCTACATTGTGGAGTGATAGTGGAGACATCAGCTATGCAGTGGCACATATGGAGACATGTGGTAACCAACAAAGTGTTAAACAAATCAAAATATATTGAAAAAAATAATGTATGCACTCACTAACTGTAAGTCGATCTGGATAAGTGTGTCTGCTAAATGACTAAAATGTAAAAAAAAATGTAAGCACTCGGCGGTCCCGTTCTGTGAGCCTGTGTGGCCTACCACTTCACGGCTGAGCCGTTGTTGCTCCTAGACGTTTCCACTTTACAATAACAGCACTTGCACTTGACCGGGGCAGCTCTAGCAGGGCAGAAATTTGTTGGAAAAGTGGCGTCCATTGACGGTGCCACGTTGAAAGTCGGGTGTGGCTGAAATAGCCGAATCCACTAATTTGAAGGGTTGTCCACATACTTTTGTATATATAGTGTATATTAGCCATCACTGAGACTCACTTAGATAATTAATTTGACAACACAGCAGTAGCAATACAGGGATATAACATCCATAGAAGAGACAGGAATAAATATGGGGGCAGTGTCTCTGTATACAGTGCATTCGTAAAGTATTCAGACCCCTTCCCTTTTTCCACATTTTGTTACGTTACAGCATTATTCTAAAATAGATCAAATAAAAAAAATTCGTCATCAATCTACATACAATACCCAATAATGACAAAGCGAAAACAGGTTTTTAGAAATGTTTGCAAATGTATTAAAAACTAAAAAACAGAATTACCTTATTTACATAAGTAGTCAGACCCTTTGCTATGACACTCGAAATTGAGCTCCGGTGCATCCTGTTTCCATTGATCATCCTTGAGATATTTCTACAACTTGATTGGAGTCCACATGTGGTAAATTCAATTGATTGGATATGATTTGGAAAGGCACACACCTGTCTATATAAGGTCCCACAGTTGACAATGCATATCAGAGCAAAACCCAAGCCATGAGGTCGAAGGAATTGTCCGTAGAGCTCAGAGACAGGATTGTGTCAAGGCACAGATCTGGGGAAGGGTACCAAAAAATATCTGCAGCATTGAAGTTCCCCAAGAACACAGTGGCCTCCATCATTCTTAAATGGAAGAAGTTTGGAACAACCAAGACTCTTCCTAGAGCTGGCCGCCTGGCCAAACTGAGCAATCGGGGGAGAAGGGCCTTGGTCAGAGAGGTGACCAAGAACCCCATGGTCACTCTGACAGAGGTCCAGAGTTCCTCTGTGGAGATGGGAGAACCTTCCAGAAGGACAACCATCTCTGCAGCACTCCACCAATCAGGCCTTTATGGAGGGTGGCCAGACGGAAGCGACTCCTCAGTAAAAGGCACATGACAGCCCGCTTGGAGTTTGCCAAAAGTCACCTAAAGGACACTCAGACCATGAGAAATACGATTCTCTGGTCTGATGAAACCAAGATTGAACTCTTTGGCCTGAATGCCAAGCGTCACGCCTGGAGGAAACCTGGCACCATCCTTACGGTGAAGCACAGTGGTGACAGCATCATGCTGTGGGGAAGTTTTTCAGCGGCAGGGACTGGGAGACTAGTCAGGATCAAGGGAAAGATGAATGGAGCAAAATACAGAGAGATCCTTGATGAAAATCTGCTCCAGAGCACTCAGGACCTCAGACTGGGGCGAATGTTCACCTTCCAACAGGACACCAACCCTAAGCACACAGCCAAGACAATGCAGGAGTGGCTTCAGGACAAGTCTCTGAATGTCTTGAGGACAAGTCTCTGAATGAGTGGCCCAGCCAGAGCCCAGACTTGAACCCAATCGAACATCTCTGGAGAGACCTGAAAATAGTTGTGTTGTGACGCTTCCCATCCAACCTGACAGAGCTTGAGAGGATCTGCAGAGAAGAATGGGAGAAACTCCCCAAATATAGGTGTGCCAAGCTTGTAGCACCATACCCAAGAAGACTCAAGGCTGTAATCTCTGCCAAAGGTGCTTCAACAAACTACTGAGTAAAGGGTCTGAATACTTATGTAAATGTGATATTTCAGATTGTTCTTTTTTATATATTTGCCAAAAAAATAGTTTAACCTGTTTTTGCTTCGTCATTATGGGGTATTGTGTGTAGATTTGATGAGGGATTTTTTTTTTTAATAATCCATTTTAGAATAAGGCTGTAACGTAACAACATGTGGAAAAAGTCAAGGGGTCTGAATACTTTCTGAATGCGCTGTATGTTCAGAGCCAAATTCCTGTGAAGCTCAGAGAGGATCTCATGCCAAAGGTTGTTCTAGTGTTGTGGTTGCAGGTTCACCTGCCTCATCTAAAGCCTCTTCTTTTGGGGTGCTGCTATTGGCCGCCAAGTACTAACATTCATTATCCGGATAATATGTGTGCAATGCTTGATAGTGTATATGATGTTAACAGAGTTCTATTTTCCAGGTGACCTAAAAATATAGGTTTTCATCAAGTGTAATCTGCTTCAGGTTATTAATCAAGCTACCAGGGTGTTTACAAACAGTACAGGAACTACTGTATATCATCCACGTGTATTGATTATATTTTTTGTAATGCTGCAGAACTTTGTTCTAAAGGTGCATAAACACCCATTGGATGTAGTGACCACAATATAATAGCTGTATCCAGAAAAGCCAAAGTTCCAAAGGCAGGGCCTAAAATAGTGTTTAAGAGATCATACACATTTTTGTAGTGATTCCTATGCTGAAGATGTAAAGATTGATTGGTCAAATGTGTGTAATGGGGAGCATCCAGATGCTGCAATACATTTATGAAATTGCTCCTTCCAGTTATTGAAAAACATGCACCTATTAAGAAACTGACTGTTAGAACTGCTAAGGCGCCGTGGACTGATGAGGAACTGAAAAAAAGAGTGGAGTGGCTAGTAAGTCTAGTTGCACATCTGATTGGCAAACCTACTGTAAATTTAGAAATTATGTGACTAAACTAAACAAAAAGAAGAAGAAACTGTATTATGAAACTATGATAAAAGATAGATAAATAGAATATGATGAAAAAAAAGCTTTGGAGAACATTAAATTATGGGCAGAAAGACTTTCAACACCGTCTTTTATTGAATCAGATGGCTCATTCATCACAAAACCCTTTGATGTGGTCAATTATATCAACAACTACTTCATTGGCAAAGTGGGCAAATTCAGGAATGAAATGCCAACAACAAACTGTGAGCCATCATATTCATGCATAAAATACCTATTATGAAAGAAAAGCAAGGTACATTTAAATGTCATAAACTTAGCGTGGAAGAGGTGAAAAAATTGTTGCTGGCCATCAATAATGAGAAACCACCTGGTATTGACAACTTAGATGGAAAGCGACTGAGGATAGTAGCGGAATATGTTGCCGCTCTTATTTCTCACATCTTCAATATGAGCTTGGAGAGAAAAACAATTCTCAGACCTGGTGGGAAGCTAAAGTCATTCCGCTACCCGAGAATGGTAAAGCGCCCTTTTCTGGTTCTAACAGCAGATCAATAAGTCTACTGCTGGCTTTAGCAAACTTTTGGAAATAATTCGTTTTTGACCAGATCCAATGTGATTTCTTTATGAACAAACTAACAACAGACTTTCAGCATGCTTATAGAGAAGGGCATTCTACATGTACTGCATTGGCACACATTACTGATGATTGGCTGAAAGAAATTGATAATAAGAAGATGGTGGGAGCTGTACTGTTAGATTGCAGTGCAGCCTTTGATATTATTGACCATAATCTGTTAGTGGAAAAACGTATGTGTTATGGTTTTACACGCATATCGTGGATTAAAAGCTATCTATCTAATAGAACTCAGAGGGATTTCTTCAATGGAAGCCTCTCTAACGTAATACATGTAAAGTATGGAATTCCACAAGGCCCGTTACTGTTTTCTAGCCTTAAACAAAGCCTGTGTATCTATGTATGCTGATGATTCAACCCTATACACATCAGCGGCTACAGCTAGTGAAATCACTGCAACTCTAACTCTGACTCTGCGGAAGTAGATAAATCCCAAAGTATCCCTTTAAGCTCTAGACCTAAGATGGTTCTGGTTATGAAAGATGTGACTATAGTTGAGGAAACTAAACTTCTTGGTGTCACCTTAGACTGTAAATGGTCATGGTCAATGTATATTGATTAAATTGTTGACAAGATGGGGAGCGGCCTGTCTGTGATAAGGAGATGCTCAGCATTCTTAACACCACAACTAACCAAACAAGTCATACAGGCTGTAGTCGTATCATATCTTGACTATTGCCCAGTAATATGGTCAGGTGCTGCAAAGAAAGACATAATAAAGCTAAAGCTGGCTCAAAACAGAACAGCATGTCTTGCCTTGCAATGTTCCAAGAGAGCTAATGTCAACAAAATGCATGTTGACCTTTCCTGGCTCAAAGTACAGGAGACATTGTCTGCATCACTTCTCAATTTTGTTAGAAATATTCATGTATTAAAAACTCCAAAACATCTATTCAATCAACTAACATACAGCTCTGACAGACATTAATATTCCACAAGGCATGCAACTAAAGGTCTCTTCATAGTCCCTAAAGCCAAAACAAATTCAAGGCAATGATAACATGGAACTCCCTCCCATCTCAAATCACTCAAGCAAGCAAAAAGTAGTTTAAAGAAATTATTTAAACCGCACATCACAAACCCTCTGACCTAAATAGCTGTAGCATCTCCCTCCCTAGCACATCTGGTATTTGAGTTAAAGTTAAAGATCAGATGTGCCCTTGGCATCAGGATATCAAGGACTGCTCAGAGAAAGCAATTGTAAGCAAAACCTCAGTAGAGTAAGGACTTACTGGTTTGGTCAGCTTACTGATGTTAGTCAGTAGAGCCAAGTTTTATTGAAGTGTATGAAAGTGTATTCTTATTTTGTGACTGGTGGATGCTGCTGTGTGTGAGTGTGGCGCGGGGAATGAAAATGGAAATGCAAAACAAGTTTATGAGAACCAGACGAAACTCCATAAGAGACTCGGACGAAACTCCATATCAAGGGGACTTTATTCATTTTATGTCCAAAGGCCACGCACTATACCTTAGCTAACCCTTTATGGGCGGATAGACTGTAACATGGCAAATGTTTGGTTTAGTTCATTTCTATGCACTAGACCGGGCGATGGACGTATGTGAAGCCCATCTGATGATAATGATGACTGTTCAATTTATTGAACGGAGTGGAGTGATGGATCTCTAAAAAGTCCACGTATGTAGCTAAAGTGAAGGATTAAAAGGAAACTCCAACACGGTTGGAAACTCCAACACTGTTGCTGAGGTGAAGGATTAAATTGAAGCCTTAGCGGGGAGGAAACTCCATCTGTAGCTCATTGCTATGATCAGGGGGTGAAATACTTCGTAGAAGCCCCAATCTGATGATGACTCTGTTCAATTTATTGAACGGAGTGGAGGGATGGATCTCTAAAAAGTCCACATATGTAGCTAAAGTGAAGGATTACATTTAAACTTTAGCTGTAGGAAACTCCAATACGGTTGCTGAGATGAAGGATTAAATTGAAGCGAGGAGGAAACTCCATCCATAGCTCATTTATGAGCTGAATGGCATGGTTGCCAGGGTGAAAACTGTGATTGAAGCCTTAACTGGAAGAATTGTAGCATTTCCATTGTCGTTTTCGTTGACGTCAAACGGGAAAACCAAGGACACTGGTGGTTCCTAATGTTGTGAGATTCTTGCTGGTGTTTACAGAACAGCTGGTTCTAAGAGATTAGGATCAGGACCTGCAATTGTAACAGTAAGCATCTGTAACGAAATGGATAACTGCAGTGTAGCCATTAGAATGAGCACCTGTTACATGGATTGCTAAGGCATAAGAATATGAAAGTGTGTATTCTTATTTTACATGTATGTAGTTCTGTACATGTCTATTAACATTATGTATTATGTCATGTTATGTAGTTATGTCCTTCAGCTGTAATTGTCTATTAATGTTATATATTATTATACCATGTTTTATGTTTTGTGTGGATCCTAGGAAGAGTAGCTGCAGCTTTGGCTGTAGCTAATGGGGATCCTACTAAAATACTAAATATACTAAATCTCTATGCCTCATTATATGACTATGAAGCCTTCCAAAATACTTGGGCAATCATTTAGAATCAACTCAAATTCTTCCACAAACATTGATAGCTATATCTATGAAACATGCAAACAACAGTGTTAATCATACATGGGCAAACTATGGCCCGCGGGGCAGGAAGAGTGACGGTGCTAGGCCGAATTCGACCTGCGGGCCGTAGTTTGTCCATGTATACATTTCCCCAACAGATTATTCTGTCTCTACTCATAAGTGTGTCTTCTTTAGACATCTGGGGGATGTTGTTACCACTCATTTGTTGTCTCAATGGACCATCGTATTACATACATTTATCTTCAAGAGCGTTTGAATTCCTGACTATACACAGTATGGAATGCGAGCCAAATGAATAGTAATTATCTATAGTGTAACATTATCCGTAGGTAAACCAAAAACCTAGTGTTGTTGTATTTCCTCAGCTGGCCCTTCAAAGACACCCAAACCCTTGACAGGGTAAAGGATAGCGGCTAAGGTAAACAAGGGGCCGTGCTTCAGTTCACACAAGGTTATTTACTGCAGGTAGGAGGTGTAAGAAGAAGGGGGAGAGTGGGGGAGGGCAAGAGGAAGGCACCGGGAGAGGGGTAAAGTTACATAGGGGATGGCCGGGTGTGGCGGTCAGGGGGCCGGTGGTAGGTTATGCAAGCAAACTTGACTCAGCTGGAGTTTATTGGCAAAAGTGTAACATCTGTGCCGAGTTTCCTGTGAGGACGCAATGGGGTCTGGAGGAGCAGGGACTTCAAACGTGCCCCCCAACCCCCCTAATAAGCAGCTGTCTGATAAGCGGTCGGCACGTCCCCTCTAACAGCCGGGAGAGGTGTCTTACATGCCTGTGTCTACAAAACGGAGACATTGTGTGTGTGTTGGTGTGTGTGATGTCACAACATCTTGTCCAGCTATTCAACAGCCATTTTCAACAATAACTAATGTGAGGGTTTCTAGGAATCTATTCATTTCAGGTTGTAGTACTAAACTGTGATTTTTCAGACTTGAAGTATCCAAAGACATAAGTAACACCAAAGTAGAACTCCCCTGATCCCTTGATTTACAAAATCCATAATCTGAAAACAGCCTCACAAAAGCCTTACTGAAGGACTACATGTAGCCTATAAGTGAATTGCTGTTTGTCCAACCAATTGGTCCCTACCATGTTTACTGCAATTATTTCACTTAAATTCTAGCTATAACATCAGAACTAACCCTGAACTAGTCATTGATGGCATCACCCACTAACACGGATCCCACTGCTGCCTCTCAAGAGAATGGACGTTTGCTTTGATTGACAGGTGGCCCACCAGAGCAGAACCCATGTTTCACCGGCAGACACGGCTGCGACACCAACGCTGCCTGCAGACCCGGAGAAGGCATCCAGTTCACCTGCGAGTGTTCCACTAGTTTCACTGGGGACGGACGTCAATGCTATGGTAGGGGCCCTGCACACTATACATACCAGCTTAAACCTACAGCAGCTGATGCATAATGGACATGGGGAAAAGTCTATTGAAGTTTGGGTTATACTTTATTTTACATATTTACCTGGTAATTCATTAAAGGATGCATGGTAATAACTTTATTACATTATTATCTAATAAACTTAGACAGTGATCTTGGGTCAGTTTAGCATTTTCCCCACTAAGGATTGGGGGAAGGTTAGGATTGGGCGAGCTGATCCTAGATCTGTATGTTTGGTGTGAAAACAGCTCATGACCTTTCATGACTGATCTTCCTAAAATAGGTAATATTAGTAAGATGGCATCTTCATAGTAGTGGTCATGATATTACATTTGACTTATTTTGCACTTTCTAAGAACTCAAAGACGCTTTACATTAGTAAAGGGCAAGACCGCACAAAGAGAGGACTGAGACAGACTGTAGCATATGAAAACAAGCAATGTCATCAGAAATTCTCATCACTAATAATTCATATTATTAATATACTGTAATGTACAGTATATTGCTACATAAACTACAAATGACACAAATAATCACATTAAATAATTTATTACAAATATGCAATGAAATAATGTAATTATTATTATGGCTGTTGATATGACTTGCAGTAAACATGAATCTGGTGCAACAGAATTGCCCTCAGGGGACAAATAAAGTTGTTTGAATTTAATTGAGTTGAGTTTAATTTAATTGAATGTGCTCATTTTGTAGACATTGACGAGTGCAGAGAGACGCCCGAGATCTGTGGTTCTCACGCCATATGCAACAACCAACCGGGAACATTCCGCTGCGAGTGTGTGGATGGTTTCCAGTTTGCCAGCGATGGCAAGACCTGTGTCGGTATGTAGTGCTGAAAAAGTGTGTTTGCAGCTGTGTTGTTCTTTGTTTGGATGGCCCCCAATATAACTGTTGCAGTTCACACAACATTAATACACACTTAAATACACTAACCGTTTACAGATTTTTCATAGCATTTATAGATTCATCTTAAACTCCAATTTAAGAGTTTCTAGGCCATATCAGTCTATTAATCTGTTGTTTTCATTTGTCTATCAAACCGTCTACTGAGAAAAACCGTCTACTGAGAACTTTCTCACATTTGCTACTCATTTTTAGGGTTTTAGTTTCATCAAACAAAGGGGATTTCTATCTCCACCAAGTCTAAAATCTGCCTCCCCCTTTCCCCCCTATCGCTTGTAGAAGTGGACCGTCCCATAGACCACTGCCAGAGGGGCACCAATAACTGCGACATCCCAGAGCGGGCACGTTGTAGCTACACGGGGGCGTCCGCCTATATCTGCTCCTGTCTGCCCGGCTTCGTGGGTGATGGTCATACTTGCCAGGGTAGGGTGACACTTAAACAGTTCTGTGTGTGTGTGTGTGTGTGTGAGTGTGTGTGGTGGCGGCAGACACCAGCGGAGAGAGAACCATTAATAACTTATTCGACTGAATGGTGTTGACGTCCTGTTTTCGGAGGTTGAAGGACTTTTTTTTATCTTTACAGAAAAAAGCTAAAAGAAGTCGATAATCCTCTTTACTAATACAATTAATCCATATCCATCCATTCCATATCCGTTGACTTAAATGATCTGAACTCACTCATGGCATTTGTCGTCAGGTGATATGTCTTGCCTTTGCAGCACTTGTCTAGTTACTAGGCCATATTAGAATAACTTTACTGTCCAACATGCAAAATAAAGTTGTCTTTTGCTTTTCTCAGAACCCCCCCGGACACCACAGAAACCCACACACCCTTCAGCTTAAAAAAACCCCAGACCATGTCTTCTCTCTAAACTCTCCACTGGTTCTCTCTATGTTGAACCCTCTGAGTCCTCCTCGTTGTAATGCACCCACACCGAGGCCCCTGCGAGAGGAAATGTGTCCACCTGGACAGGAAATGCAAACACAACCCGGCCCTACAGCTGGGGAGCTCATTGGTCATGCGTTTTATTCATCCATCCATCCATCCCTGTATTTCTTATTTTCCCTCATCCAATGCGACTTGGCCAGCCACCAAACGAAAGCCGTATGAATTTCCATGTAGGATTTGTATAAGTCCTTTTTCATTTGTTGTCCTTAGAGATAGTAGTGAGCTGGGGTAGTGAGCTGGGTGTGTTACATACAAGTTGCAAATGGTATCCCTATCCCTATCGAACGCTAAGCTTCAACATGTGTACACAGTACTTTAGTTATGCAGCTGCTATGTTTTATTGACTGTACTTTTCTACAGAATTATGTTTCTTTCCCCATCTAACATCATCACATAACACAGGATGTGACATTTCATGAATGTATATTTCACATTTAGATACTTTATATAGGCATACAGTCTAGTGCACTACCAATACTAATAACAACTGTGTATTTTTTGTATATCTCCATAGCAGGATTTAATATTCACATTCCTATTGACTGTGTATATTTCAGCTATATATTGAAAGATTTTTATACATTGCTTTCATTTGAACTTAGCATCTGTGTCCCTATTGTTTCTTATTGACTGTTGTTTCTCACACACACAGACATTGACGAGTGCGAGCAAGGTCGCTGTCACCGGGACGCCGTCTGTTATAACTCTCAGGGCTCCTTCACCTGTCAGTGCCACCCTGGTTTCCATGGCGATGGCTTCCAGTGTGCCTCTGGCTCCCCGGGTATGTAACCCCTGTGCTTTTCTGTGTAAATAAATCACCTTTCCAAACCGCAAGTTGTGTGAGAGGAGTTCTTCTCGGGGTCATGTTCATTTGGAACCAAACAGAAGTTTGATCCCCGGTCAAGTCATACCAATGACTCAAAAAATGGGGGAATCTGCAGTTCGAACAATAACAAAGTGGGCACCCGGCCAGTGTTTTGGTAAATATCTCAGGGATGGGGCTGGAGAAATGTAACCATTCTCAAATTTATAGATGGAGCTATGGATGCAAGAACAGACCATCCATGACATCAAAATGATAGTTTTAATCATGTTTTAAAGCTATACATTGTTTGTTTACAATTACAACGTTTACAACCATTGGAGTAAAATAAGCTTATATTTTGGGTTCTGATGGGGTACGGCAGTTTAAATAAGTTCATGAAACATTTATAATATAAGTTGTGTTGTACAGATTGGCCCTTTAAGGAAATGGACAGGGGGCTGGCTCACGCTGCAGAAACAGGATATAGGCTCCTACCCTATGGGCCATTCTGTCTCAGACAAGGCTACTGATATTTATAAGTTAAACAGCAGCCAGAGGCAGTGTAGTCCAAAATGTGCAAGGGAAGGCAAGAGAAATGCATTCAGAAGGAACCTCTAAATTGTACGGCTATGTCCGGAAGTATGTAAATACTGTACATTGCATGGGGATAGTTAGAGCTCTCATCAGGCGTCTTCTTCCACTCAAAACGTTAGGATTCGCGTAGCTATACTTGTTCTGTCTTAGTGCCCCCAGCTGGAACATGTGAAGCTCCTAACAGTTTAGTTTGGTTTAGAGAGAGAGGGAGGGGGAGGCGGGGGAGTGAGACAGATTTGTCATCAAAGGAAAGCATAATATACCAGAGACTAACTGTTTATATTGAACGTCCACACAAGCCATAGTGGACTAAACAGTATATACAGTGCATTTTACTAATGGAGGTCTGTTCGCTAAGTTAAACAAGTCTATCAGTGTTGCGTCATCACCTGGCACTGATATAATTTTTTAAACTTTTTTTTACATTTTAGTCATTTAGCAGACGCTCTTATCCAGAGCGACTTACAGGAGCAATTAGGGTTAAGTGCCTTGCTGAAGGGCACATCGACAGATTTTTCACCTAGTCGGCTCGGGGATTATAACCAGTGACCTTTCGGTTACTGGCACAACGCTCTTACCCACTACGCTACCTGCCACCCATGGTAGAACATGGACTGAGGCGAAGGCCTGAACAGTGTGTACTTCCATAAGCCTGATATAAGACTCCATGAGACTGCGTGCTAAAATATGGAACTGTTAGGGGGAGGGAGGATGGATGACGGGTGTGTGCGTGTGTGTGTGCTTCGGGGTTCTGAAACTCACTCTGAACTGAGTGTCTGTTGGTTTCTGTTGTGCCTTGACCAAATGTCTCCCTCTTCCCCCTTGAAAGACATTTGAAGGTTGACATTTGAAACTGTGCATCCTTCCTGCGCGGGGATGGGTATAACAACACACAGATGTTACGCAGGGAGGATAAAGGAATGGAAACGGAGGTTGGTGTTGACACAACATACGATCCCCGTCGAAAAAGATCAACATAGCTGCTCATTCTCCATGCAATTAGGGCCAAATGCCTGGAACATGTCACATGGATGTGCTGGAACAGAGCCAATGCTCCTACACTCGCGAATACAGACTCCTGGGCTGCATCCCTAATGGCCTAGATAGTGCACTACTTTGGGGCAGGGCCCATAGTCCAAGTTAGTTGAACATAAAGGTAAAGGTACCCTGGAGTTACAACCAGGAATTGAAACATTTAATAAACAACAACAACTGAAGTATTAGGAAAAAGTAGGACTTGCCCCTATTGACTTAACAACCAATCAATTTTCTCTTTGATTCAACTCTACTAGTTCCCCTTCACCACTGTATATTTGGGAATATAGGGTATGTGTATTCAAGTGTTCCATACTATAAATTATTATTCTACAGTGAGGGGGAAAAAGTATTTGATCCCGAGCTGATTTTGTACGTTTGCCCACTGACAAAGAAATGATCCGTCTATAATTTTAATAGTAGGTTTATTTGAACAGTGAGAGACAGAATAATAACAAAAAAATCCATAAAAACACATGTCAAAAATGTTATAAATTGATTTGCATTTTAATGAGGGAAATAAGTATTTGACCCCCTCTCAATCAGAAAGATTTCTGGCTCCCAGGTGTCTTTTATACAGGTAAGAGCTGAGATTAGGAGCACACTCTTAAAGGGGAGTGCTCCTAATCTCAGCTTGTTACCTGTATAAAAGACACCTGTCCACAGAAGCAATCAATCAATCAGATTCCAAACTCTCCACCATGGCCAAGACCAAAGAGCTCTCCAAGGATGTCAGGGACAAGATTGTAGACCTACACAAGGCTGGAATGGGCTACAAGACCATCGCCAAGCAGCTTGGTGAGAAGGTGACAACAGTTGGTGCGATTATTCGCAAATGGAAGAAACACAAAAGAACTGTCAATCTCCCTCGGCCTGGGGCTCCATGCAAGATCTCACCTCGTGGAGTTGCAATGATCATGAGAATGGTGAGGAATCAGCCCAGAACTACACGGGAGGATCCTGTCAATGATCTCAAGGCAGCTGGGACCATAGTCACCAAGAAAACAATTGGTAACACACTACGCCGTGAAGGACTGAAATCCTGTAGTGCCCGCAAGGTCCCCCTGCTCAAGAAAGCACATATACAGGCCCGTCTGAAGTTTGCCAATGAACATCTGAATGATTCAGAGGAGAACTGGGTGAAAGTGTTGTGGTTAGATGAGACCAAAATCGAGCTCTTTGGCATCAACTCAACTCGCCGTGTTTGGAGGAGGAGGAATGCTGCCTATGACCCCAAGAACACCACCCCCACCATCAAACTTGGAGGTGGAAACATTATGCTTTGGGGGTGTTTTTCTGCTAAGGGGACAGGACAACTTCAAATCTTGGGTGAGAACCTCCTTCCCTCAGCCAGGGCATTGAAAATGGGTTGTGGATGGGTATTCCAGCATGACAATGACCCAAAACACACGGCCAAGGCAACAAAGGAGTGGCTCAAGAAGAGGCCTTAATCCCATAGAAAATCTGTGGAGGGAGCTGAAGGTTCGAGTTGCCAAACATCAGCCTCGAAACCTTAATGACTTGGAGAAGATCTGCAAAGAGGAGTGGGACAAAATCCCTCCTGAGATGTGTGCAAACAAGAAACGTCTGACCTCTGTGATTGCTAACAAGGGTTTTGCAACGAAGTTCTAAGTCATGTTTTGCAGAAGGGTCAAATACTTATTTCCCTCATTTAAAATGCAAATCAATTTATAACATTTTTGACATGCGTTTTTCAGGATTTTTTTTTTGTTATTCTGTCTCTCACTGTTCAAATAAACCTACGATTAAAATTATAGACTGATCATGTCTTTGTCAGTGGGCAAACGTACAAAATCAGCAGGGGATCAAATACTTTTTTACCTCACTGTATAGGCTTCAGCTTTCATTTTACATTTACATTTTAGTCATTTAGCAGACGCTCTTATCCAGAGCGACTTACAGTTAGTGAGTGAATACATATATATATATATTTTTTTTTTCATACTGGCCCCCCGTGGGAATCTAACCCACAACCCTGGCATTGCAAATGCCATGCTCTACCAACTGAGCTACATCCCTGCCGGCCACGCTGGGCCAATTTTGCGCCACCCCATGGGTCTCCCGGTCGCGGCCGGCTACGACAGAGCCTGGATTCGAACCAGGATCTCTAGTGGCACAGCTAGCACTGCGATGCAGTGCCTTAGACCACTGCGCCACTCGGGAGAGTGTCATGTACTGGAGCCTTGGGTGTTTGTGAGTTGGCATCTTTCTCAGCCGTTACCTCTTTGTTCAAGTCCAATCCAGGTGTCAACTGCATGTATTTACTCCACCACGCTAATTATAGCTCCTTCTCCTCTGCCTCCACAGTTTTGTCATATTTTCAACAAGCTGTCTGAAAAGGGGCATCATTTTGTCCTCCTTTGTCTGAACTTGTACTTGTAGTAGACACTGTAGTGTCTGGACCTTGTGAGAGTTGACCTGGTTATCTTCCTTGCTTTTCGATGGTTGATGACTGTCTGATAAAAACTGCTTTGATCTTTGCCTCCTCAGAGACAACAGTTCCCAATGTTGACTAGTTGTCTTTTTTTGGTGGCTTTTGTTGATTGTTGCGGCCAGACGTTGTGCATAGCGCAGATTGTATGTTGCGGCTGTTTGAGATTGTTATGACTAGTCTGTGGTTAACCAGACAGATACCCTGGGGATAAGTCTTTCAGTGAGACACTATATTCCAGATGTCACCGTGTCCCTTATGTCAGATTTACGTGACCGCAAAAATGAAATACTCTACATTGAATCCATGTTTTCCATATTAGTAGTGGACAAGTAACTTTAGTTTTGAACTGCCATGTGCCATGTCGTACATTAAGGCAATTATATTTAAACCAAAGCTAAACAGCACTTTAAAAAGAAAGAGCAATTTCTTAGAAACCTTTCTTAATTTCCTCTATTACTTTTATTACTCCTCATGTCGTCTTTCTGTTTTATTCCAGAGCGTGAGAAGACGCAGTGCGAGCGAGACAGAGAAAGCATCCAGGTCTCCTCCAACACAGGCTCGTTTTCCTTCTTCCGCCCACGCCCCACCGTCAGTCAGTACGTTCCTACCTGCGACCAGCATGGTGCCTACGAGCCCACCCAGTGCCACGGTAGCATTGGACAGTGCTGGTGTGTGGACGGCAATGGTCAGGAGATCCCCAACACTAGAATTGGCCCCGGCCAAAAACCTTTGTGTGAGTGACTGCCTCAAAAGATGGAGGGGCCGATCGGTCATCCTTGGCTTGTACCTTAATATTCATATTCAACATATTCATGCATTCATAGCACTCATGTCTATTCCATTACATTCAACATTTGCCCCTGCATGCTAAATAAAAATACTGTAGGAACCCACTGGGCACAAACTGGTTGAATCAACATTGTTTCCATGTCATTTCAACCCCAAAATTATATGTGTTTAAATCAACGTGAAAAACTTATTGGATTTGCAAAAAGTAATCAAAGTAAAGGAACTTTTTAACCTAAATTCAATGGCATGGTTGAAAGTTTTGTTGATTTCACATTTAATTCAGGTTAGTTGAAAACTCAATCATAGATAAATCAAAACTAGACGCTGATAGGACATCTGTGCCCAGTGGGAAATGACATTGTAACTTCAGTTGTCCTCCCTTGACAGGTATTGACCAGGGAGTGATTCCTCCCCCGATTGGACCCACCACCAGGCCGGATGTCTCTCCTGTGGCCCCAGGGACCCACTTGCTGTTTGCCCAGAGCGGGAAGATCGAGCACATCCCCCTGGACGGATACAGCATGAACAAAGGGGAGGCCAAAGCCCTGCTCCACCTGCCTGTGAGGCTTCACATTGACGCACCTCAACTCACCTCACATTCTCAGTCAGACAGACAGTCAGTCAGTTAATCAGTCAAGCACTGCACATCACTTGTTACAAGCACTGTGGGAAGTTACTTATTGACTCACAAACTTTAACTCACTCACTCTCTTCTCGAGTTAATGATTCACTCAGTCAGTAACTCACTCCTCTGTAAGCCCTGGCCTACCACGCTTTGTCAAGATGGCCGCTCACCAGATGGCCAGAGCTGTCTTCTCAGACCCCCAGTCTTAGGTTGAATGAAAAGAGGGGGATTTGATCATCTCTTCGTCGCATGTCAGATATTTCCTTTGGCCGGACTGAGAGTGCGTTGATGGGTGTTGTGGGTCCACGCATCCACTCTCTGGAATGTCCCAAATGCCACTTGAACAATCTCCTGATTGTGTGAGTTGACCATCCATACTCGTCCCCAGGCTTTTCTTCTTTCTTCTCACTAGCGTGGAATGGTCTGGCAGAACATGTAACTGGACATACAGAGGGATTCTTCCCAATAAAAGCTTCAATTGTTTGGCTAGCCGCATTCTGCCATTTTGAAATGTAATGTAACATTGTGTACATCTTATGTAATTTGGTTGAACCCATCTGTGAAATGAATGGGGTGAGATATTAACATTAACACTATTAAAGTAGTATAACATTACTGCAATGTTCTCTTGCTTTGAACAGGGGCTCTATTGAGTGTGTGTGACATCCTATATTCTGACGCTCGCATGGTTTCCAATTAGCAGTTAAGTAGGGAAAGCACAAGGACTGTGCATCAGATGATTGGTCTATTGAATGTTTCAATGTGTTTGTATCTGTCCCGATCTAAATAAACCATTAATCAATAAATCAATAAAACCGTCTCTATGTGTTGCTCCCAGGACAGAGTGGCGATTGCTGTGGCCTACGACTGTGTGGAGAAGATGGTGTACTGGACGGACATCACAGGGCCCTCCATCAGCAAGGCCAGCCTGGAGGGAGGAGACATAATTTCTCTCGTCACAACAGGTGAGCAGTACACAGGTCTCAGGTCAGCCTGGAGGAAGGAGACACCATCTTTTGACATGTGTGAAACAAGACGGACAAATGACGGATTGCCATTCATTGTAGTCTTTCAATGTACACTATATATACAAAAGTATGTGGACACCCCTTCAAATTAGTGGATTTGGCTATTTCAGCCACACCCGTTGCTGACAGGTGTATACAATCGGGCACACAGCCATGCAATCTCCATAGACAAACATTGGCAGTAGAATGGCCTTACTGAAGAGCTCATTGACTTTGAACGTGGCACCGTCATAGGATGCCACCTTTCCAACAAGTAAGTTTGTCAAATTTCTGCCCTGCTAGAGCTGCCCCGGTCAGCTCTAGTAGCAACAAAGGCTCAGCTGTGAAGTGGTAGGCCACACAAGCTCACAGAACGAGTCCGCCGAGTGCTGAAGCACGTAGCACGTAATACTCACTACCGAGTTCCAAACTGCCTCTGGAAGCAACATCAGCACAATAACTGTTAATCGGGAACTGCATGAAATGCGTTTCCATGGCCAAGCAGCCAGCCGCACACAAGCCTAAGATCACCATGCGCAATGCCAAGCGTCGGCTGAAGTTGTGTAAAGCTCGCCGCCATTGGACTCTGGAGCAGTGGAAACGCGTTCTCTGGAGTGATGAATCACACTTCACCATCTGGCAGTCGGACGGACGAATACCTTCCCGAATGCATAGTGCCAACTGTAAAGTTTGGTGGAGGAGGACTAATGGTCTGGGGCTGTTTTTCATGGTTTGGGCTAGGCCCTTTAGTTCCAGTGAAGGGAAATCTTAAAGCTACAGCATACAATAACATTGTAGACGATTCTGTGCTTCCAACTTTGTGGCAACAGTTTGGGGGAGGCGCTTTCCTGTTTCAGCATGACAATGCTCCCATGCAGAAAGCAAGGTCCATACAGAAATTATTTGTTGAGATCGGTGTGGAAGAACTTGACTGGCCTGCACAGAGCCCTGACCTCAACCCCATCAAACCCCTTTGGGATGAATTGGAATGCCGACTGCGAGCCAGGCCTAATCGCCCAACATCAGTGCTCGACCTCACTAATGCTCTTGTGGCTGAATGGAAGCAAGTACCCGCTGCAATGTTCCAAAAAAACACCATATTAATGCCCATGATTTTGGAATGAGATGTTCGACGATCAGGTGTCCACATACTTTTGGTAATGTAGTGTATAACCCCCAGGGATGGAAATAACGCTAGCTTGCTGCTTGCTGGCTAGTGACATTTTGTCTTCTTAAATATCCCACAGATTTTGGACCCGGGCTTGTAGGAATTGCAGTCTACTAGCCCAGCTGGCCAGAGCCCAAAATCCTTAAGTTCCATCCCTGATGACCCCCATAGAAAATCAGTAGTTTCTGTCTGAACTAGGCGTAATGATGTCCTCCTTCTCTCTTCCTTAGACCTGGAGAGCCCAGAGGGTTTGGCTATCGACCACCTGGCCCGGCTAATGTTCTGGACGGACTCCATGAAGGACAGGATTGAGGTGGCCAGACTGGACGGAAGCCAGCGCCGTGTCCTATTCGACACCGACCTGGTAAACCCTCGGCCCATTGTCGCTGACCCCTCCTATGGGTAAGTGTCTTTGGACAATGTCTGACTTTGATTCCTTTGATGCAAATTTGTGATTAAATAAGCAGTTAGTTCTTTGTGCTGAAGATGTATTGTCCTTAACCGCTAAGGCCTGGAACGATTTCGAAATCCCCAGTGCTGTGTTCATTTTAAAGCTGTTGGTTTAAAAATATGGTTCTAAACATCATGACAGGAA
Source organism: Coregonus clupeaformis (assembly GCF_020615455.1). Classification (NCBI taxonomy): domain Eukaryota; kingdom Metazoa; phylum Chordata; class Actinopteri; order Salmoniformes; family Salmonidae; genus Coregonus; species Coregonus clupeaformis. The sequence goes on from NW_025533473.1 coordinate 609,110, forward strand.
CATGTTTTCTCTGGCTTGTTGTCCAGACGACTCTACTGGGCAGACTGGAACAGAGATGGGCCCAAAATCGAGATGTCCAACATGGACGGAACCGACAGGACAGTCTTGGTTAAGGACGACCTGGGGTTGCCCAACGGCCTGACATACGACCCTGAGAGCCAGCAGTTGTGCTGGGCCGATGCTGGTAAGAGGCTACGCTAAACATGCTAACACTATCGATGCTGGTAAAAAGTTATAAAACATGCTAACACTATCTGTAAAAAGCTATGCTAAACGTGCTTACACTATTGATGTTGTTATGAAGGTATGCTAAACATGCTAACACTAGTGATGCTGGTAAGAAGCTATGCTAAACATGCTAACCCTATCAATGCCGGTAAAGACACTACACTAAACATGCTAACACTATTGATATCGTTAGCTAAACATGCTATGTAGCAATCCATGGGAAAATCCCACTGTACTGAGGCAGTTCAGATGACTCAGATAGTTGGAGCATGGTGCTAGCAGCAGGGATGTTGGTTTGACTCCTGCATGTTTTTTTTTTACCTTTCCAGGTACTCGTAAGGTACAGTGTATGGACCCCAACGGTAGGAACCGTAGGACCATTGTGGAGGGGATTCAGTATCCTTTCGCCATCGTATCCCATGGGAGGAACCTTTACTACACTGACTGGAGAAGGTATGATCACCTGGGCACGGTTTCCTAAAAGCATCTTAAGGCTAATAAGTTCATTGTTTGAACCTTCGTAGGAGCATCGTTAAATCTCCGAGCTGTTTCCTAAAACTATTGTTACTAAGTTGCACTTGAAAATGCTTGTTATTTACAGACTGCCTCAGACCACTCGTAGAACAGCTAAGTGCGTCGTTTTTTTGCCCTTCCGTAGATTCTCCTACTATACACAGAAAATCTCTGCTATATATACATAGAATCAAGATGTTTAGGCCTATCTTTCTCTCTGTGACTGACGATAACTGCAGAACGAAGTTGACTACAAATACAAAGTCGCCAATGTCTTTGCAATTGTTACAAACAAGCGAAGGATAAAAATATGCTTCAAATAAAAACAGAGATGACTGCATTAAAATAGAAATACAGTAGGCCTAGAACTATAGGCTACATATCCCTATATATTTAAATCATATTAAAATACATTCCATGATCAATTATTTGAGTTCTAATTAGCTAATTGTCGGCTACTGTCTGTAATTTGTGCCTAAATATATTTCATGATGTGTAACAATAAGCATTTCACTGCACCTTTCATACCTGTTGTAAGCTGTGTACGTGACTAATACAATTTGATTTGATTAATTAATTCATACACACCTATTTCATGAGCATGCATACATTTCCCATTACTTAAAATGCACAGGTTTGTATACACCAGGTCAGTATATTGCCCCATTTTCAATAGATTCATGAAAATATATCAATAACCTTGGCAATGAATGATAGAAAGGATTATTTTCATGTAGAATTAATTTTTTCATGGTAGTCAATAGAGTAAGAGCCTTCATAAGAATAGTAGTAGCCATTTGAAACTGTACTATTTATTTAAAAACGTGAGTTTGTTTAATGCCAATGTTTATTTGACGTGGCTCAAACATTGGTGTGTGGTCCTGGGGGTCCCAGCGAATGTTTAGAGAATGTTCTAATAATGTCGTTTTCTGTTGCCAGGGAAGCGGTGGTAGCCGTGGACCGCACAACGGACAGAGAGACGGACGAGTTTCTGCCACAGAAGCGTTCGCGAGTGTATGGCATTGCCACGACCCCAACTCAATGCCCACAAGGTAAGCCTCCTCACACTTCCTAGTTCTCTCAATAGCCTTGGTTTGCATCCCAAATGGCACCCTATAGGCTCTGGTCAAAATAAGTACACTATAAAGGGAATAGGGTGCCATTTGGGACGTTGTCTAGGTCAGTGGTCACCAACCTTTTCTGAGTCAAGATCACTTTTGTAGTCAAAAAGGAAGCCGAGATCTGCCGCTCAGATAAAAAAAAAAAAACGTGACTTAATTTTTTTTACATTAACCTAATAAAAACAGTTCTGTAGGAATGAGGTTTGTGCAGTAGGCCTAATACATTATCAAAGCATATTGGCTATATGCTTGGCCTGCCAATATTGTTCTTCTCTGACCATATTATATTTCAAAACACGAGCTTTGATAACAAAATAGATCAGTTGGTGTAGCACTTGCGAGGCACAGCTGAGCATAAATTGAAATAATTTGCTTTTTTATTTTACTGGACTGATGGTAGGTACCTGCATCTGATGGTCATAGTGCTTTCAATACAACTGGGAACTCGGAAAAAACTAGGTCAAATTATGACGTCAGTGAACATCAGGTTGGAAAGTCGGAGCTCTAGAATGATGCCGAGTTGGATGACGGATCAAAACAAATTTTCCCCAGTCGGATCTAGTTTTTTTCAGAGTTCCCAGTTGTCGTGAACGCACTGAAGTCGGAAGTCTGAGATTTCCGAGTTCCCAGTTGTTTTGAACACAGCATTAGTCTCAGTGGAGGGAGGGAGAGAGCAGCAGAGGGTCTGCCTCTCACGGTCACTGCTCTCTCTTTTCTTTCCTCCGGTGAGGCTGTCCAGAGAGCGGGGACACAGTCTTCCAGCTGATGGCGAAACTAGAGTCACCTCAGGCACAAATTCATCTTGTTCCCATGACCAGAGAAAGTGAAATATTATTCGATATTAAAATAGACACGACAAGCTGCTAATAATAATAAAAACGCAGGGCTATCGATACACTTGGCTACTCATTCATTGCAGCTGCAAAGCGAGTGGAAGTAGAGAAAAACGCATTTTATGTTTTGTAATAGTGTTGAATAAAAACTGTTGACAGTGCTGAATAAAACTTAGACATGAACTCACTCATAAAAACAGCAGCGATTTTCTGTAGTCTTTAACAGTTTCAGACATGGTTTTAAAAGTTATGAAATCTCTTATAGGCTAGTATCAACCTTTGCTGTGTCCGGGGTTGTGGAAGCTGTAGGTAGGCACGGTGAATTGAGCTATCCAATTTAGGCAAAGATCTCCTGGTCCGCCGGGTAGGCAGAGTTGATCTTTTCAGACAAATTAAATGGTTCAAACTGGTGCGCAGGGCTTCTAAATCATGTGCACCAACAGCCAACACAAAACAAAGGGACCGCAATCCTTTATGCATTTATCTTCGGTTTTTCTACAGAATGTTTGGTGATCGACTAAGAATGCCTTGAAGATCGACCGGTTGGTGACCACTGGTCTAGGTCTATACAATAAACACATACTTATGTGTTCTGAATGTATGTCCAATTCTATTCCTGTATTGACAGGGAATTGATCCCAACTCTAATGGTTGTGGTTCTAGACTAGTTATATAGCACTGAAGCAGAATCAGTGAAGTTGGATACATAGCTTTAAATACACAGCTGTACAAGGGTACAGCTGAGAGTCTCATAATCGTAATGTTACAGCTGGCTATGCAGAGATTCACTTTACTCAGCAACCTCCGATTTCCCCACCCCCCCTTCCTACATATATATCCTCACATTGTCTGGATGCAATTACTCGGGTCTGGTGGAATGTGCACCGCCTGCCATATTCGTACATCTGCGCTCCCGCTGGATTTATCTGGTCTGGTCCAATCCACCATGGGGGGCTGTTCTTATTTTGTGTACAGTATGAGTAGTACAGTAAGTACTTATAGTATAGATAGTCGGCTGTGTGCAGTAGATCGCCTGTTGAGTGTCGACGAACGGTGGCCATTCAACATGCAGAATTGTCGGGAAATGAACAGAAAATGACAGCCGATGTTGTGTGATCAAAGGCTTTAGGACAGCCAACCGTCGGCCAACTGCTTTTAACCATTCATCAAGACAGTCTGTTTTCATTTGGATTCAAGGTGTTTTAGGTTTAAACATACAGCAGTCCCTGCCTTACATTAAAGCTAATGTAGAGGTACAAATGGTTTGATTGGACTGTACTTAGCCCTGTGAAAGACTCTCTCAGGGCTCTATTTAATCCGTATCGCGGAAGTTCAGCGTTACAGTGTGATTGAAATTTAAAGGCAATGTTCCCACGTTAGCGGAGACTGCATTCTGTAACGCTTCAGCTAAATTGTTAATTAATGGTACCCAAACTATTTGCACTGACTCTACGCACTATATATACACACCCACACACACTACACTGTCACTCCCACACATTCAAACACTACATATGCACACATACACATAACAGACACAACACTTGCTGCTGCTACTGTTCTTTATCTGACTCTTATTATTATCTATCAGGATGCCTAGACACTTTACCCTGCCTTCATGTACATAATTACCTCAAACCTCTGCACATTGATCTGGCACTGGTACTCCCTGTATATAGCTCCATTCTTGTGTATTTTATTTAATTCCTTGTGTAAGTTACTATTTCATATTTGATTATATTTTTTAAAACTCTGCATCGTTGGGAAAGGTTTGTAAGCAAGCATTTCACTGTAAAGTCATGTGATAAATACAATTTGATTTGATTGAATCCCTCAGTCTGGTTTACGTTACTGCAGAACCAAGACCGCAGATCCAATTTTAGATATATGAACAGCGTAGATCTGTCCTGACTGTCTTTTTCAAAGTACTCTGGGAGCCTGAATCCCTCCCAAAGCATACAGTGAATGTTTTTTGGGTGTGTGAAATGTCCCATGTTATCAATTAAACACTTTTTAGTGTAAGTGTATGTAGCTGTGTATTACATTTTACATTTTAGTCATTTAGCAGACGCTCTTATCCAGAGCGACTTACAGTTAGTGAGTGTATACATTTTTCATACTGGCCCCCCATGGGAATCGATCCCACAACCCTGGCGTTGCAAGCGCCATGCTCTACCAACTGAGCTACAGGAGGGCCTGTATGTTGTTATAGCACTGAATATCCCTACTACTGCTTTTGGTGGGGTTTGCTCTTATTCTTATTCAGATCATATGAAAAACATTTTATTTGATTTCAAAGTACAATTGTGCCAAATGACTAGAAACTCCTGTAAATGATGGTAATGTTATCCAAATGTCTCCCGCAGCATATAACTACTGCTCGAACAACGGAGGCTGTTCACACCTTTGTCTACCTCGCCGCGGCGGCTTCACGTGCCGGTGTCCAGACGTGGTGGACGGAAGCTGTGTGGAGAGGAACTTGTAAGGACGGAAGAAAGAACAGTAGATTCTCCTGCTAACTGCACAAAGGGGTTGTGACACGTGTGCCTTCCAACTTCCTCTTTAAAGGAAGAATGATAAGCTGCATCCGGCTGGGGGTTACTCTGTGGCCAAATCCATTCAGATTGCTAGGCCTCTACTGCTCAGTTCCCCTCTGGCAGATCTGAGAGGATTGGGTAGTTTGTAAAGATATGATGGTGATCTCTACTGTAGTTCTCTGGTTGGTTAGGTGGAGTTGTTATCCTATCGCTTACACATCTAGTCCTTTGACCTTGTTACTGTTACGGTGTGTATTAGAAACCTCCCAAATTATTTTACTGATTTCTGATACATTTGAAAAAAAGTAACATTTTATTTTTTTGTATTGTAAATAAATACCTGAAATATAGACGTATTATCTGAAGTACAGGTTTCCAGTGGTGCTCTTGATGACCAGTTATAGCTGATTATTACTGTGAAGGTGTACAGGTTGTTGGGCATAACGCCAGGTTGTTGGTGTTTGGTAGCCACAAGCCCACCTGGAGAGAAGTTGGCCCAGCGCCTTTTGATGACCTCATTCTCCCCATAAGAGGGTTGACAGCCCACCATAGGAGTTTTACATAAGGTTAATGCATGTACTGTGTGTGCAGCTGTGCGGTGACAGAGAAAAAACAAGAACATTTACATTCTGTACAGCTGTCCTATTAAACTTTTTTTTTTACAAGTTTGGTGTACATTGTGTCTTATTTCTTGTTAGTACAGTAACATGTTAGTTATCAGAAAGCTATTTGTATTTTTTTAAAGCATACAGTAACTATAATACCAGTTTGAGGTTTGTGAAATCACACGTCATTAGTCTATCAAAGGGCTATACCATCAATCCAGCTCCTTAATTCTGAGTGCCAAGCAGAGGCATCGGTCCCATTTTGTACAGTGCCTTGCAAAAGTATTCATCCCCCTTGGTGTTTTTCCTATTTTGTTGCATTACAACCTGTAATTGAAATTGATTTTTATTTTTATTTCATGTAATGGACATACACAAAATAGTCCAAATTGGTGAAGTGAAATGAAAAAAATTACTTGTTTAAAAAAATTCAAAAGAATAAATAACGGAAAAGTGGTGCGTGCATTTGTATTCACCCCCTTTGCTATGAAGCCCCTAAATAAGGTCTGGTGAACCAATTACCTTCAGAAGTCACATAATTAGTTAAATAAAGTCCACCTGTCTGCAATCTGTGTCACATGATCTGTCACATGATCTCAGTAGATATACACCTGTTCTGAAAGGTCCCAGAGTCTGCAACACAACTAAGCAAGGGGCACCACCAAGCAAGCGACACCATGAAGACCAAGAAGCTCTCCAAACAGGTCAGGGACAAAGTTGTGGAGAAGTACAGATCAGGGTTGGGTTATAAAAACAATATCCCAAACTTTTAACATCCCACGGAGCACCATTAAATCCATTATTAAAAAATGGAAAGAATATGGCACCATAACAAACCTGCCAAGAGAGGGCCGCCCACCAAAACTCACGGACAAGGCATTAATCAGAGAGTCAACGAAGACACCAAAGATAACCCTGAAGGAGCTGCAAAGCTCCACAGTGAAGATTGGAGTATCTGTCCATAGGACCACTTTAAGCCGTACACTCCACAGAGCTGGGCTTTACGGAAGAGTGGCCAGAAAAAAACCATTGCTTAAAGAAAAAAATAAGCAAACACGTTTGGTGTTCGCCAAAAGCCATGTGGGAGACTCCCCAAACATATGGAAGAAGGTACTCTGATCAGATGACACTCAAATTTAGCTTTTTGGCCATCAAGGAAAACGCTATGTCTTGCACAAACCCAACACTTCTCCTCACCCCGAGAACACCATCCCCACAGTGAAGCATGGTGGTGGCAGCATCATGCTGTGGGGATGTTTTTCATCGGCAGGGACTGGGAAACTGGTCAGAATTTGAAGGAATGTTGGATGGCGCTAAATACAGGGAAATTCTTGAGGGAAACCTGTTTCAGTCTTCCAGGGATTTGAGACTGGGATGGAGGTTCACCTTCCAGCAGGACAATGACCCTAAGCATACTGCTAAAGCAACACTCGAGTGGTTTAAGGGGAAACATTTAAATGTCTTGGAATGGCCTAGTCAAAGCCCAGACCTCAATCCATTGAGAATCTGTGGTATGACTTCAAGATTGCTGTACACCAGTGGAACCCATCCAACTTGACGGAGCTGGAGCAGTTTTGCCTTGAAGAATGGGTAAAAATTCCAGTGGCTAGATGTGCCAAGCTTATAGAGACATACCCCAAGAAACTTGCAGATGTAATTGCTGCAAAAGGTGGCTCTACAAAGTATTGACATGGGGGGGTGAATAGTTATGCACACACAAGTTTTCTGTCTTTGTGTCTTATTTCTTGTTTGTTTCACAAGAAAAAATATTTTGCATCTTCAAAGTGGTAGGCATGTTGTGTAAATCAAATGATACAAAGCCCCCAAAAATCAATTTTAATTCCAGGTTGTAAGGCAACAAAATAGGAAAAATGCCAAGGGGGGTGAATACTTTCGCAAGCCACTGTAAGTCTTTGGTATGACTCAACAGGGGATTGAACCCCTAAACTTCCAATCTCAGAGGAGACACTAACAACGAGGCCACTGAGTTGGCCAGTTATCCTCTTATACAGTGCATTCGGAAAGTATTCAGACCCCTTGACATTTTCCACATTTTGTTACGTTACAGCCTAAAATTGATTTTTTTAAAAATCCTCATCCATCCACACACAATACCCCATAGTGACAAAGCAAAAACAGGTTTTTAGAAACGGAAATACCTTATTTACATAAGTATTCAGACCCTTTGCTATGAGACCTCGAAATTGAGCTCAGGTGCATCCTGTTTCCATTGATCATCCTTGAGATGTTTCTACAACTTGATTGGAGTCCACCTATGGTAAATTCAATTGATTGGACATGATTTGGAAAAGCACACACCTGTCTATATAAAGTCAGACAGTTGACAGTGCATGTCAGAGCAAAAACCAAGCCATGAGGTCGAAGGAATTTTCTGTAGAGCTCCGAGACAGGATTGTGTCGAGGCACAGATCTGGGGAAGGGTACAAAAAAATTCTGCAGCATTTAAGGTCCCCAAGAACACAGTGGCGTCCATCATTCATAAATGGAAGAAGTTTAGACTCAGGGAGGTGACCAAGAACCCCATGGTCACTCTGACAGAGCTCCAGAGTTCCTCTGTAGAGATGGGAGAACCTTCCAGAAGGACAACCATCTCTGCAGCCCTCCACCAATCAGGCCTTTATGGTAGAGTGGCCAGACGGAAACCACTCCTCAGTAAAAGCACATGACAGCCCGCTTGGAGTTTGCCAAAAGGAACCTAAAAGGACTCCCAGACCATGAAAACAAGATTCTCTGGTCTGAATGCCAAGCGTCACGTCTGGAGGAAACCTGGTACCATCCCTACGGTGAAGCACAGTGGTGAAAGCATCATGCTGTGGGGATGTTTTTCAGCGGCAGGGACTGGAAGACTAGTTAGGGTGGAAGGAAAGATGAACGGAGCAAAGTACAGAGAGATCCTTGATGAAAACCTGCTCCAGAGCGCTCAGGACCTCAGACTGGGGTGAAGGTTCACCTTCCAACAGGACAACCACCCTAAGCACACAGCCAAGACAACGCAGGAGTGGCTTCGGGACAAGTCTCTGAATGTCCTTGAGTGGCCCAGCCAGAGCCCGGACTTGAACCGGATCGAACATCTCTGGAGTGACCTGAAAATAGCTGTGCAGCGACCCTCCCCTTCCAACCTGAAAGAGCATGAGAGGATCTGCAGAGAAGAATGGGAGAAACTCCCCAAATACAGGTGTGCCAAGCTTGTAGCGTCATATCCAAGAAGTCTCGAAGCTGTAATCTCTGCCAAAGGTGCTTCAACAAAGGACTGAATAAAGGGTCTGAAGACTTATGTAAATTTTTATAAATGTGCAGAAATTTCTAAAACCTGTTTTTGCTTTGTCATTATGGGGTATTGTGTGTAGATTGATGAGTGGGGGAAAAAAACGATTTAATCCATTTGAGAATAAGGCTGTAACATAACAAAATATGGATAAAGTCCAGAGGTTTGAATACTTTCCGAATGCACTGTATGATAGGGCAAAATGTTGATTTCCGCCTACATAGACATACCTAAACGTAATTATTTGTCATGGGATGGCCATAAACAATAACTGGTAATGTTGCATAGTTTTAGAAGGTCTGGAACTCATCTTTCTGGTAAAAATTGTTATAAATTGCTGAGGTGTACACACTTTTGAGGACACAATCTCAAGTACATAGTACACATATAATAAAAAATCGTATGATTTTCCTATTCAACAAAAGTGGGACTAATGCTTTCTAAATATAACAACAATCAAATTATAAATGACTTACTATAAGATTTCACTTTATAAATGTAAAATAAATATGATCATACTTAGTGACAGTATAATATTGGCACCATTTCATATAACTGACGACATCATTTTCTCCTAAACGTCCACTGAGCAGCGAAGAGACACCATTAAAATGTGTGCAGACTCGTTATAACCTCAGCTTTAAGCACAAAGTGATTTCGTCCGTCTGTGGAAGTGGGCCACCTACTGGTAGAGTTTGTTTTTTGGATCTATTTAAAAGTTGGTTTTCAAAAAGTACTGCATGGCATTACAACACCAACCAGCCAGGCCTTCATGGATATATGTCTTTACTCTTAACTGGTGCATGCATACATTTTCGTATGGGTGGGCCCAGACGTTGCAAGTCAATTGCTTTACCAACTTAGCCACACAGGACCACATGGGACAGGTAGGGACATGGATGACCCTGGTTTAACCCCTGGACTGAGACTGCTGTCAACCCAGAAAATGTGTATAACATCTTTATTCATGATTTCTTTGCAAGCATCTTCCAGTATAACTAACAAAGCATTTGATTGACAACTGTAGTGCTAATATAGGCTAAATTTGGTGCAAATACATTATTTTGCAAGGAAAAAATGTACTGTGAAAAATGAAAACAACAGAATAACACATGTTCACTCTAGTTTACACATCCCACGCTTTCCATTTCGTTAAGAAATTCCTCGATTTCCAAACATCTTCTCCTGATCGGACCCCGGCTATTGCACTCATCACTTGTGGGCCAGTATTCAAGCCATGTCCGCTCACCCAAAACATACTCGAATCTAGAAACAAAGACATAGCTCTTAGCAGGGTGCCGTCTAGTAGTGTGAGGAAATATAGTTACAAATAATGAAATGGTTCATTTATAGCTTTTACTTAAAGGAGTAGTTCAGGATTTTACAACTTGATGTTAGATGAAAGTATTCTATATGCCAGGAGAAACTGTAATCCATGGTTCAGTTTTCTTTAAACAGTCACTACAAATTTAGGCACCGCTAGCAAAAAAACATTGAAAGTGATGGGGGCATGTGAGCATGTAAAAAAATTATTTCTCCAAATCACCTGAAATCAATTACAATCAACTCCATATTTGGCTTGATGTTTATTTTGTATTCTTAATTTTTTTTTTTTTTATCTATTCTTTTTTTTTATTTTTTTTTGTGTGGGTAGATCAGCTTTAATATTGCAGATACAATGGGGGAAAAAAGTATTTAGTCAGCCACCAATTGTGCAAGTTCTCCCACTTAAAAAGATGAGAGAGGCCTGTAATTTTCATCATAGGTACACGTCAACTATGACAGACAAAATGAGAAAAAAAAATCCAGAAAATCACATTGTAGGATTTTTAATGAATTTATTTGCAAATTATGGTGGAAAATAAGTATTTGGTCAATATCAAAAGTTTCTCAATACTTTGTTATATACCCTTTGTTGGCAATGACACAGGTCAAATGTTTTCTGTAAGTCTTCACAAGGTTTTCACACACTGTTGCTGGTATTTTGACCCATTCCTCCATGCAGATCTCCTCTAGAGCAGTGATGTTTTGGGGCTGTCGCTGGGCAACACGGACTTTCAACTCCCTCCAAAGATTTTCTATGGGGTTGAGATCTGGAGACTGGCTAGGCCACTCCAGGACCTTGAAATGCTTCTTACGAAGCCACTCCTTCGTTGCCCGGGCGGTGTGTTTGGGATCATTGTCATGCTGAAAGACCCAGCCACGTTTCATCTTCAATGCCCTTGCTGATGGAAGGAGGTTTTCACTCAAAATCTCACGATACACAGCCCCAAAGCATGATGTTTCCACCCCCATGCTTCACAGTAGGTATGGTGTTCTTTGGATGCAACTCAGCATTCTTTGTCCTCCAAACACGACGAGTTGAGTTTTTACCAAAAAGTTCTATTTTGGTTTAATCTGACCATATGACATTCTCCCAATCCTCTTCTGGATCATCCAAATGCACTCTAGCAAATTTCAGACGGGCCTGGACATGTACTGGCTTAAGCAGGGGGACACGTCTGGCACTGCAGGATTTGAGTCCCTGGCGGCGTAGTGTGTTACTGATGGTAGGCTTTGTTACTTTGGTCCCAGCTCTCTGCAGGTCATTCACTAGGTCCCCCCGTGTGGTTCTGGGATTTTTGCTCACCGTTCTTGTGATCATTTTGACCCCACGGGGTGAGATCTTGCGTGGAGCCCCAGATCGAGGGAGATTATCAGTGGTCTTGTATGTCTTCCATTTCCTAATAATTGCTCCCACAGTTGATTTCTTCAAACCAAGCTGCTTACCTATTGCAGATTCAGTCTTCCCAGCCTGGTGCAGGTCTACAATTTTGTTTCTGGTGTCCTTTGACAGCTCTTTGGTCTTGGCCATAGTGGGCCAAAGAAGAAGTTACAGGTCTGTGAGAGCCAGAAATCTTGCTTGTTTGTAGGTGACCAAATACTTATTTTCCACCATAATTTGAAAATAAATTCATAAAAAATCCTACAATGTGATTTTCTGGAGAGAAAAAAATCTCAATTTGTCTGTCATAGTTGACGTGTACCTATGATGAAAATTACAGGCCTCTCTCATCTTTTTAAGTGGGAGAACTTGCACAATTGGTGGCTGACTAAATACTTTTTTCCCCCACTGTAACTGAGCCTAAAACATCTGGTTTTCGATTAATAGTTTTTTTCTTCATGAAAGTTACTCTTTAACACCGCAAAAATATGA